>NW_028073411.1:1811326-2411326 GCF_014824575.4 Sturnira hondurensis
CCTTTGGTGATAGTTTCTATTTCCTTTTTCATGTTGATATAGTTTGCGGAGAGCTCATTGTAGCTCCCCTCTAGTTTCTGGTAGCTCCCCTCTAGTTTCTGGTAGCTCATTGTGAGCTCTTTGAATTTCCTGATAACTAGTGCTTTGAATTCAATATCTGATAGCTGACTCGCCTCTCTTTCATATGACATTATTTCTGAGACTTCCACCTTTTCTTTCATTTGGGCATTGTTCCTTTGTCTTCCCATTGCTTATGAGACTCTTCTTGTTAGCTTCAGCTTCTTAAATTGATCTGTTCTGACTCCTTAGGTTTATGGTGTGAACTTCTGTGGTAGAATACCTGTGAAATTCAGTGGTACAGTCTCCTGCAGGTATCTTGATGATCTCCGCTTCCACCTACTCCTTTCTTTGTGTGTGTGTGATCAGCTGGAGGGGGAGGGAAAATGGTTTATGACAGCAGGAGGGTACTTTATGATATTTACAGTCACAGCCTGTAGAGAAGAGATAGAAGATCTTTAGGCTGTATATAGTGTTAACTGTAATATTCAACCCATTTTGCCACTTTTAAGAAAGGATAGACCAAAGATAAGTCTCTTGCTGGGGAGGGAAGGCTTGTGAGTTGTATCTAGAAAGCAGTGAGGTTGCAGGTGGTCAGATTTTGAGGTTAGGCGAGAGTAAAGAATAGTAAATAGACGTAGTGTGTGAGCAAGTAGATTTAATCACTACAGTAATAGAATTCAGGAACCTGTAAAGTGGGCGAAGACCGAAGAGATGTGTTGTGAAGTATTTACAGTGGTACAGAAAGCAACAAACAAACAAACAAATACACAAAAAAAGGGCAAGAGAAGTGAGGAAAAAGCAATAAGTTTGGGGTGAAAGGAAGAAGGACTAAAACAGGAAAAAAGAAAGGAGAGGAACAGAGTACTGAAAGATACAGCAACAGTAAAATTAAAAAACTATATACGATTACTGAAAAAAGTTTTAAAAAACAAGCAATATAAAAAAAAACCCTCCTTCCTTGTTGGTTTCAAACTGTCCAATCCGGTTTTTCTGGTTTCGGCAGGACCCCTCTGTGGGTTGGGTTGTAGGCCCAGGCAAACACCCGCCCGCCAGCCAGGCTACCAGACCAGCGTGCGGGCGCCTGCCCACCCGACAGGCTGCCTGGGTCCCTCGCGATCTGGTACTGGTCCTTCCCAGTCCTGTGGCTGGGTGAGAAGCAAGTCAAGCTGCCTTCACAGGAGAACACCTCAGTCCACTTTCCAGTAAAAACTTCTCCAGAAAGCGTGCCTCTCAGCCCAGCCCAATCCCCAACCTGACTGGTTAGGACAATGCTCCTCTCAAATTTCCTGGGCTGGCCGGCTGGTGGGCTGGCAGGCTGGTGGGCTGGCAGGCTGGTGGGCTGGCGACCACAGAGATCGCAACTGAACATGGCCCCCTGTCCTTGCCACCTTCCCGGCACACCTAGGCAGACAGGTCTCTGCCACCCAGCCCCGCCTAGATGGTGAGGGAGGGAGCCAGCTCTTCCAAGGACCCCGCAGCCGGCCTAATGCTCCACTGGGTGCTGGGCTCCCTATGAGTCCTCCGTGGCACTGGCCACAGTTGGAAGCCTCTACACCCCTAACGCAGCCGTGGCTCCGAGGCGTTTTGGGCTGGCCGAGGGCAGCCGGCCCTGCCACTGCCGCTTTGTCTTTACTCACAGCTGCCGGGATCCCAATGAGTCCTCTGTGGTAGATGCCCCTGTCGCTGGGTGCAGGCGGAAGCCTCTGGGCCACGACCACTGTGGCTGCCAAGGGTCCAAGATCTTTACGCGCAAGCCAATGGCCGCCATCCCGACGCCGCTGCCCTTGACTTTTCTCAGGGTTGCCGGGCTCCCGACGAGTTCTCCCTGGCAGACGCCCCTGTCACTGGGCACAGACGGAAGGAAGCCTCTGGGCTTCGACCGCTGCGGCAGCCACGGCTCCGAGGTCTTTACACACTGACCAATGGCTGCCGCTGGCCTGGCCGCCTCTGTCCTTACTTGCGTCCCTGAGACCCCAACGACCTGTAGCTGTCTGGTTCGTCACTATCTCTGGTCTCTTGGTTTCATAAATGCTGGGGAATTGTTGGTTGGGGAATTGATTGTGCTGTTCTTCAGTAAATCTGCCAGGATTTTCTCCCAGGGGTACGAGAACTGGAGTCCCTCCATCCTACTCCGCCGCCATTTTCCTCCTCCATCCACTTTTATTTCTGAAGCTTTGTTATCTAGTATTCCCCTGGCTGTCTAAAATAATTGTATGCCCTTTTTCTTGCTTATTGCTATACTTTGATAATTGAAATCATATTCACTTTTGAATTTTTCACCAAGAATTTTAAAAATTAGCCCTGGCTGGCATAGCTCAGTGGACAGAGTGTGGGCCTGCAAACCAAACAATCGAGGTTCGAATCCCAGTCAGGGCACATGCCTGGGTTGCAGGCCAGTTCCCAGCAGGGGACTCATGAGAGGCAACCATACATTGATATTTCTCTCCCTTTCTCCTTCCCTTCCCCTCTAAAGATAAATAAATAAATAAATCTTAAAAAAATTAAAAATTTTTAATTTTAAGTGTAAAAACAAATAATTGAGGTCACCTTCAAATTTAAATATTTGATTTAGAACAATAATTAGCATAAAGTTAAGTATGATAAATTGCTATAAAGGGTCAGTATGATTGTATATATTAATTATATATTATGCATTAATATATTTAAATATAATTCTATAGATAATGTATTGATATGTATGCACATATATATGCAAACACACACATATACATGTATGTATACACACATATATACATGTATATTTTTTTCTGCTCAATTTTTCTTGTTTAAAAAGAAAACAAAATAAGCAGGTATTTAAAGAGATAAGAAAAGGTGAATAGTAAACACAATCTAGCATCAGAGAAAGCCTTTAAGATTTCTCAGTTAAAAGCTGTATTTCTGTCTTTTCTCATTTCCTGTGTACCCATGGTTAAGTAATTTAGCTTGTAGCTCAATCACTTTATTGGCTACGCAAGAACTATATCTAAGAAAAAAATATATACTGTCCAAGTGAGTTTCAAATATCAAAGAAAACAATATCAATTTATGCCATCTCTAATTTCATGTTATTTTAAATATTTAAATGATAAGCTAAATGTTATTTTAAATGTTTTCTTTCAAGAATAAAAATTATCTGTTCTTTGGAGTCATAGTGACTGAATGTTTAAGTAATAGAGGAAAATTAGAACTTGTACAAATTATTTTTATCCTTTTTCTAGTCACATGTCAAAGAAATAATGTCATTTACAATGAGAGAGAAAGAGGAAGAAGGAGAGGAAAGAACAGATTGGGCTATTATATATTTAACGGTTTCTGAAAAAAATAAAATTATTAATGAAGAAAAAGCATGCTCTACAACATAATACATTTTATTCAGAAATAATCCATTGTGCTAATATTATATTCTTTGTGGAAACTATCTTTAAATATAAAATTTATTTTTATTTGAAGTATATACTATAGGTTGAACATTTGACCTCATTTCCATAAGAAATTTAGAAAGATATTCCTTACACAATAGTCCAATCAGTGCAATTGATGTATCTATGTTGACATATTGAAGATGAAACATTTAAAGCAGCAAATACAATATCCAACTAAGGGATTTACGTAACATTGGGCACAGATGCCAGATTTAAAAAGCCAACACACCTTTCACAATTGAAAGCAAGATACCTTTGTGAAGACTCGTCTATTAAAACCAAAGTCCTATTTTAATACAGCATTAAGATTTGCTGCATGGAATGTCCCTTGGGCAACACTGAAATAATAGTGAATTGCTATTCTAATCCTCGGTGGAACGTTTTAATAAGTGTGACAAATGATTCACAGAGAGCTTCAGATTTCAATGTCAGTGAAATTGGAATCCAGCAAAAGCTGGCCCTGGGTGATGGATGTGGAGGGTTTCTGTGGTAAACACTTTGCAATGTCAAGACAATACCAGCTTATGGAACACTCAGAGGCGAAATTCATGTCCATTTGTCAACTTGTTGCCTGCGGGTAAAAATGTAGACAGAAAACTAGTCTTCTTTAACAGGTGATAGACTTTTTTATATTCTGCAACCCTTCAAAATGATACAAAATAAAGAAATTAAAAGATATAACAAAAATAAATCATTTTACAATAAAATGCATACTACATAGCCTTAGTAATACAATGAATCTGAAAGATACACTGTTATCAGTGGGTCTGAAATTCTTGGAAATTTTTTCTTTCTTAAAAATATTTTTGCATGTTCAAGCTTTATGAGGATATAAATTATTATGTGATGCTTCTATTTTTATGCACTGAATGATGCAAAGTACATAAATGCAAGCAATATTCTCTCTACTCATTTTAATTTAAAACAAAGATGCAGAGAATAAAGATACTATAACTTTAAAAAACATTCTTGACACTGTACAGAATAGTGTACTTTTGGACTCTAATGCTCAATGAAAAGAGAAGCCAGCTGTATGAACATAATTATCTTCAGTGGTATTCATGCATATTATTTTAAATATTCTCAATAAACAAGCATCTGATTTATACTTCAAGTTTTCTAAGCTAACACTTCTCTCACTCTTTATTCAATATGGAGTTCATAATGCAGAAGTAACTGCTAATAATACAAAGTACTTTTTTAATCAATAAACTAGATCCGAGTGAAACTTAATGAGAAGAAATCCCAAGAGCTGAAGCAAAGGTAGAGACATAGAACTAAATATTTTTAAAGCTTTCCCAAATTTTGTTATTCTAAAACCATGCAAAACTACAAAGTTCAAGACATTATGAGAAGAGATCTTTTATATTTAGAAATAACAGCCATAAAAATAACCGGGATAAAGTAGCATTGCTGTACTTTTAAATGGATCTGCAGTTTTTGTGATTGATTTTTACAGAGTTGTTGACTCACTAAGGCAATGCTTTTGACACTTGGGCAGGCGTAGAATCACTCGGGCATCTGTGTGTGTGTTTCATATATTTTCTTCCTTTTTTTAAATGTGTTTTATTGATGATGCTATCACAGCTGTCCGGTTTTCACTTGGGGATCTTAGTCAAATAAAGATTGCACTGGATATCACTAGCTATCAGAGAGATGCAAATTAAAACCAAATGAGATACCACTTTACACCAGTCAGAATGGCTATCATAAACAAAGAAACAAACAACAAGTGCTGGAGAGGTTCTGGGGAAAAGGGGACCCTAGTTCACTGTTGGTGGTATTGCAGACTGGTACCACCACTATGGAAAATAGTATGGAATTTTCTAAGAAAACTAAAAATGAACGTGCCTTTTGACCCAGCAATTCCACTCTTGGGAGTATATCCTAAGAACCCTGAAACACCCATCCAAAAGAACCTATGCACCCTGATGTTCATAGCAGCACAATTTATGATACCCAAGAGTTGGAAGCAACCTAGATGCCCATCGGTAAATGAATGGATCAAAATACTATGGCACATTTACACAATGGGATTCTATGCTGCAGAAAGGAAGAAGGATCTCTCACCCTTTGCAACATCATGGATGGAACTGGAAAGCATTATGCTGAGTGAAATAGCCAGGTGGTGAAAGACAAATACCATATGATATCACTATTAACAGGAATCTAAACAAGCAAGCAAAATATGACCAAAGACACTGAAATACGGAACAGGCTGACAGGGTTCAGAGGGGAGAGGGGAGAGAATCACAGGGGAAAAGGGGAAGGACTCACATGAGCAAGTATAAAGGACACATGGACAATAACTAAGGTGGAGGCCAGAAATGGGAGGGAAGTGGGGAGCACGGGGGGGGGGGGCAGGGCTGGGAATATAAAACAGAGAACTGTACTTGAACAAGAATTTAAAAAAAAAGGATTGCTCGGCACTGGGTCTGCAAGTGGGGTCATAGGTGCTAAGTTTCTCTTGAGCTTCAAGCTCCTCTGTGAAGCCGTGTTCCTGGAGCACAGGCTGCACCTTGATGACCAGACACTAAAGGCACCTCCACAACTCATCATGCACATAGCGGTTAGCAAAGACTATGAGGAGTGAAAAGCAGCTGCCCTATGTTGGTCACAGTCAGGTGAGTAAAGTATGAGCCAAACACTTAATCAATTTGGGTTTAATTAGTGGCAAAGAGTGACAGAAAGTAGGTGTCTTAGTCATGAGTGTGGTATGCAATGAGAGGTACACCTTGATTCCCATCTTCACTCTCAACTAGCTATGAAATCGCTATGACTCCTCACTTGTAAGTCTATTAACAGCTACTTCATTGGGTTTCTGAAGATTAAATGAGGCAAAATGTATAAAATGCTTAGAGTAGTTCTTGGAATACTGTATACCCTTAATAAGTATTGTATTAAGAGGCAAAAGTTTACTAACCTAGAGCTAGAAAACTTGTATTTTCATCTTACCTCTGCTATTTAAGAATCAACAGACTCTTTTTTTTTTTTTAAATTTTATTTATTTATCTTCAGAGGGGAAGGGAAGGACAGAGGGAGAGAAATATCAATGTATGGTTGCCTCTGCCGGGGACACACAATGTATTGTGTGTCCCCTGCCAGGAACTGGCCTGCAACCCAAGCATGTGCCCTGAATGAGAATTGAACTGCGATCCTCTGTCAACAGACTCTTTTTTATTGTATTTTTTCCATTAACATTTAGTCCCTTTATATCCTTCTTTCCCGAGCAATCACCACACTGTTGTCCAAGTTCATGAGTCCTTTTCCCTTTTTGTTCAGTCCCTCCACTCCTTGCTCTCTGTGAGTCTGTCTCTATATTCTTGTTGGTTCAATTTTTTTCATTAGATTTCACATATGAATGAAATCATAAGGTATATGTCTTTCTCTGACTTGCTTATTTCACTTAGCATAATGTTCTCCAGGTCCATCTATACAATTGCAAAGGGTAAAATTTTCTTCCTTTTACAGATGAGTGGTATCCCATTGTGTGAAAGTCCCACAGTTGTTTTATCCACTCATCTATTGATGGACACTGGGGTTGCTTCCACATCTTAGCAATTGTAAATAACAATACACTGAACATAGGGATGCTTATGTTCTTTCAACTTAGTGTTTTGGGCTCCTTTAGATATATTCTCAGAAGTTGTATTGCTGGGTCAAAAGGCAGATCCATTTTTATTTTTTTGAGATAATTCCATACTGCTCTGCACAGTGGCTGCACCAGTCTGAATTGCCACCAACAGTGCAAAAGGGTTTTGCTCTTTCTACATTGCCAGCACTTGTTTGTGGATTTATTGATGATGGCCATTCTGACAGGTGTGAGATGGTATCTCACTGTGGTTTTAATTTTCATTTCTCTGATGATTAGTGACATTGAGTATCTTTTTATATATTTATTGGCCATCTGTATGTCCTCGTTGGAGAAGTGTCTATTCAGCTCCTTGGCCCATTTTTTAATTGGAATGTTTTTTTAATCAATGTTAAGTTTTGTAAGTACTTTATAAATTTTAGATATTAATCCCTTATCCAATGTATTGGCAAATATGTGCTCCCATTCTGTGGGTTGACTTTTTATTTTGTTGATGTTTTCCTTTGTTGTGCAAAGAGATTTTAGTTTTGTTGGGAAAATCGGACAGATATATGCAGAAAAATGCAGCTAGACCACCTTCTTCCACACACAAGAATAAATTCAAAATTGATTAAAGACTTAAATGTCAGGCCCCAAACTATAAAAATCCTAAGAGAAAAGATAGACAGTAAAATCTCAGACATAGCTCACGACAATATTGTGTCATCCCTGAGCAAGAGAAACAAAGGAAAAAGTGAACATACAGGGCAACATCGAGAAAATTGAGATGCTCTTAACCCTTTACAATTATTTAAACCTTCTAATTTCAGTTTTCTCACTGATAAGATGAGAATGATTATGTGCATTTCAAAGTGCTATTAAGATTAATAGGTAACACATGTGAAAATGCCTTATAAGCTATAAAATTATATGATTTGAAGGTATACTTTTTACTCTTGTAGTATTAAAATTTTTGAATAAACTGCTTTAAATTCACCAAATCTTGGTAGAGATTCAGCAGCAACACTCTTATATATCTTTTTTATTGGGGCCCTCAGAGTTCTCCAAGAAAAAATTGGCACAATTTATGCAAATGAGAACTAGGGAGTTCTATACATATTTTATTAATAAAAATAAAGACAGAAACATGAAAAAATAATTTCCCATACTCTTGAATAATAATACGTCAATGCTAGTAATAATCTATGTGCTTAAGAAAACATATATCTTTTTTGAGAAAAAGTAATGGAATCAATTCTGTCATACTGAAGCCCTGACAAAAGAGACACTAAATAATAGCTGTTGAAGAATGAATTCAAAAGTAAAAATTTATTCTTGATTCTATTTTTCCTGTGATGTACCCTTAAAAGTATACTTGATCTCTTTATTCCTTACATTCAGTGTGAAGTGGGACCATCAACATATAGCTCACTACTTGGAGACATTACAGTGAACTATGAGAATTAACCAAAGGATGAGAGGTAAGGGCTTTGAACTGCTTTCTGAAAAGAAGTTCTGCAGAAACACAAACCTCTCAGGGCATAAAAATGCTTTTGAAAGTAGAGGGAAAAAACAGCTGAGAGAGAGAGAAAGAGGTTATTAATGAGGAATATGAAGATCAGAAAGAAGCTAGGTTAGAGGTCAGGAGGTAGCACCCCCTTCATTTCACCAAGGTGGTACCAGGCAAGGACACTGCTAATCCCCTCTGGACACAGTGCAAGAGTCTTGCACGGCATCTTTGTTGGTGGAAAAGGGGATCGCCATAGAATTAATTAAAAATAAATGCACAGGTATATGGATCCTGTTTTAAGATTAAAACATAGAGATTAAAGAGGATGATTGTAAATGACTTACGAGCCAACTTGGAAGACTGAAAGTGTACCCCCCAAAAGAACAAAACACCAGAGTGGCAAAATTGGAATCAATAATCTGTGATTCCAAAATCAATAGTGTTATTTTAAATACCTATGAGTCATCCTCAACTGACGATACCTGATTGCTGTGTCATTAATAAAAAATTTTGATTCTTTTTCTTTCTGTCGATATGTATACTCTTTCATTTATACCCAGTGAATTCCGTGATCTAATATATAGATTTTGTGCTTATGTTCAGAAGGTTTGATGGTTTTCTAATGGACAGGAGCACATCTATCACTTGAAATATCTTCACACCATTTCTGACATTGATTGGGATTAGGTCTCTGGAAAAACATGAACTAATGCCATGTCCCTGAAGGTACAGAATGTGGAAAGATTAAACAGACTGTCCCTGGGTGAAAAGTAAGGAATTCTGCTTTTTTGTCATAGAATTGGTTTTGTGAGGTGATTTGGAAGGGAAAGAATTTTTTCTTAATTTTGAAAAAAAAATTATTGGGAAAATATAGCGACCCAACATCCTAACATTCTTTTTTTTTTTTTTACTGTTATTCAAGTACATTTTCACCCATCACAGCCCCTCGCCCTACCCATCTTTGCCCCCCACCCTCAAAACTGCCCCCTTTGGTTTTGTCCATGGGTCCCTTATGCAAGTTCCTTGATGGACCTTCCCCTTTCTCCCGCCCCATTAGCCCTCCCCCATCCCCTTTTGTTACTGTCAGTTTGTTCTTTATTTCAATGTCTCTGGTTATATTTTGCTCACTTGTTTGTTTTGTTGATTAGGTTCTACTTATAGATGAGATCACACGGTATTTGTCTTCCATGGCCTGGCTTATTTCATTTAGCATTGTGCTCTCCAGTTCCATTCATGCTGTTGTGAAGGGTAGGAGCTTCTTCTTATATAAATTAGCACAGGGTTTCAGATAATGAAATGATATGGGTAGCAAAAGAGTTATTAGGAATTATATTGGTTACTAAAACTACCTAAGTTAAATTTTAAAAACTTATCACTTGTTAAAATAATTTATAGTTCTATGACAATAAATGCACGTTACTGGATATAATATTAGAGAAATATTAAAATATCTACAATGGCCACAATAGAAGCAAGGAATGAGCTATAAATTAAACTATTCAGTCAATAAAACTCATAAGGTCAATGTAATTTAGTTTATTTTATTAATTATGCTGTTATACTTGTCTCACTTTTCCCCCTTCAGCCCCCCTCCACCCAGCCTGCCTCCCACTTCCATAATCAGTCCCCTCAGTTGTTCATGTCCATGGTTCCTTCATATATGGTTTTTTACTAATCCCTTCAACTTTCAATCTCTTCCTCCCTCCCCTCTCCTCATTTATAGCTGTCAAATTGTTTCATGATTCTATGCTTCTCACTCTATTTTGCTCATTAGTTTCTTTTATTCATTAGATTTCTCTTATAAATGAGATATATGGTATTTGTCTTTCACCAACTGACTTTATTTTACTTAGCATGATAGTCTCCAGTTCTATCCATGCTGTCACAAAAGTGGGAATTCCTTCTTTCTTTCTGCTCTGTAGTATTCCATTGTGTAAATGTACCATAGTTTTTTTCATCCCTCCATCTACCTATGGGCGCTTAGGCTGTTTCCACATCTTGGCTACTATAAATTGTTCTGCTATGAGCATTGGGGTGCATAAATTCTTTTGAACTGGTGTTTTGTGACTCTGAGGGTAGATTTCCAGCAGTGGAATTGCTGGGGGGAGAAGGTAGTTCCATTTTTAATTTTTTAAAAAAAATTCCATGCTGTTTTCCACAGTGGCTGAATGAGTAGTTTATGAGGGTTACCTTTTCTCCATATCCTCACCAGCACTTGTTATTTGCTGATTTATTAATGAGGGCCATTTTGGCAGGTGAGAGGTGATATCCCACTGTGGTTTTAATTTGCATCTCCCTGATGGCTAGTGATGTTGAGTGTTTTTTTATATCTTTATGGGCCATCTGCACATGCTCTTTAGAAAGCGTCTACTTAGGTCCTTTGCCCATTTTTAATTGGATTGTTTGTCTTTCTGGTGTTGAGTTGTGTAAGTTGTTTATGTATTTTGGAGATAACCCCTTGTTTGATGGATCGCTGGCAAATATGTTCTCCCATTTAGTCTGTTCTCTTTTCCTTTTGATGGTGGTTTCTTTAGCCACGCACAAGCTTTTTAATTTGATGTAGTCTATTTGTTTATTTTTTCCTTTATTTCCCTTGCTCTAGGATATATATATATAGAGAGAAAAAATATTGCTATGCAAGATATCTTAAATTTTACTGCCTATGTTTCCCTCTAGGATTTTTATGGTATCAGAACTTATATTTAAGTATTTCATCTGTTTTGAGTCTGTTCTGGTATATGGTGTAAGACAGTGGTCTAGTTCCATTTTTTTGCAGCTACTAATCCAGTTCTCCCAACACCATTTATTGAAGAGATTGACTTTACTCAATTATATGCTTCCGACCCCTTTGCAGAATATTAATTGACCCTGAAGACATAGGTTTATTTCTGGGATTTCTATTCTGTTCCATTCACCTATGTATCTGTTCTCATGCTACTACCAGACTGTTTGGATTGCAGTGGCCAAAGTAATATAGATTCATATCAGGTACTGTGATCCCTCCTACTTTGTTCTTCTTACTCTCAATTGTCAAAGCTCTCCAGAGTCTTCTATAGTTCCATATAAATTTTTGGAATATTTGTTCTAGATCTGTGAAATATGCCATTGGTATCTTAACAGGAATTGTGTTAAATCTATAGATCACTTTGGGTAATATATACATTTTATTTGTCTAAAGATTTTATTTATTCACTTTTAGAATAGAGAAAGGGAGGGAGAAGAGAGGGAGAGAAACATTAATATGTGGTTGCCTCTCTAGTGCCCCTTCCTGGGGACTTAGCCCACAACCCAAGCATGTGCCCTGCCTGGGAATCAAATCCACGACCTTTTGCTTCGCAGTCTAGTGCTCAGTCCATTGAGTCACAACAGCCAGAGTTACATTTTAATGATTTTAATTCTTCCAATCTTTGAGCATTATATATGCTTCCACTTTTTTGGATCTTCCTCAGTTCCTTTCTTCAGTGTCTCATAGTTTTCTGAGTACAGGTCTTTTACCTCCTTGGTTAAGTTTATTCCTAGCTACTTTATTTTTGTTGTTGTCGCAATACTAAATGGCACTATTTTCTTGGTTTCTCTGATAGTTCATTGTCAGGGTTATAAAAATGCCTTTGATTTCTGAGTATTGACTTTGTATCTTTCTATTTTGCTGAATTCATTGATTAAAAAAATAAATTCTAACAGAGATTCCATCATTCAATAGAATATATTCATGTTTAGTTCTTCAGGCATCAAAAGGCCATAATCTAAGAAATATACCCTAAAGTCTTTTATCTCATTATTAGGATATTTTACCTGTAGCACGGAATAAAAACTTCTAAATTCTCTTAAGCAGGTCTTTACATAAAAATTAGACATATTGGTTAAATATGTGAGCTCATATTTAGATAATAAGTCAATAATTTTCATTGCAGGGGCATACTTAACTTGTATATCACTTTTATCCAATGAAGAACTCTAAGGGATATTTATTTAAAAATCTAAAACAGAGCTGCTCACTAGGACTTTTCACTTAGTTTGCATTTAATATCACTGCAAATTAGAATATTTCCCCTACAGTCACGGACATGAAATTGAAATTATTTGCATTATAAAGTCACCTTTAAATATCTTAAAAGATGGTTCATGGCAGAAGAAACCCATTAGCTCTATAAAGGGTATAAAATGAGGCCATGTGTGTATTGTAATATGTAATTGAAAGGGCACACTATGTCTTTGCTTGGAGGACCTTTGAATCGAGACCTTAAGAAGCAGGAAAAAAATGGAAAGGGATTCTGTGAGTTTAATTTGCTTGGAGCAAAAACAAAAAATTTAGTTAAAATAGGTATGGCTTAACTGCAATTTACAAATGATTCCTAGATTTAACATCTTAATAACACATACAATGTGTGCTTTAGTAATTCAACTATGTAAATTCTCTAATACATAATTGAAGATGTAAAAGAAGTTAACACCAAAAGGAATTTTTAAGTTACAATTATGAAATAATACCAATAGCTAGCATTTGTTTAATGCTCAAATTTTGTTAGTGCTCTGTACAATGCCTAACTTAATTTTCTCCCTTAACTAAGAGGTGCAGAATACTATGGGTACTTTAGAGAAATTGAGAGCTGCTCAGATGTTAAATGAGGTAAATTATGGAATAACTTAGTGAAATAAATACCTTGCAATCACCAAAATGTTATTGTTACTAAACAAAGTGGGATATCGCTGCCTGCTGCCATACACAAGCATAAAACAGAAATCAGCGGGGAAAGAAAAAATTCTTTATTAAAAGGTTGCTAATTTGGGGGAGAGGTGGTAACTCCCCCGCCAATCTGTCCTGCAAAACACAGAAAGAATCCAGCCACACCCAGAACCAGAGTCCAGAAACCCCTCTCCATTCTTACCTGTCTGTCCTCAGGGGCCCAAGGCGGTTATGTGAACAGGTTTCCAGATTCAGACTCTCTTTCCCGAGTGTTCGCACTTGTGGGGCCCACGTCACCCCTGACACGCTGCAGCTCCTTCCCTCTCCCATAGGACAGGGAGCCCACTGCCAGGTGACCACAGCTGTTCATGCAGGCGTTCCATCTGTGGGGTCCCCCAGAACCTGAGGATGCTTGAAAACCCAAGGCAGGCAAACACTCAGGTTCCCGCGTCCATGTGCTGATCTCCAAAGAAGAGAAGAGGTGCAGTTTGGGGCAATCACTGGGGCATGAAGCTGCAGCATCCCACAGGCCACTGCTGGTGGGGGTAAGGCCCAACGTGGGACTCACCCTTGCCTTGGGCTGGCTCCTGACCAGACGAGGAGGGGCAAAGGGTGAAAAGGTGCGAGGGCCCCGCAAGTACTCCAGCTCCCTGACTGGGAGACCCAGGGGAAGGAAAAGAGTGAGTCTCTGAGCACCCTCTATTTAAAAGCCCTGGTCCCAAATCCAGTGTGTGGCAGAATCACCAAAATTCGCAGCCAATCCAAGCTAGCATCCATCACACCTGCCAGCCTGCTCAGCCTCGCTGAGCCTAATCCTGCCACCAGGAGAACCTCCATGGCACCCGGGTGTTGTGACCTTTTCAGGCCGCGTATACTGCGTGGAAGCCTCCTCTGGCTGTGTCACCAGCACCACTATTTGTTCACCCTTAACCAGGGGCCATGGAAATGGGTCACATGCCAGCTGGGTTTTGGTGCCACCACCTCTGGCACTTCTGATTCCTTTCAGGGGCTCACCCCCTCTGCCCAGCAATCTGGATAGATCCCCTCCGTAACAGTATTCTCTAAGTACACCTGACATACGAAAAATATTGTTAATATGAAAATGAAATAACTAAGTTGGATAAATAGTTATTTCTGAGTTTTGGCATTATGAATGAATGCACTTTTATTCTTTATTATTTTTATATTTTCCAGATTTCATAGAGTTGACTCGTACATCTTTCCTAAATAAAAACTATTTCACTCACTACTTTATAAAAACAGTCACAAATTTTTTTCTTTAGACAAAAAGAAGAGCTTTGTGCCTACTATGTTCCAGGTACTGCTTTAGATGCTTTGCTCCTCTATTAATTCTCTATGCCTCATAGTACTTGAAGAAAATACTGTTATTTTTATCCTTATCTCCATTTACTAAGGCATAGCAGTGAAATCCGTTGCTTAAGATCACAGCCACAGAGTCGCAGAGCTCGAATTCAAACAATGGAAACCCTTTTAGTTTCCTTGGCTACTCCCGTCTGCCAGCATGAACACATTAGTGATCTTTTTCCCCCACTCTGGTTTTCTATACCCTCTTTATCTTAGACTTGAATGTGTGTCTTTAAAATGTTTCTTTTACCTTTGCAAGTGGCAGAGCCCAACAAGGCAGCTCCTGGTTTAGGAAGCAACGTGACGCAGGATCTTCTCCAAGTACAAAGAAAATGACATGTAAATTAGGATCATCATTACATTTTCTCCCTTCCTGCTGACCTCTCCAGCCCTTTATCTCATCACAGTGGCACTGCCAAGAGGAAGGGTGGTAACGTCATGAGTCGCCCTTACCATTAGCTCAGGACTTCATTTAATATTCTCTACTGTCAGAGTCAGTGTAACTGCAGGAGGAGGCACATTTAGCAGTTTCCAATATAGGCTCGTTTCTCAAGGTTGTTTTTTGCCTTCAAATTAAATGGCATTTCATAAATTTAAATAATTTTACAGATCTTAGTTTATATGTTTAAGTGGGTTTTGAATTTGTGGTTTAAACTCTTTATTTATTCCTTCCCAGGCCATACAATATGAACTATAATATAATTAAAAGAGCAAAGTTGCCAATAATTCATAAGTCTTTGGCTTTGCAAAGTAAGTTACTTGTTTTATTGTTGATGTTTATAAGACTTGCATAAATATGAAACTTAATTTGGGAGCTGTAAGTTAATTTATGAAATATAAGACTACATATTAAAAAATAATAAAGTGCGCCCTGGCTGGTGTGGCTCAGTGGATTGAGTGCCAGCCTGTGAACCAAAGGGTCATGGGTTCCATTCCCAGTCAGGGCATACGACTGGATTGTGGACCAGGTCCCCAGTGGGGGACACATGAGAGGCAACCACACATTGATGTTTCTCTCCTTTTTTCCTCTTCCTTCTCCTCTCTCTATAAATAAATAAAATCTTTAAAAAATAAAAAAAACTAATAAATCGCCTTAGCTGGTGTTGTAGCTCAGTGGATTGAGTGTGGGCCTGTGAGCCAAAGGGTCACCAATTCAATTCCCAGTCAGGGTATATGACTGCATTTGGGGCCAGGTCCCCAGTAAGAGGTACTCAAGAGGCAACCACACAGTGGTATTTCTCTCCCTCTCTTTCTCCTTTCCTTCCCCTCTATCTAAAAATAAAATCTTTTAAAATAAAATTTTCAGATATATAATTATTTAATTAACAAAAATATCATTAAGATAATACCAATTACTGTGCAAACATAAATAAAATACATATTTTATGACAGTGAGTCTGTTTGTAAAAATAAAGCCAATGGTAACCATGGAAAAAACCAGGGCCTTCCTCATTTCAATAAGTATTGTAATTAGGCGCTAAAGGTAAGTCACAGTTCCTATCAAAAAAGAATAGGATGGGATGTCCTACAGTATAATATTTGATTATCTTTTCCCCAAATTGTGAAAAATAAAGCAGTGCTTTGATAAGTCATACATCCCTAACTGGACAGGCCATAGTGGGTAGTCATGCCCCAGGCCTGTAACTTCTTTGGTGAAAACAAGTCTTGTCTATTGTTTTGGGGCAAATTGGTTGACATACCTTTGACATGCTAGAACTAATATTCCTGAAAGTCTTAACCACCCCTACGAAAGCACATAATCTAGTAATCCAATGCCAGCCTTGCTTTCTCCCACAATGATGTAATATTCTTTACACTTATAACCAGGCAGCATGGGGTCCAGCTGCTTGTTGCCATGTATATGCATAACAGGAAAATTTGTGGGGAAGAACATAGGGTTTTTTTTTAATTTATTTATCTTTAGAGGGGAAGGGAAGGAGAGAAGGAGAGAAATATCAATGTATGGTTGCCTCTCATGAGTCCCCTGCTGGGAACTGGCCTGCAACCCAGGCACGTGCCCTGACTGGGAATCGAACCGCGATCGTGTGGTTCACAGGCCCGCGCTCAATCCACTGAGCTACACCAGCCAGGGCAGAACATAGGGTTTTATTAATAAGGTTTTTAATTCGAGGGAGCTAAAAGTATTCCTGCTCTAAGTTGACCAAGCCAACTTCTCCTGTAAACCATAGAAAACCACCCCCCCAAAGGGAGATTAAAGTCCAAATTCGTATCCAGAAGTTTCCCATTATTGCTTATCTATAACCCAAGGTTGCTCCATCTCTCCAACTCCAGGCTCTCTCTCCCTTGTGCCAGAGTTGACATCTCCTCACAGTAGCTCTCGCTCAGAGTCTGGGGTGCACTTCCTGACCACTCCAGACAGCTGTGCAGGCGCAGCTCCATCCACGAGGAACTCCCCAGCTCATGCCTGTGTGTGCTGCTCCCAGGGTGAGAGAGTATAAGAAGTCCAGGTCCCATGAGCCATGCTGCACAGGGTCGTAGCCTTCTGAGGGCAGGTACCCAGCAAGGCATGCATCCCAGCGTGGGATCCTGCCTTCCAGGGGCCTAAGCCTCAGGTGGGTCTAGTGTCTGCTGCTCTTACCCACGGGTGTCAAAGCAAAAGAGAGGCTCTTGCCTTCCTCCAACTTAAAAGTCCCCCAAATCCTGTGTGCTCCAGGAGCCAGTGGGAGTGTCCACCTTTTCAACCAATGAGAGCTAATGTTGGACATGTTTGCCTTTGCCCCTCTTCCAGCCACCATATTGTGCAAGGGGGCAAAGACCCCAGGCATGTCGGCTTCGTACAAGCTCCCTTCAGCTGAGTCATGAACTTCCTGGATGCCTCAGCAATTTCGTTTTTCCTGCACCCTCTCCTTTCCTGGGAGGGCAAACTGCTCTAATTCTTTGATTCTGCCTTGGGGGTTTCTCTCTGCTCCCTGCCTTCTCCAGTGATTTGGCCTGACCACTCTGTTACACTCTTCCTCCTCTATTTCAAATACTTAATATCTTAAAAAAAAAAAAAACAAAAAAAACCCCACAAGCCTCTGAAAAACTGCTATTCTCCAAAGCGCTTGAGATTCAGCTTCCTAGCAATTGTCGGGTTTTGGCTCAAATAAACTCGTGCAGAAAATTCCCTATAGGTTTGGAAGTTTCTTACATCCACAGTATCAGTTGGCAGGATAGATTCAGCAGATAAACATTTACTGAGATGAAAATGCATATTCTTCATGGCCGGTCCCTCATTCTCTCATCACCTGGAACTCACCACGTGGCTGCCAGGCAGCAGGACCTCTGGATTCTCTCTGACGCTGCAAGAGAAAGAGAGAAAAGAAAAGCGGACAACGGAAATCTCAGTGTTTTCTAACCTAATCAAAGAAAATCACCCTTCACTTCTTTCATGTTGCACTCATTATTAGTAACTAGGAATGAGTCCCCAAATCCAGCCCCCAGGCAACAGGATACCAGGAGGTGGAGATTACTGGGAGCCATTTTCAGAGTGTCTGCCCCACAAATATCTATGTCAGAAAGTCCATGGACTGAAATTCAGGATTGTGGCACAACAGAATTTAATTTTTACACAAGAAATGATAGAATACTGAAAAGATCATCAGAGATCTTGTCTTATGTCTGTATTTCACAAATTAGCAAGCTAGAACCAGGGAAATACAACTTGTTCAAAGAAGAGCTAAAAAAGAAAAGAATATTTTCACTTCTTTTTTTTTTCTATTAGCTATGCTATTAAGGGCAGCATAATCTGCCTCCTCAATATGTCTCTTGGGCATAATGATTGTTTTAATATTATTATCTTTAACAAACAGTGGGCATAGGTAAGGCTCTCAGACTGAGAAGAAGTTATCCTTTTGTAAGAGACACTTACATTTATAGAGAAAATCTCAATTTGTAAGAATGTTTCTGTCTTTGTAGGAGAAAGAGAATAATGACTAAATATCTAGAAACTCTTATTAATGGAGGATGTAGAAGACCTGAATCTGCATAAGAACTTTGACTTTATTTACTGTGCTTTTCTTGATAGCTTCCCATAATTGGCAGTGAACTCTGAGCTACTGAATTCTGGCAGCCTTTAGAAACGGAAAAAAGCAATAAAACAGATTCCCTCTAGAACTTCCAGAAAGGAAATCGTCATTGTAGACACTCTGATTTAGCCCACGGAGACCAATTTCGCACTTCTCACGTTTGGAACTACAGCAATAAATCCGTACTGTTTTAAGCCACTGGGTTTGGGGTAATTTGTTACAGCAACAACAGGAAACTAATATGGTAAGAAAATAACAGTCATTTCATGTGATTCCCATTTGAATTTTTACTAACTTCCTTCATTTTTTCATTTAATCTTTATTGTATTTTTCCATTAGCATTTAGTTTCTTCATAGCCACCTCCCTCCAGCAAATGAAGTGGCCACTCTGTGGCACTTCATTTTTTTCACTTAATCGGTTGCCCAGAAAGTACTTATCAAAAGTAGAATCTAAATTCTAAATTATGCTTTGCTAAACTCACTCAACAAACTTTAAATATCTAATACAATACCCTTCAAAAGATAAGCAGCCTTATATTGGTGATGCTGGTCAGAAAGGTCAACCATTATCTATGGTTTAAACCAACACACACACACAGCCCTGCCAAAGATTAGGAGCTGTTGATGTTAGATCCATATTTATACGATAAGGAAAGTGTTTTAAATGTGCGACATTATGGCCAATGAAACTGCTGCTCTGCAATGCAGAAACTGCCAGGTTGGAGATGGCATGGCTTGTAAAAAAGGCTAGAGAAAAAGGAAAGCTGTTCATCAATGTTGCCTACAGTGAAATGAAACCCTGGCGTCTGTGAGAGCAATTAAGAACATCCCCCCCACATTTTTATTTTTGCCTTAGAAGATGATGATTCAAATTGTCGGGAAAGTGAGACTTTTCTTCACACTAAGAGAGACAAAGAGGGAAATGGTGAGATACAACACAGCCATGCTTTGGGGGCAGAAAAATACAGCTGCAAACAGGAACAAAAATTGCTGTCACTGTTTTCTTTTGAAAGTAGTGGTACCTGATACTTATTCCCTTTCCATTATGTGTATATAGTTGATTGATAAATTGCCCCCCTCCCCATGCCTATACTTGCTCTCATGTATAAATGTGTGCATATGCATATATACATATATACATATAAATACATATAGATATACATATGCATATATATATGTGTGTATGTGTATGTGTATATATATATATATATATATATAATTTTTCCTTGCTTCTGTCTGACAAAGGCTGGGAGCAGAACAGAATTCACATCTCACAGTCCTCACCCTTCCCTGACAAAATGTACACTCTGTATGTCTGATGTATTATTTCCTCCACTGAAAACAACTTGGTAAAAAGTAGTAAAACTTTATGGAAATGAGGACAGTTAGAAAAAAATAAAGGCAACTGCATAATTTCGAGGTGGCTCTGAGTAATTAATAAGGACATAAATTATTTGAATATATATGTATATGTATATATATATATATATATATATATATATATACACGCTTATATATGCAAATTGCTCCCCCCATGCCTGTACATGAGGGCAAGGAGAGACCCAAGACAGGCAAGCCTCTCCAGATGGTAAGTGGCAAGTTCAATGAGCAAGGGGACTCCTGAGGCTTGTCTTAGGCACCAGGAAGAAGAGTAGATGTCAGCCCCCACCCACCATTATTTCAAACGTTTACATGGAGACCTTCCCCGGGTTCAGCCCTGTATACTGTCTTGATTCCTCCACAGCACCTGCTCTCTCAAGGCTGCGTCCTTGAAACCGGCTCTCACTGTGTGATAGGTGAGCACAGGTACATTCCAGGGACAGGACGAGGTGGTGGCGAGAAACCTCACAATTGCTGGAATCCAGTTTGCCTGGTGAATTGGGACCGGAAGTTCCATCCTCGCACTGACACCTGGACCGCACCACCTGTGGACGCCCCTGAAAACCTTACATGCTCCCGTCTTCTGCAATGTGCTCTGAGCAGTCAGCAAGGGGTTCTGCCAGCACGGAGGCAGCTGTGCGTCTGCCTGGCAGTCCGCTTCCACAGCAACAATATAGGCACATGCACCCTAACGCACGGGTTGAGGGAATGATTCCTGAGCTAAGTGACAATTATTTCTCTCAAAAGCCACAAGATCTAAGCCACTGATTTATTAAGTTCCCGAGGTTGGGTTTGACTAGATGTATCCACAGAAACCAAGGCCTATTTAGTACCCTCATTTGGAGCAAGAGGACAATATATTCAATTTGATAATCCCTCACTTGTTGGGACTTCTGGTAGGTGGCCCCTGGACTTTTCTGGAAGTTGCTTTGGGTGTGTGCTCTTACTATATGATATAATTATTACATAAGAAATATAAAATTGACCTACATTAAAGGAAGTTGCCTCTTTCATTAAGTTACAGTTATTGGTTGAATTATATTTTAGTTGTAATCATGAATCTTGGTTGATTCTAATGCCATTCACTTAGTCAACTGATATTTATTCAGAGCTTATAAGAATCCATGAGGGTTTGGAGGCACTGGTGACATAATAGTGAAGAAAATCAAGTCCCTGACCTTTTACTCATTCACGAATTACATTTGGAAACACAAATAGTTAACAAAAAAATACACAGATATGTAGGATGTTACTTGGATAGGAGTGCTTTTTGAGAAATGCATCGAAGGGGGTTTGGATAGCTAAGGTGAGGTCGGTAATGCCATTTTCTTTAGAATGGTCAGAAAATCATTGCAGTGGCCTTGTTAGAACTAGACTGTAGGGAAATCAGCTGGGAGACCATTGCTAGAAGTATCGTAGCTATGATGTAGCTAGATGTTGTCTTGGGCCCAGGTGGAGGCAGAGAGAGTGGTAGGACATGATAAAGTCTGGATACATCATAAAGGCAGAACTGGAATTATCTGACTATAAGTCAAATAGGGAGGGTGCAAGAAAGAGAAGTACTAAGAATAATACATTCAGCCACTTGGAAATGTGATCTTTAACCAGTTAATTCATACTAATGATGACTTGCCTACAATAAAGGCAGTGTCATTTAAGTTACATAAAAATAACATTGTGACCTCAAATACAGCCAGTTTATCATAGTCAAATAAGTGAACAGCTGCATGACTTTGAACTATTAAGGCAAAAAATGTATGTGCCGATTCAAACAATCCAAGATTGTGATCGAGAGAACCATTCTTGCATATCCTGGAATGGCAGTCTCTCTTATTTTGCAAAAGTGTTCTTAAAAATATTTGTGATATACAAAATTTTGTTTTTGTAAAAATTTAATTAATACCTAGATAACCAAGTGGAGCTAAGTGTTTATGTTTTTTTTCTTTTGCTTGTTTAGAAAAATTGTTATCTTGTATTTCTTTGCGGGCAAACTGAAACATACAGCACCGGGGACCAGACTTTCCTTAGTGAGAGAAATTAGTGGGAAAAAAATGTATTACCTAGGAACATTGAAAAAGGTTCAGAGTAGACTGAGAAGGAACAGACTACTGCACTACAAATGTATGTATTTAATGGTTATAATTCCTATTATCTTCAGGAAATTGTATCCCAATATTCCTGAGATTGCCTTCTGCCACTCTCAACTGGTTCTCATTCATCAATTCCATTCTGTGAAAAGCACTTGTCAAATTGACTGTTTATGTCTGGGAGGAATGTCCAATGTATGCTTGAAATAATTTGAATGGAAAACATTAAGATCCCACAAGAAACCACTGCTCACTTTGTCATTTCATAACACAGAAAAAAACATATTGTTTTCCTTTTTACCCCTCTGATCCTCCCTTTTAAGTAACTTTGCTTCTTCCATTAATTGGGGTGACATTGGTTAATAAAATTATACATAGGTTTCGGGTATACAGTTCTATAACACATCATCTATATATTGTATTGTGTGTTTACCACCCAGGTCAAGTCTCCTTCTATCACTATTTGTCCCTTCCATTTTCATGGAGGCTTCAATTTAACTCTTAATACTCACATTCAAAACTCTAAAAGAGAATTGCTATCTTCTGTTGTAAACATTGTGAGAGAGAGAGAGAGAGAATCTGGCATAGCCAACAAAGAAAAGTGCACATGAAGAAAAAAATAAGAACCATTGTTCCATTGTTTGCTACACTATTCCATTTTAATATGAAATGTTTAGAAAGTCTACTTGCCTTACTATTTGCAGAAAGTGTCCATTTGATTTACCCTTTTCAGAAGGATTTGCCAAAGTTGGAGTAGAAATGCTGATTTTTTAAACCTACAACATGAAATATAATAAATGCCTGACAGAAGCAGGAAAGTTCAGCACCCAGATGGAAACGTGATATCCCATTACAGAGGGAAGCACGTGAAAATACAGATAGATTTGTCTCTGGAATTGCAGGGTTTTCTGATCATGTTTCTAGTATGCGGTTCCTCATCCTTGCTTAGAACTGCTCTTGTGGTTCTGAGAACAATTGCAGACTCAGTGTCTTTCATGATAATAATTTTTTCAGCCCTTCTACTGCCAAACATTTTTAGCAAAGTGAACAATGCTTGCTCTTTCCAACCATGAGCATAGAAAATACTATAATATTTTGTGTGCTTATTTTTCTGTTTCAGCTTAGAGTACCTTTTTGGTATAGAGAAATAATATACATGTACATTATTTTATTATTCAATCAAATATAAACAAACTACTATAAAGATTTTGCTTTTTGTTTATTTTTTTATTGACTGAAATGTTGAGTCTCTTCATCAGCATAGTTGTATCTATGCTTATAAACATATTCATATATTTGTAATATAGCACATAACAATGGAAAGGTCATTTAAGAACTGTTGGGTATTTTATTACTAATTTCATGCTGTTTCATGTTGTGCTGATAGGAAAACTGGGAGCTTAGAGAAAGTCTCTTTTTTAACTTCTTCCGTAAATTTTGTGTCCGAGTCACCATTATATGTCTGTCACTGAATCAGACCTCTTGTTATAATTCACAGTAACATGAACTCTCTTCCCAATTAAAATTCTCTTCTTTTATAATTTATTTTCAAAAGACTATAAAGTGTTTGGGAGAAGAGAGAACATTTAAACATGAGTAAGTTTCTGAAACAAAATCAGTCAGTGATCATTCTGTTTGTACAATAGCAATGGGAATGTAAAAAATCATAAATGTAGTATTTAGGTTCAATGAAGATTTTTGAATATTGTAATAATTTTAAGTAGTTACACTGCAAATTAATTCTGGCATTTTTATAATGTAAGAATATATATGAAATTAATTTATGAATGTTTAAATCATTATAATTATAAAAGAAAAGGAAATTTTTCACCTCTTCTAGACATATCTTTAAGTCAAATTTAGCCTATGAATATTAACGGACATAACATTCTAACACAGTTTTTGTATTATGATGTATAGAGACCATTTTTAATTCATAGTTTAGGAACTGAGAGTGGAAACTTCTTAAGGGAAAGTATTTCTGTTGTTGTTATTTTCAGTGCTGTTAGCAGTTTTTCTTTGAGTTAGCCCTCTTAAGGTAACCATTGGTCTGGAATGGCATTTTCTAGGTCCTAGTAACTGTCTGTCTCCTTTTTGTTAAACGTAATAAAGTATATAACTGTTAGGCTAGTTTGATGGGAAGTATGAATAAACAAACTAACCAAGAAAACTCTACCTACCTTAAGAAAAATAAAATTTATTGTAAGCATTTTGTTTACAAGGAAGAGATCTGACTACTAGAAACAGAGTAGTCCCTGGCTGGCTGTCTTACCGCTCATCTATTTTTTCCTACTATCCCCCACATAATACTAGCTGACTGGATATCAGTTTACTTATTTTAGATTCCTCAGAATGATAAAATTTAACCATGCACACAGGTTAGGCTTTCTGAGAGTTAACTTTATGTGTCAATTTGTACAGGCTATGATCCTCAGTTTAGTCAAACACTGGTCTAAATGTTGCTGTAAAGATATATGTTAAATGTGATTAACATTTAAATTAGACAACTTTGGGTAAAACATAAATATTATTCTACAAAATAGGGACAGGCTTCATCCAATCAGGTAATGACCTTAAGAGAAAAGACTGATGATCCCCAAAGCAGAGGGAATTGTCCTCAAAACTGTAACATAGAAATCCTGCCTGAGTCCTCACTTTATATATATGTATGCATGTGTGTATATATATATAGGTAGATAGATATTCTTCTATCAGTCTGCTTCTATAACGAACTCAGATATATAAAACAGCTTATGACATACTCATGAAGACCAATATTAAGCTACTTCTGATCATGTTAATTAAGCATTACAATTTAAAGAAAAATGTCAGCCATTAGTTTATTAAGGTGAATATCAAAACAACAATATGTAAAATCCAATTTCTCAAAGAAGAGCTCTTTAATTAAATTTTTAATTTCTCTGTTTACTGGTTTTGTGATTTTGCATAAATCATATAACCATAAAAAATCGTAGCAACTTTATTTTATAATAGCTTATTTAACAGTACTGCAAACTTTGCACAGTTACTAAGTTATTAAAGTGAAATTATTCACATAAAATGATTAACATGGTTACTGGAGTAATCAAGTAGAAAATTTTCAGTAAATAATTGCTCCAATTATTTTATTATTATTAATTATAATGGCAATCTCTATATTCAAGTTGGCATGATTATAAGCATAAATATAAGAAATAATTGATATATGCTGTTGTTTTCTCTGATTTATAATGCACATTTTAAAATCTTAAAATATTTGAGAAACTTGTCTTTTAAGTGAAATAAAATTTAATTTTAATAATTTCACTTGCATAATTTTACTTTAACTTATTCCCCAATTAATGAACCAACTCCCTTTTAAATGTCTATGTAAACACTTCCTGTTTTTGTGAAATGTGTGATCTCATAGTACATATGATGTAGAAATATTGTCTAAAAAAATCATGCTCAATTCCTCTATTGTAAAAGCAAACTAGATGTTTCAGATATATTTTTCTAAACATTTTTTCTCTTTGTATTATTTTTTAAAGATTTTATTTATTTATTTTCAGAGAGATGAGGGAGGGAGAGGCAGAGAAACATCAATGTGTGGTTGCCTCTTATGCATGCCCCCACTGGGGACCTGGCCCACAACCCAGGCATGTGCCCTGACTGGGAATTGAACTGGTGACACGTTGGTTCACAGCACTCAGTCCACTGACCCACACCAACCAGGACTTTTTGTATCATTTTTTTCTATCATAATGTTATTTAGTCAAAAAAAAAACCAATTTTGTTAATTATTTACCTGAAAATTTACATAAAGGAGGAATTTACATAAAGGAAAAATTACATAAAGGAGGAATCAAAAGATAGGTCTCATTTGCCCTAAAACCAAGATCAATGAATTAAAGATCATTCCTTCAGTTGTTCACTTGGCTTTGGTTCTAGCCACTATGTTTTAATTTCCCCTATTTCATCTCTTGACAAAATAATATCAGTTGGGCTCACATTACTTAAATCACCATTTTCAAAGTTAACATTCACCCCCATTTACCCATAATATGTCAACTCTTCACAACTAGGATTATGTTGAAAACGGAGTATAGGCAGGCAACTGATTCCAGAACTGTCGTTTATCTTCTCCAGAGAGCTCATTAACCTTTAAAGGTTGTACATGATTCCATAATTATCTTGCAGTGGGATTTTTATTTCTCTTATGTTTCATCAGGTTGCCCCTGTATATGGCCCACTATGAGGCTGACACTTTTTTAACTCTTTGAGCTGGCCAAGGGGTTGGCAACACAGAAGATATATAAAGCAAATACTATTTTTCTACCACCATTCACATCTTTAACATTTCCTTAGACAGGGGAAGAAAAAACTATGAATTTTAATGCTTACAAAATCATATAAAAGTGATTTGAAGAATAAGAGACAATAGTATTATATTCACTTTTCACAATTATTTTCAACACTTATTGAAAACACTGTATTAAAAGATTCATGTTTTACATTATTTATGCATTTTACTAACTTGTAGCTGTACACTACATTCTTCAGTTTTTTTTCTTAAAGCACTGCTTTCCAACATGAAGGCAGTCTAATGAAAGACTTAGGGCTCATTTTCATACTTTAGGGTAGTCTAACAAATAAAAACATTACTCAGACCACTAAATTGTATAACTATGATGCCAAGCATTTATACAATTTATTTATTTTAATTGTTGGTAGAAGGTTTAATTATTGAAATTTAAAAAAATTAAAACCTAGAATTCATGAAAAAACACTGTAAGGACTCTTTTCACTGGAAAAGTGGCAAACATTTTTCTTTTTGCTTATGTGACTCGTATGTTCCACAGTCAAATGAACAGTACTTTACCACTACATTAATATCAACCAGTTCCTTGGTCTCTGCAAGCCTTATCTTCAGAAGACGAGAGAGAGTAAGCCAGGCCTGGGTGAGAACTAAGTACACATTTCCTTCCTGTTGCCCCTCGTCTCTAACCAGATACAAGGCACAAAAGAGATGCATCATATATTTTACTGTCTGAATTGATCTAACTAATAATTTACTCAAAACCGATTTATCAGTGAACTTGGCAACTAACGTTTCTCCTATGCTCCAATATTCTTTACAGTGATTCAGAGTTTGTGCCTGGAATAACTAACTGCACAAACTTCATGACCATGAAAGCAAAATGTTGCCTAAGGATAACCTTTGTTGGATCCATCCTTTTCCAAGCCAGGCAGCTCATTAGACAGCTTGACATTTGTTTGGTGAATCCAAGGCCCCTTTAGCAGTTTTATTTATTATGATGTAAAATAAATCATTCTGGACATAAAAATCTGCTGTTTGCCTCATCGTATTGAACTGCATGGACTCTCTCTCTTTCCCTCTGAGTGTCTCTTTCTCTCTGTACAACTCACTTCTTTCCGCCACATATCAAATTCTAGGACAGTGGTACCTTTGTGTTTGTTGGCTTCAGAATGTGTCCAACCTGGTACTCGTCACAGTTTGATGAGAAAAAAATATTTCCACACTAGGCACTTGCTTGCCTCTCATCGCACTTGCTAGAACTTGTGAAGTTCTAGCCACCCTAGAATTTGCAGGTGCCACCTGGCAAGAGAAAATGTTTCATCAATTGTTCTTGGCTTGCCACTTGTTAGAACAAATTAACAATGAGTACCAAGGTTCCACTGTATATTTTTTACAGCAGTATACTTTAATATTAGAACTGTAAAAGATAAAATTCAGACCCTTTTGTTAGTTCACAGTTTTAACTTTTCATTATAAACATCAACAGATCAAGAACACAGATTAGGGCCTGTAATATTGTGAAGTGAGCTCAACATATAGGCAGAAAGACAAGAAACCAAAAGCGAGAGAGCATAATGAACAATAGCATCCTGATTTTCAAGCATGAAAACAAATTCTTTTCAGATTACGCAGATGGAGGTTATAGAAACCTTTGGTTTTAGTGGGATCATTCCTATTTTATCTCATCTCTGGTAATGTATGTTGAGGCTCCCCTTACAACTGTCCTCAAAAGCTCACACGTAACAAGCATCAGTACGGTTACACACAGGACAGTTTGGAACAGAAATTTCTGAATAGCAAGGGACTCCAGTTTGGGCAGGGGAACCTCAAATCCAACACAAGACCCCTCCTCCTCTTGCCAGGAAAGGCAGGGGATGGGAAAAGCTGCTGAGGCTGCAGGTGAAAAGCACCCTGACTTCTCCAAGGCAGAGAGGAGCTGATGGAGCAGAAGGAGCAATGCTGAAGGCACATTGCATAACAGGCAGCTATGAACTGTAGAAGAACCAGCATGCATTACACTACAAGGAAGCAGCCTCTGCCTTCCCAGCAGGGAGGGGCAACGGGAAGAGATTCATTGCTAGAGGGCTCACAGGAGAGGATACAAAGGTAAATATGACCACCAATAGACCTGTTTGGTTAGAAAGCTGGATACGCTCCGCCTGGTTCTAGGAATTGTATCTAGACCCCTTGTGGCTAAGGGCAAAGGATGACCTCTGGAATTCGAGCCACAGGAGACAAAGCTTGTGTCTGGTAGCAAACACTGCCTCAGTTTCCTCTCCCTGCCCCCAAAGTCAATGAAGTCAATGTTGGGTAAGACCCCTCACAGCGGGGGGCAACCTAAGCCAGACTCAATCACATGGGAGGCCTTCATAGAAGGACTCAGGGGGCTGCAACAAAGAGGGGGCAATGGACTCACCCCCTGCTTTGACATAGCCCGAGTCTCCCCCCCCCCCCGCCCCCATGTTCTCTGAGAGAACTGCTTCCTGGCTCCAATCCCCTTAAGCCTGAAAACCTGTTGGGAGAGGTGCAGTTCCTTGCCTTTCAAGAGGGTGTCCTGGGGAAAAATCTGGCATCACAAGGACTTCCTGATAAATCTGTGAAATCTGCTCTGCTTAGAGTGTTTTCATTCATATGTTAAAGGTTCGAGCAGGAAACCCTAAAATTCTGTTCCTGACAGATTCTGACTCATAGTAAGCCCTCAGATTTCTTTGAAATGTTATCTACTGTTTGACCCTTGCTGCCCTGTATTCCTGTGTATTAGAACCCAAAAAAAGGCCCTGGAGGAGGGGGCTCGAGGCCTTTTTCTACTCGGAGAGACTGGCCACTGCTGGCCTTTCCCCACTGAGAAACTGGCTACTGTTCATGGCCTTTTTCCTCTGGGAAAATGGCCACTTCTCCTCCCTAAACAGATCACATCATGTCTCAGTTATATTTACTCTCATCTGTGGTGGTTGGGGGGACTTTCGAGGAAAGTCTCCCCCATACCCTGGCTTCCAGAACACGTGAGATTCTGGGAGAGAGGGCTTTTAAAACAGGAAATTGGGAGAAGCTAGTTGCCTTGGCTCTTGGCTGGTGGCTCTTGGACTTAGGACTTTCAGTTGCAGGTGCACTTTGGGTCTTTGGTCATTATGCCCCTTATGGACAAGAGTGTTTGTGTAACTGGGAAGATACTGGGCCCACTGGGGTCTTAGGCCCTGCATGGTTGGAAGCCCACTCCTAGAGGCAGGGTCCTTTGCTGGGATGCTTGCCTCACTGGGCTCCAGCCTCTGCAACATTGCGATCCAGTGCAACACAGTCCATGGATGGGGGACTGCTCCCCGGAGACTGAGAGGAGCACACCCCAGGTTCTGAGAGAGCTGCTACGAGAACATGGTGACTCTGAAACCCCTGAGGACACATTCCAGAGAGGGTGGAGATCCATTTGCATGGCTGACCCAAGCTCCAAAAGAACAGATTTGGAAAGTGGGAACTTCTGCATGTAGTTTTGGCTTATAATTTTCTGATGAGCAAGAGAAGTTCTAGGTCTCGTACGAGAGAAGGAAGGGTTCAGAGCAGGAGTGATCTCAGCACCCCAGCCCCCATATCGGAACCCTGTTAATAAAAACCTGTTTCCTTCAACCAATTGTTGGGTAATATATTAGGGCAACGCACAGTTGCACAGTTAGTTAATAGTACTAGGCAAGTTACTCAACAACTAAGACTGAGTACTAAACTGAGGATAAAAACATAGTGTCTTTCTAAGGTTCTGTTATAAATAAAAAAAAATGTAAAGCCACAAGAATACATCCTGGGTTGTAGTAAATATTTTAAAAATATATTTAAAATTAGAATTAATATTCTATACTTTGAGAATAATTTTCCAAGAGTTCAGGGTTAATATCATCTTAGTGATTGTTATGGATGAATTGTTTCACTCAAAAATGTATATGTTAAAGTCCTAATACCCAGTATCTCAGAATGTGACTGTTTGGAGATAAGGCCCTTCAAGGTAATTAAGTTGAAACAAGATAATTTGGATGGTCCCTAATTCAATATGGCTGGTGTCCTTATAAGAAGAGGAGGTTTGGACACAGACGCAAAGAAGAAAGACCATGTGGAGATGCAGGGAGATGATTATTTACAAGCCGAGGAAGAGGCCTCAGAGGCACCCAGCCACCCTTCTGAAACCTTCATCTTGATCTTCTAGTCTCCAAAACTACAGAAAAAGTCATTTAATTTCTTTAAGCTACCCAGTCTGCGGTACTTTGTTATGGCAGCCCTAGCAAACTAGTAGTGTAATAATCTATGAGTAGCCAGTGAAGTAAAATTGGGCTTTGTGAAAAAAATTTGCAGAAGACTGTTAATGTTCTAGGGTCAAGATGGTATTTCATCAGTTTCACTGCACATATCTGCTTGATTTTCTGTATTAATTAAATTAAAATTTATTGACATATTAATACTCAAGTTTCCACCAAAGAAAAAAACAACTAAAATCAATTATGTATATTTATTTATGGCAAGAAGGATTTTATGTGAGGAATTAGCGTTTGCAACACATATGGTGGGGCTAGAACAAAAGATACTAAAATTTTTCAGAGCTGCAAACAATCTGGAAGTTTTAGGAAGCACAGAACACCAGCGCTATTTATCACACTTCTTTCTGGCAATGAAGTGTGCAATTAACTGAGGATGACAGAAACCACTACGAAATGTTGTTGACTGTTTCCAGAGCTCTCATTCCTGCTTTACCTTTCCTGGCAGTAATGGTTTTCCTTACACTTCTTCTTTCCAAATCTCATGCACTCTCTTCACAGTGGTAGAATCTTTCTGTCAAGAAAATCTACAGAATATACATTCCGAGATTAGCCTCTGGTGATAACAATATCTTACATGTGCCTAATTAACTTTTATATGTCCTCTCTAACTTTGCAACACACTGTAGATTGTCACAGTCAAGAGATGTTAAGACTGCTCCAGAGCAATGTGTGCTTCAGAGAAGTCTCCCCTCACCCCGGGCACCCACACCTGCACTGGCCACAGCCCAGAAGGTGCTCAGAAAGTACATGCTGTGAATAAACTTGCCCTTCCCCAGATGAGGATGTTCACTTGGTAAATTAGGCAACTATCTCAAAACTTTGTGCGCTTCTGGAGTGTGTCACCCTCACTTATACTGTGACGCTTGCAGCCTCATCTCTCCTGTCAGTTTTATTAGTCAGGATTCTCTAGGGAAACAGAGTAATAGGCTATTTATGTACAGTTATTATGGACAATTAACTCATATAGCCATGGAGGCTGGTAAGTCTCACAGTCTATACCAGCAGCGGGAAACCCAGGAGAGGCTGTGTGAAGATCCAGTCTGAGTTCAAAGACCTGAGAACAAGGTGAGCCGCTTGTGTAAACTCCAGTCCAAAGGCTGGCGGGATTGAGAGCCAAGAGCAGTAAATGTTTGGTTCTCAACCCAAAGTCTGGAAAAGATTAATGGTCTAGTTCAATCAGACAAGAGGAGCCCCTCCTTATTTGAGGGAGGTCCAACTTTAGGTTCTATTTAGGTCTTCAACTGATTGAAAAAGGCCACCCACATTAGGGATGACAATCTACTTTATCTTAGGTTATCAATTCATATGTTAATTTCAACTGGAAACCTCCTTACATACCGAATAATATATGACCAAATGTCTGTTCCCAGTCAAGATTAAACTAAGCATCATCAATAATACACCTTGTCACAATGGCATCCATATGTATCTCTTTAAAATGCATCTAATCTTCACATTAAAAAATAATAAGATCATAAGTCTACCTAACACTGTACAACTACGCTGAATACAACTGAAAATCACTAACCCATTCCCCAAAACACAAGGTAAAGACCTTGGAGGATGTTGACTGATGTTAATTCTTTACTTAAGTAGTATGATATAAAATTAATAATACTTAAATACTATTATATATAGTCAATAAATCATATGCTACTTGATAAGGGAATAGAAGAAAAAGATATTTGCTATACACATATATAGATAAATTCATAACAAAATAAAGAGGAGATATAACAGTTATAGTCTTTATACCTGTATGTCTCATGGTTATAGCTGGTATTTATAACTATTCTCCTCTACTATACACTCTGTATTCCCTTTGCCTTCAGCAAGTACATTAGTGACTCATGGAATTTTTACCTGACGGGTGACTCAAGCTTTTATTCCTAAGGATCAGGGCCATTAGTGGTCCTGCTTGGATTCCATTTTTTGGAGTCCTACTTTTCCATTCAACTTAATCACAAGGTATGGTAGGTAATATTAAGAGTTGCCCTGCCCTGGCTGGTGTAGCTCAGTGGATTGAGCGCGGGCCTGTGAACCAGACGATCGAGGTTTGATTCCTAGTCAGGGCACATGCCTGGGTTGCCGGCCAATTCCCAGCAAGGGACACATGAGAGGTGACCATACATTGATATTTCTCGCCCTCTCTCCTTCCCTTCCCCTCTAAAAATAAATGAATAAAAGCTTAAAAAAAGAGATGCCCTAGTGCATTCTACACATCAAGGTATATCCAGAAAAACTCCAGCCATTGTTAATGAGAAAGGTTTAAACCTACAGCATCCATGTATCCTGGCAGCCAAGGAGAGTGGGCTGGAATGAGCATGTGTGAACAGTGATGGCTTCACTGTTCTAGTTGGTGGGGGCTGTAGATACTGACTGGTCAGTGAGCATGTGTACTGTGTGGCCATCACATTCAAAATCACAGAGCAACTAAAGCAATGAATCTGCATCAATTTTTGCATTAAGCTTGAACATTCCTCCATGGAAACTATCCAGATGATTCAGAAGGCCGCAGCTGTGGGCAACTGCCCACAATTGTGGGCAACTAGTGACTGGCAGCTTTATCACTACAATAAGCCTGCTCACGCATCACGTCTTGGGCAGAGTTCTTTGTTGAAACATCAAATCACCCAGGTAACTCAGCCCCCTTAAAACCCAGATTTGGTGTCCTGTGACTTCTAGCTTTTTATATGATTAAAATAGCCTTTGAAAAGAAAGAGATTTCAGATTGTCAATGAGATTCAAGAAAATGCAATGGGGCAGCTGATAGAAATTGGGAGAACTGTGTGAGGTCCCCAGGGACCTACTTTGAAGGGGACTGAGGCATCATCATCCTATATGCAATGTTTCCTGTATCTTCTTCAATAAAAGTCTCTATTTTTCATAGCACATGGTTGTATACTTTCTGAGCAGACCTGGCACTTTCCCTTACCTCCACTGTGGATGAATAGTGAAATTTCCCCTTGGCAGACAGTTAATCATCTAAGCCCACACCGTAACTCCTTTCTCTACCTGTTGACTTAAAGGCATGAGGAGCTCAACTTGACCAGTTTAATGGGATGATTATTATACATATTGGTAGAGGTATTCCTCCCTTTGTAGCTATGAACTTTAGCCAGCAAAGCATAAATGTCATGGAAATAGAAAGCAAACATTTTGCTGGTTAGTCACTAAGGGTATTAGCAGGTGGTACCACTCCCTTCCACTTTTGGCTCCCTGGCCCTGTGAATCCTGGCAATGGGAGAAGCGACAACATATGTGGGATGCAGACTCAGAGCACACACAGTCTTCCAGAGAATCTTGCTCCAGCATGGTCTTCGAATGGCCGCTTCAACATTCTTTCAAGTCACTTTTTTAGGATAGTGAGGAACGTGGTAAGAACAGTGACATTGCTATATGTCACTGTCCCATTGCTATACTTCTTTTGCTGTGAAGTGAGTTCTTTAATCAGAAGCAAAACCATGTAATGCCACAACAGGGAATAAGCCATTCTATAAGCCCATAGATGATAATGTTGGCAAAGGCATTGCATGAAAGAATCCACAGTCAGAGTAAGCATCAGTTTCACTAAGAACAAAACACTGCCTTTCTCATGATGAAATGGTCCAATGTAATCAATTTACTACTACATAGCCGACTGATAACCTGAGGGACTTAGTGCCATGTCAGGGACTTAGTGTTGGTCTCGGCTGCTGGCTCATTGGGTGCTCAGCAGTGGCCATAGCCATGTTGTCCTTGGTGAGTGGCTGTCCACGTGGCTAAGCTCAAGCAAAACTTCCATCCCTGCCCCCATGGCTACTTTGTTCATGAGCCCATTAAGCAATGACTGAGGCAGCTGGGGAAAGGGGCTAACCGGTAGCCACAGAATGGGTCATCCTATCCATTTCATTATTAAAATTCTGCTCTGCTGAGGTCACCCTTTGGTGAGCATGCCCATGGGACACAAATATCTTCACTTTTTCTTCAGTGAAGAAGTGTATCAAAACAACTCTTTCCCATATTTTCCAACATTTTTTCTATACGTCTGACCACCTAATGAAACCATGGCCACAGCCCACGAATCAGTATGTAATCACACAGATGGCCATTTCTACCTCCAAGCAAAGTGATTAGTTTCGTATGCAAATATGACACATGAGAGAAATCCAGAACTCCTAGGTAGTGTCTCGTGCCCTCACATTGAATCCCCCTCCCTGCTCATTTTATTTCTGTGTGTCTCATCAGCATTTGACATAATGGTGCTTAATTATTTGGCTATTAGTTGCTCATTTCATTAGAATATACATTCTACAATGCAAATAACCCATGATTTGTTTTGTTTACTGGCATAATTCTTAGTATTATGCTAAGAGAAAGACCCGATGACCCCAAGATAACCCTTCCAGGCAGATGCTCCAACCTAATGCATTGGCTGCAATCATTGGACACAAGTGTCTATGCTGATCCAATCAGCTCATGACCAAGATTAAAACAATGGTGTAAATGTAGCACTAGAAAAAAAAAACCTAACTTTCAGGTAGGTAGGTGCACAGTTTTCTAGAAGATTCTGTCACCAGGTAAAAAGAAATATTTGTATACATTAAAAAAATAGTAGTCAGCGATTAAATGTACTTGTTCCATCTCAGTATTGAAAGAGCTCTAAATCACCACAAAAAAGGGAGGGAGGGACTAGGAACACCATGGGAAGAACTGGTAACAAACACTCAGCTAAATACTCAGCTGTGTTTATTTTCCTTAGTCCAAAATGAGAATTTATGCAGTGTCCTTAAAAAATCAAAACGTTTAGAATTCATTTATATATTTTTTAAAGATTTTATTTATTTATCGTTAGAGGGGAAGGGAAGAAGAGGAGAGAAACATCAATGTATGGTTGCCTCTCGTGCGCCCCCTGCTGGAATTGGCCTGCAACCCAGGCATGTGCCCTGACTGGGAATCGAACTGCGATCATGTGGTTCACAGGCCCGCGCTCAATCCACTGAGCTACACCAGCCAGGGCCATTTATAATTTTTTAAAATTAAGTTAATTCTGCCATTAATTAGATAGTTTAGGACAAAAAAGAAAAGAACCACATTTTGAATTAATAGCTTTTTTCATAAAATGAGATTGCTTCTTCCAAGATTTCACCTGAATTTATGAAAAAATGCTAACATTCTTAAAAATGAATTAGTTTATAATATTAATTATTAACAACTTTAGATTAATTTTTTGGTTACAAGTCACCTATAAATGCGTAGTGAACAATTTAGAATACTTTTACTTTTGTTTCAAATAGANAATAGTAGTCAGCGATTAAATGTACTTGTTCCATCTCAGTATTGAAAGTGCTCTAAATCACCACAAAAAAAGGGAGGGAGGGACTAGGAACACCATGGGAAGAACTGGTAATAAACACTCAGCTAAATACTCAGCTGTGTTTATTTTCCTTAGTCCAAAATGAGAATTTATGCAGTGTCCTTAAAAATATCAAAACTTTTAGAATTCATTTATAATTTTTTAAAATTAAGTTAATTCTGCCATTAATTAGATAGTTTAGGACAAAAAAGAAAAGAACCACATTTTGAATTAATAGCTTTTTTCATAAAATGAGATTGCTTCTTCCAAGATTTCACCTGAATTTATGAAAAAATGCTAACATTCTTAAAAATGAATTAGTTTATAATATTAATTATTAACAACTTTAGATTAATTTTTTGGTTACAAGTCACCTATAAATGCGTAGTGAACAATTTAGAATACTTTTACTTTTGTTTCAAATAGAAAAATAACAACTATAATGTAAAATTAATAGCAAAATTAAAATAACACTTTAATTAAATGGCAAACATGTTAACATTAACAAAATACTAAAATGTAATTTAGTTATAATTTCACTATTTAAGATATTTTCAACATTAATTTGAAAAGATGTAACTGGAGGTGTGAATAAAGGTATTTACTGAGGGTACATTATCTGTTAGGTACTGGTCAATAAATCCAGGAAACAACAGAGATGAAAATAAACAAAAATCTTTACACGGCAGCAGCATTCTTGGTGTGGTTGGGGTGAGTGAATGATAGATAAACGCTAATTCTAGAGAGCATTAAGAATATTGAGAAACAATGTAATGAGACATGGTAAATGAATAGACACTACCTAGTCCACTTTTTTGTGTGTAAAGCAAAAATCTCTTTGATAAGATGAATGTTGAGCAAAAATTGGAAAGAAATGGAAGAGCAAAAGACAAAGATATCTGATGGAGGTGATTCCCAAGCAGAGCAGACATGAGTTCTACCAAGATTCAAGCATGAACTATGTGTTAACTTTTTTTGTGGAAGACCAGAAATAATAAGATCTCAATTTTGGCACTAAGAATAAGAACAAAGGGTTCTGATGGCAAGTTACATAATTCTGAAGAAACTACTGAATTTTTGTGTGATGAGAATTGGCCACAAAAGACTTGTTAAGATGGAGATCAAAACAAAAGAAAACAGAACAAAACCAAAATAACTGAATATCCCCTTTAAATAAAAAATTTTTTAAATATCAATTTTTAAAAATGTTTTTGACCATCTAATAAAATACTGTTTTTTTTTAATTGGTGACAGTAAATAAATAAGGCACGTTCCTTGTTATTATGGGGTCTGAAACATAAGTGAAAAGATAAATATACACAGCTGTTATATAATAAAACAAAACTATATGGGTGCCAAATAGTGGCTATAAATAACAATTTTACTAAGAACGTGATAAGATCACAAGAAGCAAAGGTAGTAAGGACTCAGTATATTAGGAGAAAATAACAATGTCAAATATTATCAGGAGAACGGAGGCTATTTAAGAATTTTCTTTAAGCAATAATTTTCAAGAGTAAGAAAATACAAGTACCTCTTATTCATTAAATCTCTTTGTGCGGTGTCAGGTAACTTACAAAAAACATATAAAGTTAGCTCCTATGTATGGTTATGAAAAGCAAGCAAACAAAGAAAATGACCAACAAGCTTAATTACGAAATATTTGCCTACGAAGAGTGAACCATGTCCATCTAAATGTTGCAAATACACATCTGAATGCAGGGTTCATGAAAATTTGTGGGTGGCTCTCTGTGTCTACCCACATCTCTAAGTCTGTGGGCTCCTTTATAGAAAGGACCAAATATTAGTTAGTTTTGTATCCAGATAGTGGAACAATAAAGTCTGCAGAAATGAATTTTTAGATGCTTATTGAACAAATAAATGAATATAATACATTTTATAAGAAAGCTAAAAACTAATCTTGATTTCATATGATAAATCCTGACTTTAATTCACTCCTCTAATTATGTGAAATAATACTTTTCTGAGGTCGGATGGTTTTCAAATGAAAACTTGTGTCTTCCTCTCACATGTCAACACTTTCTAATATTGCCTGAAATAAAGTACAATGAAGACAAAGGCTGGAATATGATTTTCAGCCTTGGATAACAAAAAAGATAGGTCCAGGCATTTACATTTTTTTAGGAACTTTTAATAATTCACATACATATGTATGTGTGTATATGTGTGTGTACATATGTGCCTACAGACACATACACATATATGGCTGCTTTTATCATTTCAGGTAGGTACCTAGGAGGTTCAAAATTATTATCTGCAAAGAGCCACATAGAAAATATTTTCAGCTTTTGTTGCAGATACTCAATTATACCACTGAATCACAAAAGCAGACCCAGAAAATACCTAATTATATGAGCATGGTTTTGTTACAATGAATTTTTTTACAAAAGCAAAAGCTGGGCCAGATATGGCTTGTGAGAGGTAGTTTGACAACTTCCTTTCTAGCAATGTATTTTATCATATGCTAGCAAATGACAAGTCATATGGAGAAAACAAAGGCCAAGTTAGAAGAGTGGAGGTGGGAGAGGAACTAAAGTCGTAATCAAATAGTCAGGGTAGACCTCATTCAGAAAGGGCTGCATGTGTAAGAAATTGAGGGAGATAGAATATGAAAGAGACCATGTTCCCATTTGGTAGAATTGCCCTGGAAGAAAGAATGCCTAGTGTACAGAAGCATACCTGGCTTGCTTTGGGATGAGCAAGGGGAACAGGGTTTTTGTGGTGAAGTGAACAGAAGATGCAATCAAAGAATTTTCAGCATGCAGAACAGTGAAGGTCTTCATATGCCAGTGCACAGTTACTTGATTTTACTTTGAGATAAAAAGGGAGCTCTCATTCTTAACTACATATAATAATAATTATGCACAAGCATTCACTCATAATTTTGTGTTATTATTTTATTTATTTCATACAGTTGTTGAGGGAAATAAATGAGATAATATCAGTAAATAATTTAGTACAATAACCAGTAGATGGTAAATGATCAACAAATACTAACTGATGCCATTTGTTGGTGTTACCGTCATAAATATCACAGTACATATGAAAGTAAATCTGGTAAGAATAACAAACATACATAGAATCTGGAGGCAGAGAGGTGACTGAGAAAGCAAGGCATCCTTTCTGTATCAGTAACCTGTATCTTGGCTGGCTACTAGGTTCCTATAGTAGAATGTTTGCAAAAACAACACAATTATTTTCTACCCTTTTACTTTAGCTCATTTGCAACATGGCTTTGAAACTCCTTCCACTGTCTGATGAAATCTATTTTTTCACCTATTGAACATAGACTGGTTTCGTGACTTGCAAAGTAGCAAATGGGATGCACAAAAGTCATGACGTGGTTCTAGAAAAGCACCTTAGAACTCTGTGCTTCCCTTGTGAACGAGTCCAGGCTAGTCTAAAGGAGTATGATAGACACTTTGCTTCTCCATACTTCTGGTTGATAAACATCTGGTCTATCCAGACAAGTGAGTGAAGCTATCTCAGATCACCCAGCACACAACTGACTGGAAACAAATCCACACCAACAGCTGAGAATTACTGACATCAACAAAGTCATCAGTTGCCTGTGCACTTGTGAGCAAGAAATATGTCTATTATTTTAAACTACTGAGATTTAGAGTGATTTCTACACATCAAAAATTAGCAGATAAAGCTAAACATAACATAAAGTTCTTGAAAGTAAGAAATAAAAGACTGGACTTTAATAAATAGGGATTGTGGAACACTTTCTCTAAAGATGCTGAGTCATTTGAGTGGTATCTCGGAAAATCCCTGGCCCCTTCCTGGGACAATAAAGCCCTGGAGAATCTGAAGGGGCGAACACGGAAGTCAGTGATTCTGAAGGCCCTCATGCGTAATCAAGAGGAAGAACCAAGCAGTGTTATTCACATAAATGGATTTTACCCAGTGAAGTCACTTTTTATGTCTTGAATTCCCTTCCTAATGTTTTGCTAAGCATGCTTTTTAATGGTAGTTTTGGTAACTTTACTTTTAAATACAAATTTCAGATATTCTCATCATAGTTGAAAAAGTGAAATTAAACCATCTTGAAATAACCTTAGAAACCAATGACCACATAACCATCAAAACATTTATAGTTTTTATGTATTGATTTATAGCAGTGATTTTCAACCTGTGTGTTACAAGGACATTTTTTCTTTTTTTTTTTTTGGTATTTTTCCATTATCATATATCCTCCTCATACCTCCTTCCCTCTCCCCTGCAAATAAACAATACGTGACTATTTAGTCAGGAGCAATCTTTTTCCTTAGATTTTCAAATCAAAGAATGATAACCATCAACACAACAGTAGCTGTCTGGTGTGAATGACCTGTCTTGAACAATAAATTCCTGGCTGGTGTAGCTCAGTGGATTGAGCATGGGCCTGCAAACCACACGATTGCGGTTCGATTCCCAGTCAGGGCACATGCCTGGGTTGCAGGCCAGTTCCCAGCAGGGGACTCATGAGAGGCAGCCATACATTGATATTTATCTCCTTCTCTCCTTCCCTTCCCCTCTAAAGATAAAATAAATAAATAAATCTTTAAAAATAATAAAATAAATAAATAAATAAATAGGTCACACAATAGAGTTTGTATCTTACTGGTCATCTCACCTAATAAGGTTGTGTCTGATTGGTAAATTCTTGGTACCAGAAATCCTTATATGCAAGTATAGGCACTTGATTTTTTTCAAAAGTCACTTTGGAGCAAGAAAAAATATAATTAATATTATTATTACTTGTAAATCAATTAAAATTATGTTTATGTGTTGTCATATTAGCAAAATATATATATATATAGGTGTACTGTAGTAATTTACTAATTAGTTTATATGTACCCTGAGATGAAAAAGTTTGAAAATTAGTGGTTTATGGACTAAAACCATAGACTTACCAATATAAAGCTTTGTATTGGTTGAGGCCAATGTACGAACAGACAGTTTGTACACCTTTATGGTCAGTGATAAAGCTCTCTTATGTATCTATAGTTTGTACTATCGTTTAACAGTCTATTTTCACTTGATCTTAGCCAAAAGGCCGAGAAGTGATTAACAGTCTATTTTCGAATGATAAAAGGATATATTTAACCAAGGCTTCACCCGATTCAACTCGAACATTTTAATGTTAGCAGAACAGAAGCTCCAAGATGGCCAGGGCTTTTATTCGTGTTAGTTACTGATTCTCAAGAAGCGGAGTTGTGTCTGTCCTACAGAAAATTGCTGCAGCAGGTGTTTTGGGTGCCAGTGTCACATCCCTTTGGCCAATCCCTGATTTCAGCTTTGCTGTGCCAAAAAGTAACTGATTCACCCTGGCTGCCAGTACCGAACTCAAGCCCACCTGTTGGTTTTTCCACATGTACCCCAACCCCTTCCTCAAGGCTCTGAAACTCTAGATCTGGTGACATTTTAGCCCGTAAGTGTGGGGGACAACTCTCCACTGTTAATAAATGGAAACTTATATAATACACCAGCCTTCCATCTTCCAATTGGTTGCTTCTGGGAGGCATTTGGTATACCTCTCAATAAAAGACATCATCAGTAAAGCATACGGAAAGTGACTTCGCCCAAGTCTTTGTCTTAGGTACTGTTTTCGGGGGTTGGGGTTGGGTGAGGGGCTGAACTAAATGTATATTCTATGGCAGTGATTTTCAGCCAATGTTCTGCAGTAGGCACACTGGTGTGCCACAAGGGTTTTAAAAATATATAATACCTGATTATTTAGTCAGGGGCACTGACCTCCTTTCCCTTACATTTTCAAATAAAAAACATGCCAAGGGAGAATTCAACAATAGCCATCTGGTGTAAATGAAAAGAAATTATTCCTATTTTTTTGTCAGATTGGCAAAAATGTATTTTTGTCATGCCATAGCAGTTTAATAATTACTTTATTTGTGCCCTGAAAGGAAACAGGCTGAAAATCACTGCTGTGCAGCTATGTAAAGGCTTTTGCTTTATTTGAAAAGAAGTTTTTGGCAAATCAGCTGTTTAAATTATGTATGACACTCCTCATTTTTGGAATGCATACCCCTGGTCCAGGTGGGAATCTTTAAATTCACATAAAGAGAGTTGCATGAGAGGTGTACTCTAAAATCTGCAGTACAACACAGTTTGGGATAAATATTTCTCTTCGCCCTTTTATTAAATACAGACATGTGAAAGAAGAATGGCACAGGGATTTGCAAGGTACTCTTCTACTGTTGTCTAACAAATCGTATTTCACAGGTCAACTATACAGCATTTGAATATGAATCAACAACTTGGTGGCTATTGGTCAAACAGAAAGTATAATTGCTACTTCTCATTTCCTATTTTAATACATGAGTTCACTATTTTTCATTTATTGAAGTAAATTTTGATTGAAGTCATCCTCTTCCAGGCACTGAAATATGTAGATCACACTTACCTGGTTGGTCAACTGCTTTGCCTTCTGGGCACTCAATTCCTTGGGAAGATCTGAGAAGCCTAAGAGAAATGACTTCAGGACAGAACTAAAAAAGAGAAGCATTATTCCAATGTCTCCCAAGGCTCATCGGCCATAGTTATCTCCCAGGGCTTCATACTTTCAAGTGCTCTGTGCTGAGATCTGAGTCATTTTCTTCTGGGTCTATCCCTGCAGCACACAAAACGCCCCAGGACTGAAGGAAGTGTGCTGTGTTTGAGATTGAGGTGGGGTATTTCAAGATATACCAGCATGAATTTGGTCCTGGTACCAATGACTAGAAGGCAGCGCGAAGCTGTGAGTATTCAGTGTAGTACATGAGCAATGATTGAGGTCCACTCCATTGCACCTGTGGGTTTCCTCGTTGTTACTGCATTAGGTTTATCTTTGGAGATTGTAAACATATTTCAGGTATGTTTTTGTTCTTCATGACACTTTAAAATCATTTCCTCTTAAACACTGGATTGTAAACCCCTTCTATGTAAGGTCAAAGGACTTGTCATTTGCTACTCTATATTAGGTAAATTGTATGCACTCGATATAATTTTGTTTCAATTGCAGAAAAAATTATCAAATGGTTAAGGTTCCGTATTTTCCATCTGAAAAGTAAATAGAGATATTTGTTAAAAGACTGACAATACTTATAAATATTACAATGTTCATATAATTTTTCCTTGGATTTTTTGTATTTAAGAGACTAAGAAAACTACTAAAATTTTCAAATAACTAGCAACCAACCTGACAGAACTGACCAAGGTTTGTAGGAACACTGTTGAAAAATAGATACTTTTACAAAGTTAAATGATTTTTATTTTAATTGAAAATAAACTTTAACTTAAGTAATTAATCCTACATTATTTTTCCTCAATGATGAACCTTTTACCTAGATAACTTAATTTATCTAGGAAACTGACATGTTGCAGAGTGTGTTGGTTTCATTTATTTTCATCTCCACCTGCATGAGCCCTAGCCCCCAAAAGATCTTTATGGAATGTTGCTATTACTAGTTGTGTATATTTAATAAAAATAATATTCATAGCAGATTAATGTAGACTTGAACCCTGTAAAACCCTATCAACCAATACCACACCAATAAATCAATTACTTACTTAATTAATTAAACATAAAAGACTTTTTGGTAAATTGAGCACCTCATTCTAAAAATGATTGACATTATGAAGGTAAGAGATATGAAGCTCAATTTACTTTAATAAATATTTGTTGAGTATCCCTTGCCATTCAAATATTAATTTAATTAATATAACCATTAACCAAAATGTGTCACCTAGTAAATTATACTCAGTGACTTGATACAAGTAATCAGGTTATTTTTCTACACGGACTTTCTTTGCCCTGTTAGACAAGTACATTTTTGAAGAAGTAAAAAACTAATATTAAATATTTAAGAACATGTAGAACATCTAAAATAAAGTTGGTCATTGTAGGTATTGAATAATTGTATATTAATAAAGTTTTATTTTCATTTTGTTTATTTTTACAAATGATGCAAGCTAAATATTAAATATCATAATTTTGTTTCAATATAACTAATATGATTATTAAAATAATTACAGAACCCTATGCATAAATAATTCCTTTTATTTTATTCCTAAAAAACTACCAAATTCCATGTAGGTGACTACACCCCATTTATGCCAACTTTCATTAACAAATATTCTAAGAGACCCCCATTCTGCTTATTTTCCTCTATGGTCCATCTCATAGGGAAACAAGAGTGGGGATATAGGTGAAATAATTCACATATTCTAAAGAATTTCTCAGATAAAGAGTTCAATTTTAAAGTTAAAATTAAGGTATTAGTGTGCAAAGTTTCAAAATAATAGTGATGGCTTAGTGGAAAACAAAATACATTAAAGTCTTTGAACTTGTATATGGCAGTTCACAAGAAACCTAGCAAAAACCAAATAGAGTCAGAGCAGAACAATATATATAAATGTATAAGTAGATGTAGCAAATAGAAAACTTCTCTAGAAAACCCATAGCAGAGGTTGCCAGTGCCCATCAGTAATCATCCTTAGACTAATCTGGCTGATTAACTGAAATGTATTCTCTGTAGAACTTTTTAGGTGTGACCCGGTGACTAAGTTTTTGTCTAAACAATACAGTATAAGAGTAAACTTAGTGGGCATCACTTCCAGGACAGTCCCTTAAAACTTTTCTGTTCAGAATTCTCTCCTGTTTTCCATCTGTTAACTCAATGGAGACAACACTAAACATATTTTAGAGATGGAGACACAAGACAGAATGAACCTGGCCATGGGTGGGGCAGAGCCCTGGCCCCCTTGATATTACTTCTTCCTGCCCACATTAGATGCTGTGCTAAAGAAGAGGTGCATTTTTATTATGATTAGCCAGTGAAATATCAGAATGTATTTGTTACTGCAAATAGCATTACTTAGCATTCTCTGATAAAGATGTGTTTAGATTTCAGTCTGGTAGAGTACATGCGTGGACAGTAATATCTTTGAAAATTTGCCTAGAGTCCCAAAGAGACTCTGTTTGTCCCTCTCCCACAGAAAGCCTGCAGAAAGAATGAACAACAGTAAGACAGATATGAGGACAACCACGCCGTACAAACTCATTCCCACCATCCCTCCTTTAACAAGATAGAAAGGAAACTGAAGACATGTATGAAGAAAAGCATGCTCAAGGGGTTCCTTGCCTGGAGGTATTAAGCCAGTGTCATATATAATCATATATGTCATATATGCTCTGTTTGATTAGACCTTGGCCTCGTAGACTGTAAGAGGATGCACTTGTTCTCTAGAAAGATGTTTGTTACTTACACTGAGCAGGAAGTGTTCGTTGTCCTAGGAGACTACTTTGGCTGAGATAGTCTGTTGAGGCCTCTGGTTTTTGGAGTTTCATTCCATTGAATGTCAGTTATAGAAGAAGCTGGGTCTATAGCTGGCAATAATATCATGGGTTTGCCAAACTTAGAAAGAGAAGAATTAAAATATAAATCATATCATACCATGAAATATAAAATTAAGCCTTACAAGAAGATGCTTACCTTTAGTTGTCAAGGAAAGGGCAATGATTTCAAGAGAAATAACTCAAGCTCATTTCAATTAACTAAAAATAACTCAAACTGAAAGTTAGAGACTTTTTGAGAGAGAATCTAGCATTATATTCTGTAACAATCGACATTAATTAAGGTTTACATGTATCATTACCAAACTCTAATTTTTAAAATAAAATACAATACAACTTTAAAAAGAATGAAACATTTCCTTAATATTGTTTAATGTAAATGTGTTAGAAACCAGGCTTATATTTTTAGGTTGGTTTATATTTTTAAATGATATCTTCTTTTTGATAAACTCAGTAAAAAACCACATACCAAAAATTTAGAAAATCAAACTGCAATAACAGAGCCAAAGGACAAAGAACTAATTTTGAAAGTAAAATTGATATTCAATTAATAAATTCTGTTGGTGAAAACAGGTAATTTATGGATATATGGACATAAAATATGTTAATTTGATCAAATCAGAAAATATTAAAGCTAAGGTAGCATGGCATTGCAAGGTACTTTTTATTATTTAGTTTATCAGACAATATACAATATAACAAAAAGATGTATAGATCATGAAATTAACATAAAAGAGGGAAGATACATGAGGGTAATTTTGAATTTAAAAAATGTCATGGCTCCAAGGCAACCATCCCTTATTCAATTGCAAAAACTGACCATGACTGTGATCATTTATCATGTGTGCTTCTGTATCAGTCACTGTCTTTATGCTACACAATTATATTTTCTCCTGAAGTAGAGAAGTTGACAGTTACACTTATAGCTGCAAGGGTATTCAAGTATATATTACTCTAGTAAAATGAGATTGTAGTTTGTTACAAGAACAATTTAAAACTACCTTTTCTATGCTGTGATATTTATCAAATGATGAAATCATAATGACATATTTTTAAAGCCTTATTATTTTTTAATTTTATGTTTGCAAGATTTGCAGTGTAAAAACATTGCAACAAAAGAGTCGTATATCCATATGATTCTGACTTGACAGTGATTCGTTTATTCAATCACATTATAATAAGAGGGTGGAAAAACCATACAATGGACCCAACTGCAGAAAGTCTACTTGTAAAGGTAACAAAAAATATAGATTGCTTTGTTATTACTCATAAGCCAGCCACATTTTTCTTTTTAAAGGTCAATCAACGACAGCATGAACTTTTTCTTTTCGAATTCTGAAAACAGCAATAAATTGCTTTCACTAAAATGGTGGTACTGTATACTCTTGGATAAGTTTTAATTCCTAAAATCACAGTAAATGACCTTCTTTGTAATATCACAATTGTTTGTCTAGTTTCAAAGATAGTCTTGTGACAACATCCTCAAGTTTTCACAATTCTGACATTCCTTGTCAAGTTGTCAGTCATGCAGTGAATTTATATTAAAGCATATTTTTCTTAGAGAATTTGGAGTTAAAAGTTCAAATACAACTTAAAGTAATAGAGGGACCTATAAAATCTAAAGGGTGTATTACAGATTTTTTCAAATTAAGATAAGTAAACACTGCAGAAAATGGAATAGAACAAATATATACCTGACACTTTTAAACTTTACCAAATAGAGTTTGTAATATTCTATTTCCAATTGGCAGACTTATTCTTCTCATTCCTTGGTCATATCATATATCCTTTTAAGTAACAAGTGGTGAATGCAATTTGTAAGATTGATATTATCCAATCAGCACCAACTATCTGGAAACACACTGCAAAGGAAATTACACACTATGTAGGTCAGAATTAATAAAGAGTTTACAAAGGTAATTTAACTTATTTATTGGCAGATGTTTTGTCCCTAAAAAAGGAGAGATTGGGAGCTAGGGTCCCAACTAATCTTCTGTAAGTTAATTTCCCCTCAGGTGAAATTGCTTTTGGGTGATTTTGATCAGGTCTTTAAAAGTTTCCCCTGTGATTGCTTGATATCATGTATCAGCCTTGCTTATGGAACTTTTGGTCAGAAATTAAATCCCTGAGCCTCAAAACTAACAATGAAACAAATACCATGGCTGAAGGAACAACATGAGGTTTAGGGAAAAAATTCCACTGTTGATTCTGCTTTCACCAAAATGCTACAATTGTTGACTAAAACTCATAGTGTATTGAGGATTATACTTAGTATAACCCTTAAACATAGTATAAATATACTTAGGTCATTTATTCATCTTCTTTCACATGTGCTGGGAAAAAACGAAGTCAGTAAGATTTTTGGATTTAATTTCACAATCAGACTTTTCAATTTTTTAGGAAACTGGCTTTCTGTTTCCCCCAGATTCATTTTGATCCTGGTTACGAAGGAGCTACAGAGACAGACATAGAGGAAATAACACGAGCCTTTGCCATACTGAATTTGGCAATCAAACCTTGATCTATCTACTTGTAAGATATATGAAATTTGGCAAATTTAACTTATCTGACTCAGTTTCCTCAAGATAATAATAATGTTTATTGGGTACAGGTGTCATGATAACTAAAGGAGATTATATATATATATATATATATATATATATATATATATATAAACACAATAACTGCAATTAAAAAATTGTGGTTTCCCATATTTTATATTATTTTTCTGCCTTTGGAAGTAGAACTAATCAGCCTTAATATAAAAACATCTCATTACCTCCTCCCTTCCAAATATTCATTTAGCTTGCCGCCTCACTTTCTGTAGGAGTATATTAGAATGGTACCCTTTAGTAAGAACTTCATTAGCCACTCTAAATCTATTCCTACCCCTTCCGCCTCTCTCTTCCATAAGTTATTTTACTCCATGTTTTTGTCCCTACCTAACATTCTAAGTATTTTACTTACATTGTGTGTTTAGTAACTGCTTTCTGCTATAGAATGCAAGTTCATAAGAACAGATGATTTTGCTTATATCTATCACTGCTAAATTTACAGGACCTAGGAAGATGCAGCACCTGTGAACTATGCAATAATAGTTTTCTAAGGATTAAAAATTGATAACCAAGAACCACAACATTTTACAAAGTGAAAGTTAGCTTGATATTCTGGAAGCTATTTTTGCATAGTTATACCAAGAATACCTTATAAAATGTACTTTTTCATCTTTCATGTGTTCACAAATCATGTAGATGTCTTATTTAAAAAATGAAGTTTCTCATTCTGTAGACCATGGGGGGCACCTGGGACTCTGCATTTTTATCAGAGCCAACTGATGCCAGTGTTGGTTCTCAGACCTCAAGTTGAGTAGCATGATTACAATGTACGAAATATTTATCAGTCACAAAGAAAACACTATAGAGAGTGATGTAGGAATGTGCATGTCAATTAAAGACTACTTTGTTGTCTTTCAAAAAAATGTGTAGCTTTTGGGTTGAGTAGTAATTTGGATTTTGCATACATAAACTCCTGTTACTTGCTGAAAATTTCCAAACACTAAGACAATCTGTGAATGGGAGAAAGATGTTGCTAGTTGCTGCTCAGATCAACCTTCAGAAGCTGGGGCTGTGTGTGTGATATCTAACTTCCTATCACTTAGCCTGTAGCAGACAAAGATGTTGTCAAGTTCATGTCCATTGGCCACAGTTTACCCTCCCTCTGGTAATTTCAGTTAGTCCCCCTAATGAATGTAACCTTCCTTAACGTTTGGGAAGTTTAACAAATGAGAGAAAGGATGGAGGGCATTACCAGTCTTCTAAACCAAAAAAATAAGAAAAAAGAGGAAGTACAATGAGATTTTAGAATACTTTGCTGCTGTGTATGGGATTTGTATGGGAAACACAGACATTTTTTGTTGGTAATTATAAAACCTTAATTCAAAAGTTACTAACAGGATGGATGTTAATAGACTTTGTGACAAGTTTCAAATTGTTAGTATTCTAAACTCATATTTAATCAAAATGGATATTTATATTCAAAACTTAAAATTATGTGTTGAATATTTAGTTTAGAAGAAAGAATAGACTCTGACTACTTTTCACATTTTTGACGCTCCATGGCCAAAAAAAAAGTGAGTAAATGAGTCTTTTGAGCAACCATTGATTTTAAAGTTGATGAAAGATGCAATAGTGAACTCTGATTTTTATCTTTAATATTGACTTTCTTCAGTGTCAACTTGTTTTTAACTAATATGTACTGAGGTCTTTTGAGTTATTGTAGGTCAGGAAGAGAGATCCATAGGTAACGTTTAAAGACCACCTACGAGTCTCCAAGTATTTCATGTTGGACACTTTGAATTCAATACGACTGGGAAAATATTTAGACAAAAGTTTAATGTGTCAGAGCTTCTAGTGGAGTAGTATAGCTAAAGGAAGTTGGAAATTATAATGGAAGTAGAAATGAGAAATAGAAATATCCCTGGCACAACATCACAAAACCAGAAAATATAAGATTGTTATTTTTTAGGAAATATAACCTTGTACAAAATGAAGAAGTGGGGAACCCACATAGATTTCTTGGGGCAAGGAGATAAGTCTTTCTATGCTATTTCCCCAGTAGACTGAGTCTATAACTATCTATTTCCTCTGATTCCAGTTCATAACAGAAGGGAACAGAATAGTTTATTTGCTTCATACTTTTTTATTTCCACCTGCTAACAAATCCCCAAGACTACATAGTTCACTGCCATGTGGCAATAAGTGTACTGTGTTCTTGCCACTATGGTGTCAACATCCCCTTTGTTTTATCCTTTAAGCTCTGCACACAAGCAAAAGTGATGTTTTTATTCTTATTTTCAGCAAATTTCATAGTCCCTTGTAGTCCCTTTCATAGCTGTCCAAATGCAATTTTTATGTGTAATGGTAGGGATGCTTCATGATACCGAAACTAAAGTATGTAGGTTAGCTTCTCAATTGCTTGCTTCTTGACTATCTGAAAAAAAATGTTTGATCTCAGGCTCTCCCATTTTGTCTATGGCTATGTTGTGCCACAGTTTTGAAATCTCAGTGCCAAAGCCTAGATGGGTGGGAGTGAGGAGGGCGCGGGCTTCTCTGTGAGCTTTTTGTCTACACAGATCCCTCTTAGATGTTTTGATACTCATTTGTGTATTCCTTCACTTCTGACATCTTTGATACTTTCATAGCCCTCTTTTGTCAAGATACCTTGGTCATAGAGTTGCATACCATAATTCTTTACTTTCTTATATTTACATACTTTCTGAGACCCAAGGAACAAGTCACATGCCCTTGGTGTTCACAGCACTACACGAGTTATATGTGTTCTTCTCCTTCATCTAGCAGAATATTTAAACTTTCTGGAAAAACTTATATCCTTCTTTTTAAAAAAATTCTGTTATTTTTCATAAAGTTTCCTGAGAAGAATTTCCTGAAGCATTATCTCGAACGTAAGTTTAGATTTTCGGAACTAAATTGCCTCTGGAGCAAGGAAATTTACTGTGTGTTATCTGCTGACTTGTTCAAAGAGATATGGGGAAATAATGGAAGAAAAAGAATAATTTAACATCGCATTTAATAACACTATCTGTCCTGTATGTTTCATCAATTATTTTGCTCAGGTTATCCCTCATATAGTTGACACTTTGGGTCACTGTGAACTAATCTCTGGGTGTACTCTAATATCTTTCATTTTTTCCATTAAATGGTTTTGGTAAAAGATAAACTGAGGCATGTTAAATTTTTTCAAGAGTTCATTTGAACACACATTGATTTGAATCAGTTGGCATCAACCAAAGTGAGGACGAGCTCTCCACAGACAGGAACTAGGGGAGAGGTTTCTGTAGAAAATACACGGATGGTAACTTAAACCATTCCCTTACTTGGAATATCTTCACTGGCTACTTGTGATTAGTGGTCGTTAAATTGCATTCGTTCAGATTCAAGTGCACTGACTGGTGTAGGTTTAGGTTTGCTGATGTAGGCTACCAAGAGAATAGAGCCACCCCAGTCAGATGGCTGTCTTGTTTGTTTACGTTAATTGTTTGCATGCATTTTTACATATATTTCTGAATCTATAGCTATCTATTTAATCGCTGTCCATGGAAACAATTTTGTATACATATAACCACTTTTAAACTTCTTATTAATTCATGTTTCATCCATTGCCACTATAGGGTTCATCACTGACACTAAGAAGCACAGAGTTTCATATGTTACTATTCAAGGTGGTGAACAAAAATTCTCATGCCCACTCTTCACTACTCAGGAAGAGAGAATTAATCTAATTGATCATCTTCTAGGTTTAAATTAGGCCATGATTTGAAGAGTAGGCTTCCTGTTCATTGTCACACACACTGTCATGATACTCTCTAGGTTTGTCTTTTGTGTAACATTCATGCTACAGAAATGGTGAGTAAACAGTTTCAGGGATAATCAAATCCCAGCTTTGTCCTGCTCTGCTTCCTTCTTGAACATGTATAAATTAATAAATTCTCTAGGTAGAAATCACAACCATGTTTCCTTATAGCATGAGGTTCAGCAACCTAATTCCCTCTTTTATGACATTCTTTATTTATGACTAGAGAGTGGTTGGGTAGTTGGTGTGAAGAGTTCAAATATAAATTATTGATCATCTTTCTTTTTGAGAGATCTCTTCACTTAAATTCTATTTAACATTAGGAACAGGTAAAACTTAAGGCTAGAATTTTACTTTCTTTTTATTACTGCCCTTTCTGTATCTTCCTTAGGGATCCTATAAGAAATGAACACTAGTCCGAGGTGCATTTAAGCTTCTTATAATCTTATGAAAATATAGAAATTAAATACATTTAATATTTACAAAAGTAATAATACATACATAGTACCTGGTGTTTTTATTCCTACTACACACTTGAATTTGGATGAAAGAGCTGCTTTGCATCAGGTTAGGTGAGTTTCCACAGAAACCAACTCATTTTAAATATTACTCTCATTGCTGTATTCAGCAATGACAATGACCTTCATTTATTTCTTGAACATAACTCTATTCCTATAACTACAGGACTCATGAACTTGATATCCCCTCTTCCTGGAATGTTCTTTGACTATTTAATTCTCACTTAATTGACTATTTGATTCCCTTTCCCCATTCTTAGTCCTCTTGACCCAGCATCACTTCCTGAAGGACTCTGTGTTCTGCTTAGTTAGGCCATGACCTCACTGAGACCATTTAACCAAGTGGCCACTTCGAGTCTGCTCACATGACTATAGAATCGGTGTGTGCCACTCCCGAGGGGGTTGAAATCATCAGTCAGACTTAGGCCTGCTTTTGTTCATTGATGTACCCTAGACCTCCTCACAGAGTCTGGCATGTAATAAACACGAACAAAACTTCCAGAAATTAATTATTTTCTGTTAGCATAGTGTATGTTCTTTCCACTTAACACTTTATTTTGATTTAAATATAATTATTTTTCACTTGCAGTGTTTTGTCCTTTTATATTCCCTCTTCCTTGAATTGGAAAACCCTAAATTTTGTTTATATTTCCTCATGGAACCTAGAATAATATCAGGTTTTAGGTTCGTGACACAAATTTTTAAAACTTTGATACATAAAAATAGTAGCTTTAAAATGATTTATTGTCTATATATTTCATGCAAACATTATTAAAGGATTACAATGATGTTTGCACATTAATATAATAAATCACAAATAAAAACATCTTAACTTCAAATCTTTTGTTATTTAAGACAAAGTATGGAAAACAAAACTTTGTTAATGCAGCAAAATTAATTTTGTGTTGTAATATAACATAGAATAATATTCCCTTTGGATTAGAAAGTGAGAGAAAAATTTAAAAAATAATTATTTCTTTGGGATTTATAGAATTTAAAGTAATTAAGGCTTCGAACTATATCAAATGTATTAAAACAATTGATTCAACATGTCCACATCACAGTAATTCACATAAATAGGATTCTGTTTTTGACAAACAGCCTAACAATAGCAAGAGAAGTCAAATTTTTTAGAATTATAGTGTCTTATGCTGTACTGTTAGATATTTGAATATATGCACTGATTTTTTTCAGATTCTGAAAATGACAAAATAATTCAAAATTGCAGGCAAAACATAGCTCCTTAAAATGGTCCAAGATCATCTTTGAAAACATAAAACTTGAGTACTAAGTGCTGAGAGCTGAAGTATATTTTTAGAATTGTTTGGCCACTATATCTTATGAGTGAGCATGTTATCCTTAAAAATAATATTTTCTTCAAATTTTATTTACATATTTAGTTTATCTATTTGTTTGTTTATTATTATTTTTATTTTGCCAGAGGCAATTTGCTTAATACCATCAGTTTATTTGCCCATGGATTTGCTAGATGTGGAGTGAAAAATGTCAGCAGAGTAGGAAGAAGAGAGGTATCTTAAGACATGTTCTTATACTGATGGATCTAGCCTGATTGTATTTCGTTTTCTATCCTTGGTGTAAGGTGTGCAAATATGCTTACAGTCTTCCCAGGGTTCAAACTAAGAATGGTATAAATATGAGAGCTTGGGCTTCCACTTTCTTCACTTGTCTCCTTGATTTCTCCCAGCTGCATGAAGAAAAAAATGATGGTCTTCTCCCTGCTTCTATCTTGCCCTGGGTGAGTTGATAGGACTTAAGACAAAGACTGGCTCGCATCTTGACAATATTAATTTAGTGTATGTTAATTTGGGAGTCAAATGTAAACATTCACTTGCTTTGTTTTTGTTAAAATGTCTTAATAAAACCACTATCTCCACAGGTAGATGGTTCCCATGAAGTACTGGCACATAGTCTTCATGAGGACAAAGATTTTGTCTCAGCGACTGATTCGTCTTTTCAGTCACCCAGGTATAGAGACTTCTATTGCTCACACTAACCCAGTTCTCATAATGGATACAGTCATTCCTCACAAACCCAGGCAGAATCGTGCTACTAGTTTAAGCCAATTGGCAGAGAAAAAAGTGATGTGTGCCCCACCCAGGAGCAAATATATATTAATTGTAAGAACAGTGTTCTTTACTTCAGCAATTGTGGAGAGAGGCTGGTGATGAGATGGTGAAAGTGTAAGATTAACAAAGCCTGAGTTGATGCTTCATTATACACTGGATCGTTGCCTGGAGATTTGCATAAGTGAGATTAAATTTTTGTACTATTAAGCTACAAGAATCTGAAGGTTCATTGATTCTGTGTTTGTTATTTTTATAGGATGATATAGCATATCTTGATTATCATTACAAGAGCAAGGGTCTAAGATGGCACTCGACACATGTAAGCAGGTGTCACCTTTTTATTGCTGCGCAACAATTGCCACAAGCCTGGTGGCTCATTTACTAGCCTCCATTCAGTCCACAGGTGAGAAATTCAGCACGGCATTACTGAGTTCTAGCCTTAGATATTAAAAGACTGAAATCAAGGCATTTCTAGGCTGAATTCTCACCTGAAAGCTCATTCCTGTTGAAAGAATTAAGTTTCTTGTGGTTGTAGTAATAATGTAACGAAGAATGAATGCAGTGTAGTTATATAAAGCTATGCTTCTTAATCTTAGTAAATATTAAACCCAGTATGTTAGGTGTGTATGTTAGATAGGTGTCTCCCCATCTCTTGGAGATGCGTGTACTTGGGTAAATTTTTTTCTTCTGTCTCACCAGCACCTGTCTCACAAGTTTGGCTTTTTTGCAGCAGGCTGCCAAACCTGCATTCAGTTACACTGTGGTCCCAATGGCTTTGCTATTAGTCAGAGTCACTCTCAGCTCCAAGAGTTTTTTACATTCTTATCCATGTGGCCCTCTCCGTGTTCAAATCAGCTATGGTGTGTCAAATATTTCATGTTCTTTGGATCTCTGATTTTTTTTCTTTTTCTCTGATGTTTAGATGCAGATTTAAAGGGCCCATGTGATTAGGTCAGGCCTATTTGGATAGTCTCCTTTTTAATTAACTCAAAGTCAACTAATCAGTAAATTTAATTACATTAAAAATCCCTTTTGTCATATAAGGTAATATAACCATAGGAGTTATATCTCATCATATTCACAGGCTCCACTACTTTCAAGAAAATAACAAGATTATTTAAGAGAGAGTGTTTTTGAGAGTCACTTTAGAATATTGTCCATCACATAATACTTGGAGGTTTTTGTTGGAGAAATAAATAAATAGGTATATAGTGATATATAAAGAAATCAAACAAGAAAAACACACACATGTAAAATGCCATGAAAATGATTACTGAAAATCAAATTCTGTACTAAGTAATGTTGCATACAACCTCTTACCCACAAATATTTTTACAGTAAATTTGAGGATATAAGAAAATAGTAAATTATGTAAATAATAATTTTTTCTAATATTATGCCCTGAAAGTACGTTCCGAAATTGCAGACAAGTTCCAAGGAACTTGGAACTGGTTTTTCCTTTAAATCAATCAGGTCTTATATGAAAGTCACTTCCAGAGATCATTCTGAAACCACATATTAAACTCCAAATCTGTGGAGTTTTATCACAGTGTTCTGAGTATCTAATTTTATAACTAATTTATCATGCTCATTTGATGTGATTTCTTAGTCATCTGTTCCCCACTTTATTCTTAAACCTTGCACATTGTATTGGATAAATTGTGTTCGAATTTTTGTAAAGCTTTGCCTTGTTGCCCTCTTTCCTGACTTCCACAAACTCTTCTACTATTAAGGTTTCCATATTATACTACAATTGCTTTGAGAGTGCTATTTTTTTTTCTATCAAATTGATTATATGCCCTTTGAAGGCAAATGTATTTTATTTTCCCCCTCTAGTTTCCAGAGAATCCAACATTATCGTTAACAAATAAGAATTCCTTAGAAAATTTTTTGTGTGAATCACTGAAAAAAAAAAGGTACTTAATAAAGCAAATCTTATGAATTAAGATAATTAGAAAATAAAATAGCTTATACATTTTTAATTATAGAATGAAAAGTAGAATTGGTAAGAGAAGGTGAAAAAACAGTATAGGTCAAAGTTTTAAAAAAGAAAGTTGGTAGGGGTGTACCCATAAACCAAAGAAAAGAACATTTGTTTAAGTCATCCATTTGAACAAGCTCCTGGCGCCCAAATATAAAAAAATAAAAATTAAAAGGTTAAATAATACAACATTGAATTCTACTTCAAAATATACAATGGATATACATGAGTTTATATTGATATAAATAAATAATTGAATAAATAAATAAGCAGAAAGAAGGGATACATCTCATTTTTCAGAATACTTTAAAATTATATGCAGGCCTTTTTTCCCCCTGGGAGGTAACGTTAAATTTCTTCCTTCTTGAATGTGAGCTAGACTTCAGGACTTGCTTTCAAAAAGTATATTATGCCAAGAAAAATCCTAGTGACTTTACACCAAAAATCTTAGAAGACACAACTATAACTATAATAATCAAGGTTAATCTCTCCATAGTAAGACATACGGATACCACATACCCTTGGTATAATATGGTGAAAGGGCACTTCTCTGATTTTCTGCCCCCAAATTTATAATAATAGTCTAATTATGAGAAATTAAAGAACATTTTCAGGGTAAATGAATAATGTTCTTCAAAATTCTCAAGGCCACAAAACACATGGAAAGGCTGCTGAATTATTACAGCTAGGAGGACAGGAAGGGTGCATGAAAGTTGAATGCAATGTGGCATCCTAATTTGGATCCTAGAACAATAAAAGAACATTATTGAGAAAACTGGTAAAATCTGAATGCCATCTGGGGTTTAGTTAATACTAATGAACTAATGTTATTAGTTTTGAAAATGTATAGTTGTTATTAAAATGTTAACATGGGGGGGAGGTGTTGAAGGGTCTGTGGAGTGCACTCCATTTGCAACTTTTCTATGTACCAAAAATTACCTCAAAATAAAAAGTTTAAATTTTGTTAAAATTATATGTCAATATCTAAACGTTAATAGACAGTGTGTAGCAAAAGTAGATTTACAGTTGTTTGTATGGAAAATAATAATTAAGAAATAATAATGAAATTGGTGTATCTCATACAACTATAAACCTACTTTTGCCACACCTTGTATTATAAAAATATGTCATTTCCATCTAAGTCAGGAAATTTCCATCCAAAACACTAACTATAAAGGTCTTTAGTTAACATTTTTTTCCTGGAAAGTAACCTTCTTAGGTAGTAGGTAGGTGTGACTCTGACAACCAATGGCAACAGATGCTCCATAAATGCTTGTGGATAATCACCTAGTCTATAGTGTGTTGTTAATGGAGACAATCAAAACAGTTCTTAAACAAAAGGAAAGGAAGGCACATGTAACACACGCGCATATCCAGTCAACAGGGCACAGAGAAGAGCAAGGATCCCTGACATCAGACCTGTTGGACTCGGGTCTCAGTTTCTCACAGCCACACCGTGCTCATCGGCAAGGTGCTCATTAGCCCCAGGTTCATTATCTGTTAAATACATATAATGGTATTTTATATCACTCTATTATTCTGAGATATTAATAGGAAATGCATGCAAAGTGATTAGTATTAACATATAGTAAGCACTTGCTCAATGGTGAACTATTAGTAGAATTATTTGGGGCATCAAATATAGGTGTACCATAAAAAACATTATTTTCCACTTCCTCTTAGAGGAAGAGTGGAAAGTGATGTGCATGAGCAACTACTAAGTGCCAAGTTCTGTGCTAAACAAATGCGTCTCTGTTTCTCAAACATATAAATTGGTATATTCCTATCATACACATGAGAAAACAGTGGCTTAGATGGTATAAGGAATTTGTGCAAATTTAGAACAGCGTCAAATTTGGCCTGCTAAACCCCCAAATCCATGTTTACGACGGTATCTTTCACTGACAATCGTCACTGTTTATGGGTTCAAGGTAATTAGGTTAAATGCAAACAGAGGACAAATAGAATCATAACTGGCATATCGAATGCCCTTTCAATAAGAGTCTATTTGTTTTTTTTTAATTCATAACTTTTAACATAGCCCAAGAAGAATCAAATTATTTCTATATTAAACTATGTTTCTATCTGAGAAATCAACTTTCAGTTCCATAAATTTGGTTCAGAAGTTCTTATTACTTTTAATTGTCTTCAGAGTCTTGTTTTTTTTGTGTGTGTGTACTATGAAAAAGATTTTAGGACTTGCATTCTTGTCATTTATTAAATTATACTTCTTAAAACATCTAATTCTATTGTACCCTTAGAGAGGTAATGGGACCAGGCTATGGACAAGAAGAATTGACACAATTTTCAGCTCAGAAGCAGAGCAAATGCACACAGCCCTAAGGTCTGCAGTGCTTAAACCCCTAAGGTCTGCAGTGCTTAAACGCCCTTCACAAGCACATTGTTAGTACCTGGACAGAATCATCCAGTGAAGCGGTGTCAACGAGCAGGAGGAGAGAGAGCCACAAGCCTCACCTGTACTCCACTTATCCCTTTTATTTCCTTCCCACAAAGATGCACTGCATGTGCTGTCTCTTGGAAAGGATTCCCTCCTCCCTGTTGCAATGAAGAAAAAGGAGACAGGTAATGTCTAAGGCAGATTATAGATCGATATCTCTCCTTTTCTACCTTCATTCAATCAGTTGCTATGAAGGATCTTTGTGAGGAAGTGAGAATTAATTCAGTTCAGCATCTGAGTGTCCAAAGATAGTGTGTTAGCTTTGCCTGCCCTTTCCCTTCCCAGTACAGCGTTAGCTTTCTTTATTCCATAGTTGAAAGACACTATCTCTTGATTTTTCCTCTTCTCGGTTACTGTTCAATGCCTTCTGCTTCTCCCTGACTCTCCCAGTTCTTGCAAGCCTCCTGCCGTGGCCCTCAGCTGGTGTTCCTGTGAACACCCGCTCAGTAGGACAGGGTTCCATCTGTAGAAGCTCCAAGGCAGATGTGGTTCACACAGGTCACCCGTCTACTCTGTATTTCTATATCTTTATTCAGGACAAATTCATCAAAAACCTGTGTGTACATTTTCTATTGATTTTTTGAAGGATTGGAGTAATTAGAGTTTATTAGAATAAGCTCATTATAAAGAAATAGAAAAATTAAAATTGTAGGTAATGTGATGTGTTTTACTCTCCTAAAGGCAAAACACCTTAGGAAATTGGAATAGAAGTTAAAGCAGTGAAATGGCATGATCAGATTTCATTTAGCAACTTTGATAAGAAGGATATGATTGTTTTATTAAAGTATAAAAATGAAGTTTATTAAAATCACTTAAAATGTTTATTTATAAGTCATCAATATACCCATCTGTATAGTTTTAAATTTTATTACCATTACATATATTTTTTAATCTCATGAAAACTACAAATTTTATTCCCAGAAACATGCACAAAATGTCACAACTTCAAGGTTGTATCAGTCTCCTTTTCCATTAGAATCAATAAGGATGTCTTTAGTTGTAAGTAACAGAAAAATCTAAATTAAAATAATTTAAACAATAACAAAAATTCGTTGTAACACATAACATTACGTTGCAAGATTGGTGATACAATCACTCAAAATATCACAATGGACATTAGTACTTTTCACCTTTCTTCTCTGCCCCCCTTGGCATGTCAGGGAGCATTTGGGACTACCCCTCTGCATGGACACAAGATGGATGCATCAGTTCCCAGAATAGCATCTGGAGCTGAAGACGTCCAGCCAAAGAAATGATGATTATTCTTGGTGCGTTTTTTTTTTTTTTTCCAGAGAGGAATCCTTTCCCAGGACCATTCTTCCCTGCCTCCGGACAACTTCATCTAATGCTTAATTGCCAGGATTGATTCATATCTCCATTCTTTTTTCTTTTAATTTTATTTATTTAATTATTTATCTTTAGAGGGGAAGGAGAGAAGGAGAGAGACATCAATGTATGGTTGCCTTTTGTGCATCCCCTGCTGGGAGTTGGCCTGCAGGGAACTGGCCTGCAACCCAGGCGTGTGCCCCGACTGGGAATCGAACCACGATCATATCTCCATTCTTATATCAATCTATTAGGAGAAAAATTAACTTTCCGTTAAGGACTTAGGATGATCTATATGGAGCAGGCTTAAAATTTAAATAAAATTGAAACATTGCCAGCCAAAAACAAGGAAGGAATAACTGTAAGGATTAAATTGAAATCCAAGTTACTGTTAAGCCATATTAAGACTGAATGTTTTGGACACTAGTTTAAGAAACTTCTGCCAGAAACTGTAATCAAAACCGATATTTGTACATTAGCAAAAAAAAAATGAAGAAGCAAAGAAAGAAAAATAAGACAAAGGGATTGATAAAAAGCAGAGTAATGAAAGGAAATCAGATGGACCAAAGTCTCTGAACTCCACAATGAAGAGTTTTAACAGGAGAGGGGTCAATTGCTTTAAATGTTTCAGGCACAAGAATAAGTATGTGCACAATAAAGATTCTACCCAAATACCATCACATAAGTAAAATGTTCCTTTCCTCACATACATAGAAGTGGGAATTTTCATCTGCAGACCTCCAGAGGAACATTTTGTCTCGCAGGAAGGGATCTCTGCCCACCGCTCTGTGCTTCTCTGTTTGGTGTCCTGTACACCTCAGTTTGCGCAACTTTAAGGTTTACTCACATTCTTGGTCAAAGCAGGAATGCTCTCCTTTATCAAACGTTTAAACTCCCATGATTCTTTGGTGACTACTGTGAGTCACGCTTCTCTCTATCCAAAGCCTCAAATTAGCTGCATTTCCTAGTGAAACTTCTCCCACACTACACACCATATTATTTTCTCCATTAAACAAAGATGAAAATTTAAATGAGGTCATGTAGTCTTGAATCTATCCCATGATGACTGTGTAATTTTAGGCAGGAAAATACATTAGCTCAGACTTAGATTTTTATTTGTAAACTGAAGAGTGGAAATTCCTCTTTTATTAAAGATTTACGTTAGATACTGTACCCAAAGTGCTGGTACAATGCCTGACACATGGTAAACTTTCAATAACTGTTAGTAAAAAACAAAAAGCATTAAGGACAACGTATCGCTTTCCAGTTTTCTATTATTTCTCTCTCATTCCTTTTAAGCCCTCACTGTTAGTTTCACACATCCAAGTTCATCTCCGTAGCTGAGCTATATCCATCAGCACAGCCAAGGTAAGCGGTTCTCTGCTTTACTGTGCATAATAATCACATAGAGACTCAGTAAAAAGGGAGGTTTTCTGGCTGCCCCTTGGATGCTTAAAGATGGAGCGGTTACGTCTTTGGCCAGAATATACACGCGAAAGCACCACCCAGGCGATTTCAATCAGGTGACCCATGGACGACGTGCAGAGTAGCACTACGCCACAACTTCAAAAGGCTGGGAGCGTATTTGAACAAACACTTGCTTAGAGAAATAAGGCGATGAATGCAGAATTTTCCAGTTATGTCATATTATAAGCTGCATAGTCTTGAAGTTATTGCTTTAAAGAGGTATGTGGAAGATACTATCTCCCTTTCTCGTGTGAAATGTATTTCTATAGGCTAAAAGGATGTACAAATTTGATTTAATGCAATTTTAACTTCTTTGAAGAAAGTCACAGTTTTCTTTGTGCCACCTAATTGCACTTGGAACATAGTAATCAATAATACTTTATGTATTTATTGATTCACTATCACAACTGAAGTGGACAAATTTCTCTTAAAATAGTTTATATTCAAGTGTAACACTAGTTCAAATTCAAAGAACATATATTTTTTAAATATCCAGTGTAACATGACCCTTGTATGTAAAGTCTAGTAGTCTGCTTGGTTGCCTGTATAAATGCAGAGTTATAGTCTTTCCAACATTTTTCTAAAATATTAATAACTATTTTTATAGGTTTTCTTAACCAATCATAGAAGCAGAGACAATCTCTCCTGGGATAACATTATTTCCTGCATTACATTTGTGTAACTCTCCAGGGCTACATTTTTCCAATAAACTGCATGAAGAGTCACACATCTAGAGTAGTTGTACATTAATGAATCATTCAGCATAAGAAGAATAATGTTCCATAGCTTTCTACATCTTCTAAGAATTCATCTAACAGCCATTGGGTATTAAAGAATCTTTGAATAGTCATTCTTATTTTTGTCTTGGCTTGCCTATATACATTAGTGTGTGAGGTATGTGAGGTATGATTAAATACACTGAATTTTTAAGGTAGTGTCTCTAACTGCATATGATTCTCATTACAGTGTTTTTTTTTTGAATGTGGACAATTAACGGTGATGTATTTAATTTTCTCTTTTTTGGCTACACTATGGGTAAAGCCAGATAAAAAGAATAAAGTTACAATCTTTGGGAGTCAGTACAGTAAAGAATGAAATTCTTGTTTGATTAACTGGGCAGAACTTCTTGATTTATAGCACTCTGTAATATTGTGCAGGATCTGTTCAGCACACAACTACCATTGCAGTGTTTCTTTGTTTCTGACAGATTGTGATCATGAACTTCCCATGTCATATACACATCATATATGTTTTGAAGAAGAATGGTATGTGATATTTGATTGGCCAAAGAATACAGCCTCCTATATTTCCTATTGTGAGAAGTTTTCAGATGTTTAATGCAAACTAAGATTTTTCATTCAGAGAAATTTAGAAAAAATATTTTTGCAAAAATATATTTACACACCCTTTGTGGTTGGTATATTTTGACAGTAGTCCTCAAAGATTTCTGCTTCCTGGTATTCACACTTCTGTACAATTTATTCCCACTGAGTGTAAGCTAAAGCCAATAATTCATACTTTAAAAAAATGTTGATTTCTAGAGAGGGAGGAATGAGGGTGGTGGAGACAGAGGCAAAGAAGCATCAATTTGTTCCATTTATTTATGAATTAATTGATTGATACTTGTATGTGCCCTAACCAGGGGAATCTAATGCTCACATTTGGCATATTGAGACAACACTCTAACTGAGCAAGCCATCAATGCAGGACCAAACTTCTTTTAACAAAGAAAGTCAAACAAAAGTGATAGAATATCATTGCTATCTTATTAGCTCTCATTCATTCTCTGTCATATTACCTATTCAATGAAACCGGATGTCATATTACAGGGTGACTCATGGGGAAAACTTGGGTCAGCCTTTAGCCCACAAGTAGGCCAGCCAGCAACTGAGTCAGAAACATGTAAGTGAGCTATCAGAGAATTCTCCCCACCCCAAAGGAATCCTTGAGATGACCGTAACATTGCCCAAAACTCTGATGGCCCCCTGGTGAGAGATTCAGTTCATCAAGCTCTTAAATGGTGCCAGTCAGCTTCTAAAACCTTGACCACTTTGGTCTGATGTTGGGAAATGGAAACTGGGAGAGAGAGTCTTTACTTCTTGGATAAAGGCTATCTTTAAGCACACTGTAAGGTTTTTCGATTTTTTTCTTTGGGAATTCCTCCTACTGAATTGCATGTTGATATTACTTCACTATAAAATATAATTTCACACACTTAGATTACATTAAAGAATAGTATATGTTAATATGGTTTAGTGTTACCTAAAATGTAGACAAAATTTTGGCAGGCCACGAGAGAATTCATTTTTGTATCTCTAAAATAATACCATATCCATATTATATCAGTCTGTTCATAAAGTAGAAAAATTCAAATAGGCTTATTTAAATAATAAAACTAAATTTTACTTAGGTGCACATATGTTTAGCCAAAGATTGATACAAAATCTTTGGTTTAAATCTCTTGAAATTATGCAAAATCTAAAATTTCATATCTGCAGAGAGAATTATTTTCAAGTATTATCTATATTGAATTGTTTAAAGTTTATATTGCAGAAATAAATTAAATAACTTTAGTCCCTAAAGTTTTGATTTTGATTGCACCTTTTATTATGCTACCATTGTTACCTTAATCAAATATATTTTTTCAATTTGGCAAAATCACGTATTTTCATGCAGAGTTACAACTCTAACATTTATGTTCATATTTTTCATCTCTACTCTGCTCCTTTCTCCTAGTGTGGGGCCAGATATTAATTTAATTAATGTATCATTTGACTTTTTCTATATCACAAGTTAAATTTAGCAACCAAATTCTAAATGTCTTCCAAATGGACACTTCCTCTTTGCTTATAAGTTATTAATGCCAGTGGGCAGTGATATTTTTAAATGTGTTAGGGTGTTTTATGATCATAAAAATTAATTTAGTTGGGCATAATAGCATTTCTATAAAATTTATTTCATGAAAAAATAAATATGCCTATGTTCCGATGCTTTAGACTTTCTGGAATGTACAGTATAAGTTCTCTACAGTATAAGTACAGACCTGCCATTTTTTTTTCATAATGCCAGTAATACAAGGTGACATGATATTATATTTTTTATTCCTATCTATACTCTCCTTCCAAGCATTTCCCTTCTAAGCTTTCAGAAATCTTTCTAGAGAAAATACCCACATGCACACAAACACACACATGTACAATTAAATGAGGGTGTTCTGTTTCAGCGCACAGGAGATAAAATCACAGGTGAGAGTAGTCAAAGCATGTATGATGTAAAGCTGGAAACCTCAGGAAGGGGTGTCCATGTACACAGAGTACAAAGGGAAGCTTGGTCTTTCCATCACACCCACACAATGAAATACACCATCTCAAATCTTGTTAATTTCAAAGTGGCCAACTGGTACAGGGACCAGCATAGATATTTCACAAATTTGTCAAAGTCTATCTCTGCATTGTGAAGAAGTAATCGGTCTGAAGGTAGGTGACAGCATGAAATTGAAACACACCCCCAAATGGACATATAACGTGAAGGAGTCAGCTCCTTCTACCCTGATTCTTGGAGCATGGACTCCAGTTGTGGAGGTCACAGGATCTCACAAAATAAATTACATCCTTTGTAACTGTGCGAAATATTTTCCTGGATTCCCATTATCTCTAGAGTTAAATGTAAATCATTTAGCATTTTACCTGCCTGCAAGCCTGCTACCAATTCTGTGGTTTCATCCTGGCTGTTGGCTCCTCACTTCCTGTGCCTTGGCTTTTCCTTCATTATCATACCTGATCTCATATTCTCTGAATATTTCGTCAACCCCAAACTCTACCTCTTTGCTTATCACATATAATTCCTGATCATGTTCATATTTAAACACAAATGCCACTTTTTTACAGAAGCAGTGAACTCACTATGCTGTCTTTCACAGTGTTCTCTGAAAGGATTGTAGCAGCTGTTTCCTGGACCTGACTTCCTTACAATTTCACCCTAGCACCCTCTATCAGCAGATACCTTTCTAAATGCTGTGTTCTCAGTGTTAAAGGTTGTTACAACTTAAAAAAAGGCAGTTACTTTTTTTGACTTTCAGTAGTTTATTAGTCTCCTTACAACAAAAGGCAGGTCTTGATAGTCATATGACTTTTGAAATACAAGTTCCATACATTTTAAGCCACAAAAGGACTTGTGATTTCTAAGCTTGGCCTTCAAATAGTAATTTGAACAGTAAGTACCTGGATAGAAACATTATCTCCTCAGCAAGAGAAACAACAGAATTGAGAAAAATGAGGAAGGATGTAAGAGCAGGCATCTACTCCAAATATGTTTTGAAGCATATGTTCTGTGAAGCTGTCTACAATGCTATCTTGTCACATCTGCATTTATATAATATATAACAGGGTACTGTACAAAATATATATTTATTACATTTATTAAATGCACAAATAACATTTTTGTTAATTAAACAAAGGAAGGTCTATGTTTTGAAAATGAAAGAAGCTAACCTGCACAATCTGTGGCCAAGAGAGAGTTTATTGGAAGAATCCTGGTTTATCAGAACTAAGTATTGCAAAAGTAGGACCATGGCTAGGTAACAGAAAACTAAAACCAAGGCCTTAAATATGGGCCATTTTCCTCTCTATTAATCATTTTTGAAAAATCTTCTTTGCCAGCTTTATTCTTCTCTACAGGGCAGAAATTTGAAAACCAATGGACAGGAAACAAAAATTTCACACCTTGACCATCAGAAGTGAATCACTACCTTTTAAAGTTAAGTCTAGCTCCAGTATCCCAGGTAAATTCTCCTTCTAATCTTTTTATTCCTGAGCCAGGAACTGTGGGCCAGGATGCAAAGTGCTCTGATGGGTGGCACAAGGTTCCTTGAAAAGCCTTATGTAGGTTGCAGATCATATACTAACTTTGCTAACCTCTTTTGGAGAAATTTGCTTAATCCATTATATTTTGCATTGTAGGTGACTCTCGGGAGGCCCCTGGCTGGAGTTGAAACCAACTTGATATTACCATTTCATATTCTTTATTTATTCCAGGGAGCAAACCACATAATATGCTGTAAATATTACTTTGAATATTGTATTCTTGGGTCTAGTTGCCCCATCCAATAAGAAGATGTACATACACAATAAAACAAAAGGTATTTATGGAGTAGTTTATAACGTATAAGTGAAGTGCCTTTTTTATGTTTAACTTCATGTTTCTGGAGATGGATTCAGGGGTATATTACCCACTGATATTTGGTGGATATTTTATTTAATAACACAAATAATGTTTAGTATCCAATGTAACTTTTAACTGTATAGTAATGTCTTTCTCAGAATATTTAAAGTCAAGACAATTACACAATTATATTTGTTTTTAAGTGTGTGATCACTTGGAATAAATTGATCTTAATTGAGGTGTTGCTTGGTTTTCTAGCTGGCTGAATTCTTTACTCTGGGTAGAGAGACCACAGATAATAAAGCTACTAATATTTTAATGAGAAGGACCAGGATTTTAATTGGTCGCAGTCTATGCATCTTTTAGTTTCCATGTCATTGCATTTCTAAATCCTACTAAGGGAGGATCAACTTACAGTAAAGCCCATATCAACATTGTGAAAAGATTACTGATGATATTAGGGATAACAGAAAAAAATTTTGAGGTTTCCAAGGTCTTTTGTTGCTATGTACAGCAATAAACCATCATTTTCTCTTTATGTCTCTGTGACTTTGAGGAACCAGTATAATGTAAATAATATTTATTTAAATATAGAGTAATATTGAATAAATACTAAATAAAATGTTAAAGCTGGTATAAATGAAATATTGGTATATATAAGAAGGCTAATGTATTGTGCTAATTAGCGTGTCATTACACAGTCTCATCCAAATCAGTAAACATCGACTCATAGAAACCTACAAAAATATAATGATAAATTCTACTAATAGGTCCATTGTATAGAGTTGGGAATGCCATAGAGTATTTACTAACGAAGAGCATGATCACTATTAGGTCTGGGTTTGACTCTGAGGGAACATTTGGCGGATGGAGAAGATGACTTCATTTATTCTGCGTTGGAAGAAAAACCCTCTCCTCTATGCGGTGGCTACCGCGGCAGCTCTCCAATTCCACTTTGATCTTTAGACTTTGAAACCAGCTCTATTCCTACTGTTCTCAGAACTTTGGTTCTTCATGACCCTGTGAATGAAGTTTGCCATGTTTTCCCATCAGCGTCCCTGCTTTAGTAATATTCCTCTTCAATTTGTCACACACAAAGTGCAGAATTATTTCCCACAAAGTGCAGAATTGTTTCCAAGAGCATAAGTCAGAGTATGATACTCCCCAACTGCAAACGTTAATCAGCAGCCTGCTGCCAATTTAGGAAGTCAGATGCCTAATGTTGGATCTGTTTATTCCAACAGTTACCATTCCTACAATCCAAATAAAACATACTTTAAACAATATTATGCATTAATCTCTCTAGAGTTTTCACAATTCTGTTAGATGACCTACAGATATTTTACTCAAATGTACTTCTAACCACGCAATAGAGTAATCAACAGTGTATTTTTCAAGAAGCACATAGGTTTGAGTGGTCATTTCCTACTTAAATTCCATTGTGAATTGTGAATAATAATGTTATTATAGTAATAGAAAAGGTCTATAACTTCCAACACTGTGCTAGGTAGCATTCTAAACTTTAGTAGGGAGTGGTCATTCAAACTTATTTACTACATCTTATAGACAAGTCTGTTATTATATTATTAATAACACTAATATAGCTAATAACAGCAATAATGATAATAGTCATAGTTACAACTTTATGTATATCAGGCACTAAGCAGCTTCAAAACCTTTTATATATATATATTAATTTATTTAACCCTCATGGTATGGTTTCAAGTGGGCATTATTGCTATTCATTCTATAGCTTATAGAAATTTTTATCAAGTTGAATACTTGATGAAGTAATATATAAAATAGTCATTTAAAGCACAGAGTAAAAGGGGATGGACTCACATGAATAAGTATGAAGGACACATGGACAATAACTAAGACGGGGGAGGAGATGGGAGGGGGGTGGGGAGCACTGGGGGGGTGCAGGGCTGGGAATACAAGAAAGAAAACTGTACTTGAACAAAAGTTAAATAAATTAAATAAGTAAATAAATAAATAAATAAATAAAATAGTCACTTAAATACAAATGTTCTTCACTCGGTCATAAAACTATATTGTTTAGAATAATTGTTTTGTATTATATTGAATAACATTAGATATATAAATACATACATTTTTAATATAATAGGGTAACAACTTTTATGGATATATTATATTAAACATCCACATATGCTATCATATTATGGTTAAATAAAATTATATTTATGTCAACTGATGCATACTATTCTTATGAATAAGATTATAAAACTTTCTAAAATATGTTGTTCAGAAACTTATTTTTAAGAACATATTTCTATTCACTATCCCTGAATAATAGCTATGAAAAATTATTTTACTTTATGATTTTTTATTTTAAATTGTATTTTGGACTAATGGCATTGTCAACAATGTGAAGGGTTTTTTAAAATACATATAAATACATGAAATGTGGATCTTTTTTCAGATAAAACTAAAACATGTTTTTAAATTCAAAATTAGACATTAAATAGAGTTTCTTCCAAAATAGTCTCTGAAATAATTAATTTTGATATTAAGGAATTAAGTATTTTAAAACACTGTCTGTCTTCTTAACTGTCAGAGGCTGCTATATCTACAAGTACTACTGAAACACTCTTTACCCTCCTTTTTTCTTTTTCCCAATTAAAGACCCTGCCTGGTCATTGGTCTTTGGATTCTTTTTTCTCCCCATAGCTAGGTTACATTATGCCCAGAGGACGTCTTCCTTCCCTGAGAAAGCAAAGTAGGATAACAGAATACTGGAATTTGGACGTCTGTTTTCACCATCCACAAGCCTAAGACTCAAATTACGGAGTCAGTTTCTCCTCCTCTAATAGAGCTCCAGCCACCAAGCATGACTGTCCACTTACTTGTACGGTCCTGAATTTTGCCAGGATGGTTTATGGACCTTTATTTAATCTAGCATGCAGGATTTCAGCTTCAGGTCATTTTGGATTTTTTTGTCTCTGAATGCACCTTTTAGTTAGGAACTGCACTTTTTCTGAGCCATGAGACAGACTTTTCCATATTCTGCCTGGACTTTCACATCCCAGCTTCTGGCTTTCTTGCTGCCAACTCTTTCTTCCTCCTTGCGGACAGCTTCAGACTGAGTGAGGCTTGTAGAAGTCGTAGCCAGCTGGGGGCGGGGGGCAGTGGGAGGATACAATTATTTTATAACAATCCAAATGCATTTTTGTTCCAGGAGGGACATTATATAAATACAGATAGTAAGGCAGGAAGGTCAATTCAAAAGTGTTTAATTAAAAAGCCACTCAAATCCAAAAGGCAGAGTGGATGGAACGTAATTGAAATGGAGATTGGAGGACTGAAATATGTCCATGTTCTGCATATTTGATGAGACCATTCTGTATGTCAGACACTGCTTCACCCATGGACAAGGCACTTGTTTTCATGCTAATTACATCAAAGCAAATAACTGAAGTCAATCAATAAGAAAATATATTAATATGCATCATGTGGAGAAATAAAATAGGAGAACATGATATGATACTAAGTGTGTATCAATTGAGAGAAGATAATTCAGTAAGATTTTTTGTGGATGTAATATGTAAGCTGAGATATTAATGACAAAAAGATCCTTTTATGTGAGCATCAGGGGAAGCCAAGACAAAACAAAGGTAAATGAAAAGTTCAGAAAATATTTCAGTTAGCATGGCACACTCAAAAATACTTTGAGCGAGCTTTGCCAAACCAGGCAGGAGACGGTGGTTTAAAAACAAGAAAAATACTTTTGGTTCTCAATAAATATTTATCAAGCACCAGCTCGGTGTCAGCCATTCTACTAGATATTGGAGAAAATAATAATGAGCAGGGTGGCCAGCTCTCCCTCTAGGTACTTAGTTCCGATAAAAACATGAATAAATGGATAATATTTTGGCAGACTTATATTGTGGCTTACTCTGATGCACTCTCATGCATTTTCACTTTTGTTCCTATAATTCAGGGACAGAAAAGCTAAAACAGTATACAAATTGCAGATGCCTTAGCCTGAAATGTTCTAAACAGGATCTAGCCTCTGCCCCGTGGGACTCGGAAGTTTGTAGGAGAGACATGTGTGAGAGACCACACAGGAGGTCAGCATTGCCAGGCAGGACTGTACAGAGGAGGCATTTTTGCATCTTCTGGAGTAGTTGTAAGGTAAGGTCTTATATTCAATCTGCAGCCTCATCAATCAGGTCTGCATGGGTATTACTATCAGGTTTACACCAGAACTGTCCAAAGGAACCATTTCATATCTTTTCTGTCTGTGAACTTCTGGCTATTTGAATGCCATCAGTTTTCTTTTTTTGGGGGGGGGGATTCAACTTTTATTTATTTTTTAATTAATTATTTTTTAACTGTTGTTCAAGTACAGTTTTCTGTCTTTTATTCCTATCCCAGCCCGCTCACCCAGCCCTTTCCCCTCCCTCCCATTTCCACCCCCCTAGCTTTTGTCCATGTGTCCTTTATACCTGTTCCTGTAAACCCCTCCCCTTTTCCCCTGAAATTTCCTCCCCTCACCCCTCTGGACATCGGTCCGTTTTCTTGTTTATTCTAGAAGAGTTCCCATGGGTGACTCAACGCCCAGATAGCGGCAGAATCTACCCCTGTACTGCTGCATATCAAATTACCCCCAAACACAGAAGTTGAAAATGACTACCTTATTCTGCTCACGGACTCTGTGGGTTTGAAAGTCGCGCAGAGAACAACAGGGGTAGCTCGATTCTGCCCTACAATAGCTTGGTCTTCTGCGGGGAGGATTTAAAGGCTCCATGTCACTCTACACCGGAGATTGGAAACATTAGATGTAGTAACTCACATAGCTGGCTATTGATTCTGGCTGATACCTGGCAACCTCAGCTAGGTGGTCATCTGGAGTACCTACCTTGTGGCCTGAGCATCCTCAAAGCATGGATGTCTTCGGGTCCTCACATTTTTTAAATAGTGGCTCAATAAGAATTCGTTTTCTACTGCTGTGTGACAGATTACTCCAGACTTACTGGTTCGACACAACACTTATTTAATACCTCACTATTCTGTAAATATATACCCACTATGTATTTTAATATATTACTACTCTGATACCTCACTATATCTGGATAGGCTCAGCTGGGTTCTCTATGTGTTTCTCACACTTCCCTTGTTGGCCAACTGCATTTTCATTTGAGAATCTGAGGAAGAATCTACTCCTGAGCATATTTTGTTGGCAGAACTCAGCTCCTCGCAGTTGTAGGACCCAGAGCCCCACATCCAGTTGTTGGTGAGGCTGTGCCCATCCCCCACAGCCTCTTTCAGTTCTGTGCTCTAGTTCTTCTCGCAGGCCCTCTGACAGACCATGGCAACAGCTCAGCTACCATCACGGCCTCTCATTTCAAACCCCCACTGTGCTTAAATCTCTCTGGTCGACTTCTTACTCCGCTGTCAGTCTGCGAAATATTCATATTTTTAAAGGTTTCCTGTGTTTAGGTCAGGCCTACCCAGATTATCTCTCTGTTGGTTAACATAGAGTCAAATGGCAATATCCTTAATTATATATGAAAAATATCCCTTTTCTGAAAAATGCAATATAATCCAGGAAGATATCCCCAGATTTAGAACCAGGAGTCTTGGAATAACAGCTCAAAATTCTGCTTACTTCAGTGTACGAGATGGAGCCTGCATCAGCTTTTCTGACACAGTGCCAGTGGTCAGGTAGGATCACACGGCACATTCCACTTGCTGAAAGAGAGTCATCGTGGTCAGCCCACTGTGATCAGGGAAGAGAATATAAAACCCACTTCTTTTTATTTTTATTTTAATTGTTGTTCAAGTACAGTTTTCTGACTTCTACCCCCATCCCAGCCCACCCCCCAGCCTTCCCCACCTCCCTCCTGTTTTCTCCCCCCTTGTTATTATCCATGTGTCCTTTATACTTATTCCTGCAAGCCCTTCCCCTTTTCCCCTGAAATTCCCTCCTCTCTCCCCTCTGGTCCCTGTCAGCCTATTCTCAATTTCAGTGTCTTTGGTTATATTTCGCTTGTTTGTTTGTTATGTTGATTAGGTTCCTGTTAAAGGTGAGATTGTATGGTATTTATCTTTCATCGCCTGGCTTATTTTGCTTAGCAAAATGCTTTCCAGTTCCATCCATACCATTGCAAAGGGCAGCTCCTTCTTTCTTTCTGCTGCATAAAATTCCATTGTGTAAATGTGCCATAGCTTTTTGATCCTCTCATTTACTGATGTAAACCAACTTCTTAATGAAAATGTCACAGCATTTGAAGATAAGTTTTAATACTACCCCACTGTTTAGAGAAACCATTCTATCTAAACAAGCTGGGGTACATTCTATTTATCTGCAACTACAATTCCTGGTCTTTGCAATCACAAGCCAGGAGTGCTGCATAGACTCCTGTGGGCATACAGAGCAGGTATATTCTAGACTCAGGATCAGAAAGGACTCCCTAAGGGAAATGTCTGAATGGATATGTGAAAGTCAAAGAGATATTTGAGATGCATAGCAGGGGAAGAGTGTTACTGGCAGAGAGAAGAGGATGTATAATGTTCCAGGCTTCAGACTAAATAGTATTCACTCAGGAATGAAAATAAGTTGAATATGACAAAAATGCTTCCCCAGAGGTAAAGGAATAGAAGGGAATAAAATTGAAGATGTTAGCATGAACCAGTCCTTAAAGAACTGTAGACAAATAAAGAAGAGGGAAATAACGAGGAGCTAAGGAAGTATTGTCAGAGAATGCCCATTCTATCAGGTTAGGGGCAGATCCATAGGATATTTTGATAGTCAGTTCTTAGTACAGTAGGCCTCACTTCGCATCATGAATAGGTTATTGGAAACTGACTTTAAGTGAAACAAAGTATAACAAAGCCAATTTTAATGTATACTCATTGGCTTAAGAGTTAGGTTCATACAAAATATTCCTGGTTACAAAACCATCGCCAAACTTCTAAATAAAGATTCAAAATACTTCTAATATGAAATAGTGAAATGAATGTCAGCTATGCTTACAGTTAAGAAAGATGGATAAGGTAATTATTTTTCACCTCACTTATTTCAATTCAGGGTCTCTGGTGGTGAGGGCCCATCCAGATAGCTCCGAATGCATGATGAAAACGCCCACCCCAGGCAGCACACCTGTCCATCTCCGGGGCCACTCATACCACACACACACACACTCAGACTGGGACAATGCAGACATGCCCATTCGCCTCATCTGCCCATCTTTGGGTTGTGGAAAGAAACCAAATGCTGGAGAAAATTCCTGCAGCTGTGGGGAGGGCATGCAAACCCCACACAAACAGTGGCCCAATTGGGTGCTGACCTTTCTCTCATCATTATAATGAAACAATATGCTTTGAGGATGTACTATTGCCTGAGCAGGTGACACCAAGACCTGACCAGAAGACATGCTGTTAGTGACTCCTCACCCATCAGTGAATCTTCACCCCTGTCATGAGTGGGTGGAGCATTCCAATGCCACCCCATGGTTTCATAGCTCTGCACTCCCAGGGTCCCTGCAACCATGTAGATGACATCTGGTATCAGTCACCAGCATCTCTGAATAGCAGCTTTGGCCACTGGAATGACCTTCCTGGCATCAGCAACTGCATTTCACCCACCCATTAGCTGCTTGTTCTAGATCTTGGCATCTTTATTGTTTCCTTTGGCTTCCCATAATGAACCAGAGTGTTCTGAGATATGATGTTAAACTATTTATTAGAGCTATGTGGTTGCATTCAGAGCTTCTCTGTTACTTATACTTCCAGCCAGAGATAAATTTTTCTGACATTTACACATTATTGTAATGATTAATAATAATAATGTACACTTACATACAACTTCAACTTTTTCAAGCACTTTAAAATTAATTTCTTGTACTGTGTCTTTTCCTGAACTGCACTCCGCCCAGGCTCTCTACATGCAGAACAGTGAGATAGCACTGATACATACCCGTTCACCAAGCTGATCTCTTCCTGTGTTCTCTCTTGATCCCGTATTAAATGCTGTTTCCTCAAATATGGCTCCCACAGCCCCACCATAAATCTAAATCATTTTTTCTGTTTCACTCTTTTATCACACTTCACATTGTTTCCTTTAACGCTGTATCTTTATTTTTGCTATTTGTTTAATATTTGCCTCACAAAGACAGCATTCCCTTGTAGGAAGCCTGCCTCTTTTAAATTACCACTCTGTTCCCAGTGTCTAATAGTGTGTATTAGTGTCTAAATTTTTAAAATTTATTTTATTTTTAAAGTTTTACTTATTTATTTTTAGAAAGAGAAAAAAGGGAGGGAGACAGAGAGGGAGAGAAACATCATTGTGTGGTTGCCTTTCATGGGGCCCCCACTGGGGTCCTAGCCTGCAACCCAGGCATGTGCCCTGACTGGGAATTGAACTGGTGACCCTCTGGTTCACAGCCCACACTCAATCCACTGAGCTACACCAGCCAGGGCTAGATTTTTGATAAATATTTGTAAAATTGATGTATAATTCATTGGCACTGCTGAGGTACAGTTTAGAGGTAGAGGTTAAGAACTCTTACAAGGAGGGGAAAAGTATCTGCAAAATAATTTACAATTTGTATGGAGTTGTGACATGAATTGAAGTATACAAATGAAAACATGATTTTTTCTAAGTGCAATTTGAAGATATGCGTCATAGACCCCCTGCTTCCTTGCTCATGGTCAAAGGTGAACATGCATACTGATGTGTTGACAGAAATTCTGCAGCTGCTGCTGGAATGGACACAGATGCTTGAGCCTCTCAAGGAACATTTGTCAAGACTCTGCAGACCTGGAGAGAGCCAAACTGCCGGATATCAGAGTCGCTGATTAGAAACGAGCCATCAGGAAAGTGACAACAAAGCTTTTAATCACTCCCCGCCATTGTACGAGCAAGAAGCTAGACTATGAAAGTGCCCACTACCCCAGGTCCCATTCGCTGCCGTGAGTGCACGGGTTGAGACTCAGGCGGATCAGGAGAGGTGTGGAGACTGCCTCACAGCTGACGCAGTTTTGTGGACAAGGGAGGCGATAGAATTAGGAATCAAACATATCCCCTCCCTTCCCCCACAAATAGGCATTGGCAGAGGTGCGTGAGGAGGTCTTCAAATACAAGGTCTCTGAAGGAAGGCACCTGAGCTAAGAACGTACCTACATGAAGATCGTGGCCAGCCAGAGGGCCTGAGTCCTTGACTGTGACTCTCCGGCTGTGCTCCTGGTCTGGTGTGGGGAGGGCAGCTTTGCCCCACAAGGCCTGGTGTGGTTGGGCATGCAGAGTCACACACACGTCCATTTGGCCTGCAGCTGGTTTCTCCAGGGCGGCACAGGCCAGAGCAGATCTTTACGGCTCACATAGCTTGTCTATGTTATGTAATGAGTTGGTTGCAAAGCTGTAGATGTCTAGCAGGCATTTTGGAGTTGTCACCCTTAAAACTGGACTCTTGATTCTTCTTGCCAAACAATTTTTCTTGTCTTTTTTCTCTTATTTCTGTACAAGAGCCCTTTACTCACAGTTGTTCAACACGAAACTCCTGAAATCATCATGAGTTTCCCTTTCCCTCACATCTCAGTTCTAATCAGTCATATTCTGTCAACCCTCCCTCTGAAATACCCTCAGAACATGCTTTTTCTCACCACCTCAGCACTCTCACCTTGATCCAAGCCAGCATTATCTGTCACCCTTATCGTACATCATCCTCACCAGCATTTTTCCTCCCCTTTTATCAGTTCTTTCTGTTTCAGCATTATCCTTTACATCTTATTCCTCATTAAACAGCCAGGGAGATTTTTTTTAATAGGTCAAATCATGTGATTTCTTTGCACAAAATCCTCCAGTAGTTTTCCATTAACTCAGAGAAAACTCCGAGTTTCTTCAAGTGTCTAAAATTACACCTTATGCTCCCCTAACGTCTACTATGGCCTGAATGGTTTTGCCCCCTCGAAACCAGGATGTTGAAATCCTCGCCCTACTGGTATTAGGAAGTAAGACTTCTGGGAGGTGACTGAGACGTGAGAGGGATGCCCACATGATTAGGTTTTAATGCCATTGTGAAAGAGACCCCAGAGAAGGAATTGTCCTCCCTGCCGTGGGAGGACACACGATGAGCACATTTGTCTGTGAACCAGAGAGTGGACTTTTACCAGACATCTAATCCTCCAGCACTTACCCCGCACTTCCCAACCTCTAGAACACTGAGAGATAAACGTTTGTTCTCTGTAAGCCACCTGGTGTATGATACTTTTGTCATATCAACCTCAACCAGCTAAGACATCTTCTTCTACCCATCTTTTTCTTGCTCACCCACTTTGCTCTTCCTTTGCTCTTCCTCCAACTCACCAGGGGTTTTGCACTGGTGTTTCTTCAGCCTGAATGTTTCTTTTGCCCTGTGTCCATATGATTCTCTCTTCTTAATTCAAGTGCCTAAACAAATGCTCAGCTTTCTGTCTCTCCCATTTGTAGGTCTAAGGTACCTGGTAAGCCAGAAAGAGTCCTCAATCATACATTCTTGTGGCAGGAAGCCTTTAGCTCCAACTACAAAAAACAATGAGTACTGATATATAAGTAAGAGTGTAACAATGCACATTTTACTCTCCCATGTCATATCACCATTTCACATATTAAATTATATTAATTATTTATCATCTTCCTTCCCCATGAAATACAAAAACACCTTTGGAAAAATGTTATTTTGCTTAGTACTCTACTCCTAATTTCTAGAACAATGACAGGTACTTATTGGGTTCACAACAACTATTTGTTAGTTGAATGAATAAAATCAAGGTTAACATCTATATCTCTAGATCTCAAACCTGATCCCTTAATGAACAATGAACACACATCATGCTAGACATTTTCATGAACCAATAGGCATTAAAACATATGGTTTATATAATAGGAGGATAGAAAGATTCTTGGAAGATTTATTCCATTCAGCAACAGAATTCTTTGACTTCTTGATTTATCTTTCTCACTAAATCTTGTTCAGAAAGAAAAAGCTAATTAGAATTTCAGTACATATACCTTGAAACATATCTAGTAGTGAGTATTTATTTAAACATCTGAGCTTTTAAATTCTTTGAAAATCTGCATATTTGAACGAAACAGATGTCCTCTCTACTCTCCCGGAAACCATGGCTGTGCAATTGGGAAAATGGATTTAAGAGAGTTGTGTGGAGGGAGATGGACTTTTTGAGATGCATCATGGAAGGGGAGGCAAACTTCAGTCTCAGACTCACCATGACCCTGGAGTTGGAAAGCTGATTTCTCCAAACCTCAGTTTTAATAAGACGTGGTCCGTGCTAAAGGTTGAAGGTATTCATCTGGCCTGACTTCTAAAAAAAAAAATCTACCATCAATAGAAGGCTAGTTAACCATTATTCTCTTTAAAATTATTGATATAGGATTTTATATATATGAACACCAGTACACTACATATACACATACATACATATATATGTATATAGTGTAACTATGTCAATATTGATTATAGAGAATAGATGTTCATTTTCCCCCTGACGATAGGCTATAAATTGAATACCATTGTCTAAGACAGACTACAAGGGTCTTATGATAAATAGCTGTGTCTCATTTAGCTTATCTATCCGCTATTTTCCTGAGAGATTATAAAACACAAGGAAAAAACATTGGAATATAACAAATCATGAATAGATGAAAAAAAGTCTCTTTAGGTTTTGTAAATTTCCTTCACATTTCTGTGGTAAACATAAATAGAAGTGGTTATAAAAGCTAAAACAGTGGTAATAGAGGAAGTATGTTTAGTGGGTTTTATTTTTATTATATATGCATAGATCTCCAGAGAACAAAATATGAATAATAAGTCAAATTTTTTATTCTGCCTTTTAAGATACCAAGATTTTGGTCAAGGTAAAGTTAAAATAGAATAAATAAATTCAGTTTCAGCTAAAAATAGTCTCTCAGTTTTACTTCCAGTCTTCCTGTGACCTACCCATTTATATTAAAATAGCTATAAAATAACTTTTATTATAGTTGTATTCATTCTTCTAAATTTTAACTGCTTTTCCCTAGATCCTAAAATCCAGAAAGTCTTCACCGTTTTTTTTAAATAAATGATATGTGTTAACTAATTATGTATTTTTTAGTATATTGTTCTTTTTTTAAAGATTTTATTTATTTATCCTAGAGGGGAAGGGAAGGAGAGAGAGAGAGAGAGAAACATCAATGTATGGTTGCCTCTCATCCGTCCCCTGCCAGGAACCAGGAACCGGGAACTGGCCTGCAACCCAGGCATGTGCCCTGACTGGGACTCGAACCACGATCATGTGCTTCGCAGGCCTGCGCTCAATCCACTGAGCTACACCAGCCAGGGCAGTATATTGTTCTTTAACATGTTTTTCTTCTTTGTCCTAATTATTCTCATCTAGAAGGAGTGAAGGGTGGTCGACAGTAGATATGTTCATACATTCTTCCTACCTCGATGATGTGAAGTCTATTTCCTCATCCCTTTAATCTGGGCAGGGCTTGTGATTTGCTTTAGCCATCGTGTGGTTCTCTGCCTCTCTCTCTCTCTCTCTCTCCCTGAACTCGACCCACTGCCACGGAATAAGCACCAGAATCTTCTGATGGGGAATGAAAGACTAGATGGAGAGAAGCCCCAGGCGGCCTATCCATGTAACTCTGCCACACAGGCCAACGTACAACCTCCAGCCCAGCTGGATACCCAGCTGATGGAAACTGTAAGTGGCCTCACTGAGACCAGCCAATAATACCTCATACTGGAAAAATCATCTAGCTGAGTCTGGCCAAAAAGATTTACTACATTTATAAATGTTTGTGGTCCACAGGATTTTTTGCCTGTCTGACATGCACACCCTCCATTACCACTGGGACAGTGAATTTGGTGGACTTTCCTTCCATGATTAAGGCTAGGCGATGCGGTACTTGACCTTAAGATAGAGAGATTATCTGAGAAGCCTGATCTAACCTGCATATTTGAACAAAACGCCTGCAGTCTAGTTCAAATTTGCAGTCTGCAAATCATAGAAGTCTATTAGAAATTTTCTCTGACTATTATCAGAAGAAAATGCTAGAAAAGATTCAAAACATGAGATTTCCACTCAGGGAAGATTCTTCATAACTAATACCTGCGAGGAACTTCTAGTTGCTGAAAGCAGTAGTCAGCCAATATCTAGCAAGACAATGGGAACCTTGGTTCTGCAAACACAAGGAAATGAATACTGACAACAATCTGAGGGACCTTGCAAGTGGATCTTTGCTAAGCCACGCCCAGGCAATACCTTGATTTGGCCTATGAAATCCTGAGTAGAGGCAGAACATGATAGACTTCTGGCTCATGGAAATCGTCACATAAAAATATTAAGTTGTTTTGAGTTACTAAATTACTGGTAACTTGTAATAACAATTGAAAACTAATTTAATTTTTTAAACTGCTAAATTGTGTTGATATTTATTATAAAGCAGTATCTAACAAACAGCAGCAACTAAAAAATCTTAAGATTGTTTTAGGGTCTGCTTTTCAATTAGCAAAATCAGAGCTATTATACCTCTCTGATATAGTTCTATATCCTCCTACAAATAATGAATTTTCAAATTTTCATGCAGAGGCATTAATTGTTTTCTCCTTTCAAATAGCAAATATTCTCTTTTTGGGTATTTTTTCCCCTCACTCAAAACAAAGAGACGAATAATTAACATAGTTAAAAGTACCAGAAAAAGCAAATAGCCTATTTTTTTATGTTTTTCTTTTTAATCTTGAGTATTTATTTGAAGGTAACCATAGTAACTGTCATTCTAGCACAATCTGTAGGTCACTTCAAAATATTCACTTCTCTCATTTGCATACCTGCCTTGTGCCCCTATTAGGCTCTTTTTTCCTCACTTGCCTTTAATGTATTAGTGTAAGACAGCGAGTTAGGAACAGAAGGTGATACATAAAAGTGTTGGTGAATTAATTGCAGAAGCATTTGAGAAAAGAACAAAAATATTCTATAAAATAACAGCTCTTGGCTTTCCATCAAAAGACAACAGCTAATCTTTTACCTACTAGAATGAAAGGAAATGAAAATCAATCACTTCAGCTCATGCTTTTCTTTGGATTACTCTAGATAATTAAGCACAGCGAGACTTAGCTGCAAACATGTGTTTTAAAGGGGTGATTAAGGCTCATATGTGAGTGATTTCTCATAGCAAAGATTTCTCCTGGACATGACAAACTTTGCCTATTAGCTTCATGACACAAATCTATGGCAACTATGAATAATGGTACAAAAACAATTAAAAATATTTTACACCATATAGATAGCATACTTGATAAAATACACTTTAAAACAAAATGAATAAAAATAAAACAAAACAAAAACCCAACTTAAGTATCATAGATAGTAGAATGGATAAATTGTGGTATACTCATAGTATTGATGAATCTCAAAAAATACTTTATAAAAATATGATTTAATATTTTTTATTTTATTTTTATTTAATTATTGTTCAAGTACAGTTTTCTGTCTTTTACTCCCATCCCAGGCCACCCCCTCAGTGTTCCCCACCTCCCTCCCATTTCTACCCCTGTTAGTTTTTGTCCATGTGTCCTTTATACTTGTTCCTATGAATCTTTCCCCTTTTCCCCTAAAATTCTCTCCCATCTCCCCTCTGGTCCCTGTCAGCTGTTTTCTATTTCAGTGTCTTTGGTTGTATTTTGCTTGCTTGTTTGTTTTGTTGTTTAGCTTCCTGTTAAAGGTGAGATCATATGGTATTTGTCTTGCACCACCTGGCTTATTTCACTCAGCATAATGCTTTCCAGTTCCATCCATGCTGTTGCAAAGGGTAGGACCTCCTTCTTTCTTTCTGCTGCAGAGAATTCCATTGTGTAAATGTATCATAGTTTCTTGATCCACTCATTTACTGATGGGCACCTAGGTTGCTTCCAACTCTTGGCTATTGTAAATTGTGCTGCTATAAACACTGGGGTGCATGGGTTCTTTTGAATTGGTGTTTCAGGATTCTTAGGATATAGTCCTAGCAGTGGAATTGCTGGGTCAAAAGGCAGATCCATTTTTAGTTTTCTGAGGAAATTCCATACTGTTTTCCATAATGGTTGTACCAGTCTGCAATCCCACCAATAATGAACTAGGGTCCCCTTTACCCTACAACCTCTCCAATATTTGTTGTTTGTTGCTTTGTTTATGATAGACATTCTGACTGGAGTAAAGTCAGAATCTCTCTGATAGCTAGCGATATTGAGCATCTTTTCATGTGTCTCTGGATCCTCTGTATGTCCTCCTTGGAGAAGTGTCTGTTCAAGTCCTTTGCCCATTTTTTAACTGGGTTGCTTGTATTCTTAGAGTAGAGTCATGTAAGTTCTTTGTATATTTTGGAGATTAAACCTTTGTCTGAGGTATAATTGGCAAATATGTTTTCCCATACAGTTGGTTGTCCTTTTATTTTAATGTTGTTTTCTTTAGCCATGCAGAAGCTTATAATTTTGATGAGATCCCATTTGTTTATTCTTTCCTTTATGTCCCTTGCTCTAAGGGACATATCAGTAAAAATGTTGCTGCATGAAACATCTGAGATTTTACTGCCAATGTTCTCCTCTAGAACTTTAATGGTATCATGGCTTATATTTAAGTCTTTTATCCACCTTGAATTTATTTTGGTATATGGTGTGAGTTGGTGCTCGAGTTTCATTTTTTTTGCACGTAGCTATCCAGTTCTCCTAACACCATTTGTTGAAGAGGCTATTTTTACTCCATTTTATTCGACAAATGGGGCAGTAACATAATGTGATTTAATATTTATAGAGAAAACAGTTTCAGAGTAAATTAATAAAGGTAAATTGAGAATATAGACTTTTTTGGAAAATGAAAAATAATACTTACAATTTTGGAGCAATTATTTTTGTGTGTCTGAAAAAGTTCCTCTTTTAATACACATTACTCAACTCTGCAAATATGCTTATTTTATTACATTTATTATTCTACCCCTGATATTTGCCTTTATCCAAAACTTTCAAGCTGATGTAAGATTTCTAAGTTATGAACTTTAAGTTCTTTGTAGGAGAACTTTTTTTGGCCTATTTATAACTGTGAATATTTTGCTAAATGCTCAGAATAATAAATCTATAGTTAGAATAAACCAAATGCATATTTTTGTGCACAATTTATTATTATAAACAAGTTTTAACTCTAATTCTAATTTACAGTGGAAATGGCCATTTATAACCCATTATGTAAAAATTAAACAGATTTCTTTTTTTGAGTCATGTTTATGCCTAAAGAGGTTCTGCCATCATTTGTGTAGATGAATATAGTCTCTAGTTGTTTTCATTCAAAATCAAGTAGAAAATATGTGTTGAAGTATAAATGATAGAAATGTGAATTCAAATACAGAAAAGTGAACTTTTTTATGGTATATTTAAGTAATAAAGAAAATGAATTATTTAAAGATAACATTATCTTTCGTTATCATTGTCTTCAAGTTATAATGGGAGAAATCGCATAATTTCTCAAATTCTTCCTAATTTATGACATTGTGTTTTTTAGAATATTAGGTCAGATCAAGAACACTGTTTCTGTCATGTTGAGGAGACCACTGCTATTGACTTTTTTAAGAGCATGTGAAAATACTTCCTATAAAATATCAGAAGTTAAAAAAAATTTTATAAGAAAATTTGAAGGTAGAATCATCATTCTGAAAAGGAAATGTCTAGGATGGACCATGGTAGATCAGCAAAAAGCAGAGTTTGAAAACTAGAGACAGAGAGATTGTACACTGTTGGTAAGCACAATATTTACAAATACGTAATAAAAATGATCAATAGTGAAGCTAGAATTATTAGCCACCATTTCAAATCCACACATTTATGTATTATCTTTTAAAAAAAATCACAGCAGGCTATCGGGCTCCACTGGTCATCAGCATTCTCAGATAGAAGAGTAGACAGGCCCTGAGGAGCTGTTTTGCATTAAAGAAGGCCGTGCTTCTGGATCAGGAGTGGAGAGACCTGACTCCTAACCTGGTTCTTCTGTCGTATCGTCTTCCTTCTCCCCCTTCCCCCTTCTTACTTTTCTCCCATTCTATTTATTCATCCATTCAGCAAAAATAAATCAGGCCTCTCCTACGTGATACGCTCTGTGCTTGATGCCATGTCTACAGAACATACAGCATTCGTCATCATTCAGGCTACAGTTCCGCCAGGAACAGAGATAGGTAAAAAGCCCATCATAATACAAAGTGAAGGATGCCATGACATGTCCTGCAAGAAGAGTTCAAATGATAAACAAAAACCAGTATTTGGGGGTCAGGAAAATATGCAACTGTCAAGAGATGTGTGGATGATGAGCCAGGTGAAGATTTGAGCAAATGTCAGTCAAACAAGAGCAGTATGCACCAGATGTGATACAAAGAGATTGTAGGATAGTTTTAGGGTGCGTGGGTTCAGTGAGAGAAGAATACAAGGAGGAGAAAAAGAGAAGCAAGCCATCATAGAGAATTCTGACCTTATCCAGCAGGCATGGGGCCACAAACCAAGCAGCTCAACAGTTAAATAACGTGTTAGATTACGAATAACTGTGCCCATTAAGTTCCTAGTAAAACAAATATTCACTGGCTTCATAAGAATTCTAAGTTTTTATTGAATATTAGTTTTATAGTATATTATACAGAATGATATGAACATCATCATTTTAGACAATTTTTGCCATTTATAAAATTCATTTCAATCGTCTGGTCTGTCTCTTAAACACTATTATAGCTCCTCCTACTTAGAATTTGGGTAGTGTTGGTTTTCAGATCCATCACCTAATATGTGTTAATCACTATCTGTTGAACTACTATGATACACTGCAGTCTTTCCATTCCAGAATCTAGATTAATGGGCTTCTCTAACACAAATGTGTTTTTTTTTTCAATTTTCTCTTCCCAGTGTGTGGCTTATCTCCTTTCGCTGGAGTTTTGATGTGTAAAATATGTTTATTAGTAAAATCGCTTCATAAAAGGGCATTAAGTAGTATACAAGTTAATAAACCTTTACAAAGAGAGGATTTCCTGTTCAAAACATGAAAAGCTGTAAACTCTACAGAAGAGACCCTCTTGCTCACTCCTGCCTCCCCACAATTATTATTTTAAACCCATAAATTAACATTGCCTGTTTTTGAACTTCCTATAAATGGACTTATTGTAATGTCTTTTGCTGCCTATTATGCTTATGTGATTCATCCATATTGTATACCACTGCCCATAGGTATCATGTTGCTACGTGTTTCATCACTATCGCCTTAGTTACTTTTTCTCCAGTAAAATACCTTGCCTTCTGCATTGAGATCTTCACAGTGCTGCTCTCACTTTGAAAATGTCTCCTCATAGTCATCTGTATTGATTGCCTCTGCATTCAGGTCCTTGTCTAACTTGGTTTCTAGCAAACTTTCCCTGGACACAATACCAAAACATCGTGTCCACCTAATGACTCTATATTTCCCTTTTCTGCTTATCTTTCTTCATAGTATTTTCCATACTTAGCATTTCATTATATATCTATTTATTTTTATTTGCTGATTACCTATCTTCCAAAGTAGAATGCAAATTTCGTGACGACAGAAGAATATCTGAGTTTTCCCTGCTGCATCTCTCCCCCATAGATCACTGGCATATGTTCTCTGAAGCCATTGAAACCCGTTTTCAAGTAAATAGCTGAGAATGCAAGTGTGTACTTCTGAACTGTTTGTATCTCCACTCCAGCACAGGTGGCATCTCCAAGGGTCTGATGTCAGGACAGTGAACGCTCATGATTTCCATGCTCAGAGCCCCAGGAGGAGGGTTTTCAAAACCAGAGAACCAGCCATCAGAGAGCACAGCACCTGACAGTGGTGGATAATGGCTGTAGGAGTAGGAATAGGGGAGGGGTGAAATTAGGAGGGAAAATAGAGACAGAGACAATGGTAGACACTGAACTGGTCTCCTTCTGAGTAAAAATTTGCTTGACAAACAACTGATAACAGGAATTCAATATGTGTGTATTTTATGAGTAATTAGAAGAAAAAAACAGTAGAAGAAAGAAGCTGAAGGGGATGAAGAGATCTAGAAGGATTTGAAGTGGAAGAGTAACTGATATGTGAACTGAAGAGAAAGCAAAATGACACAAGGTCATTCAGTCATCATAACATTGAGGCTATAATTTGTCTTGTGTGGCCTGGCTTGAAAGGTACATATAGAACACTTCATACAAGGTACAGACACTGCTTTAAAGTTAAAAGAACAAGCTTGACCCTTTCAACTCATTGATTTGTTGTCTAAGTGACATCATGTTTCAGCTTTAGGCCTCATTTTCATCATGGATAAAATAAAATAGTTTTGATATTAATTTTCTGAGCTCCTTTGAAATTTTAAGTATCTACAATCCTTGTATGAATAGCCAAAGTCAATGCATTTAGCATTTGCTAGGTGCAAGAAATTCTGTGATATCAAACTTAATATCTTCCACATAAGCCTGAAATATTAGAATTTCCCCAGGGGAATCAGTAGGCAACAACAGATACAGCAGGGTGTCATTGGCATAACAGTGATGAATCAGGCTATTCTGTTGGAAAATTGAAGACCATGATGGATAGATAGTAAAGGATTTATTTGGTGAGCAGGCAATCTCTCATGAAAAAGAGTTCCCAGTCAGACACACTAATATTTTGTGCTTTAAAATCTTAAAACTCAATATATGTTTTTTTTCTGGCCACTCATCCTTTGGCTAATGAAGATGTGCATAAACAGAATGTGTAAGTGAGAGTGAGTTAAAATATAGCCTTGGAAAAAACTACAACTATTTGGCTGATTTAGTTAAAATCTGTCAAATTAAAGCTTTTCCTTGAAAAGGCCAATATCAGGGGGGAAAAACAAGTACTTGACTCTTTAAAACTCATATTAATTAATCGTTCTTTTCTCTGCTGGTTGAACAAACCAATGTCTACATAGACATATACATGCATATGGAACATTAAATAAATTGGACTAAGATTCAGTAAGAGAGTAAGACACTTCATAGGCTAAATGTATTAAATTTTCTTTGGGACAGAAAAGCGTCAGCTGTGGGAGACTCACCCAGTGATGACCCCTGAGTGTGAGCAGGATCTGTGATTTGCCTTTCATCAAGAGAACAGGGCAAACCTGATGGATGCCATGCCTGTGTTGAGATGAAGTCACATTGCAAAGGTGTTAGGATTTTACCCCCGTGACTGAACTATGTTTTACACTCATCCGTTTTAGGAGACCGGAGAGTGTCTCGTCCCAGCTATCAAAAAGTAAGTGGCCATGTTGTGAGAAAGTCATATGGCAAGGAATTGCACACGGCCTCTAGAAGCTGAGAATGACTGTCATCTAACAGCCAGTCGGACAAGAGGATTCTCTGTCCCACATCTAAAAGAGATGGGTATTGCCAATAGTGTGACTGAGCGTGGAGTGGACTGTTTCACAGCCAAATATCCATATAGACTGTAGCACACTGAGTCCCCAAACAGATGACTCTGCAAAGTCATGTTCAGGTTTCTCACTCACAGAAATTGTAAAATAGTTTGTAGTTTTTATCCATCACTAGAAAGTAACACACCACTGCATTTATTTTAGATGCTGTTGACCCTTGACCAACATGCATTTCAATTGCAAAGGTCCATCTATATGTGATTTTTTCAATAAATATGGTAAATTTTTTAATCCTTATGATTTTCTTAATAACATTTCCCCTCTAGTTTACTTTATTGTAAGAATACAGTATGTGATACATAAAACAATACAAATTTTGTGCTATTTATATTTGGTAAGCCTATTTGGTCAATAGTAGGTACTTAATACTTAAGTTCTTAGGGACTCAAAAATTGTACGTGGATTTTCACCTCTGTGGGTGTTTGGCACCTCTAACATTCATGTTGTTCAAGGACTGACTGCATTCCCCACTGGCAGAGTATAAGGTAAAGTGGTTGTATAGAAATAGAATACAATGCCAACAAGTTGTCTCCACCTGCATCTGAAACTACATCATTAATCTACCTAATTTTATCGACTTCCTCTGCAACATTGCAGTATATTAGCATGTGATGAGATATGTCAAAGTAGAAGGTATCTGCTCATTATCTCAAATAGCTTATAATGTGATTGGAGGACAGATTTCTGAGTGTTGAAGAAAAGCTGATGTACCAAAGAGAAAATTTGGAGATATGAGAAAGCATAATTGGAGTTGGATAGTCATTTAAACAGGGATATAATATCAGTTGGGCACCATTACTTATGAATTTCATATAATACATTCTACAGAATACTTCTTTCATAAGTGATCATCTTAGTCATCAATTCCAGCAAAAATGTCTGCAGCATGCTGTCAAAATCCAGTTTATGTCTTATGTCTTTTCTTTGTAAAAATGAGAACCTGAGTTTAACATAGCAGGAATCCCTAAGTGTGCTGTAGATATGAGGAATGTTGATGCGTTAAGTATACCATCTATAGCCTGTACATACATAATGAAAACATATCACTTACCCTCTCCACTTGAGTCACTTCATCTGTATTTTGAAAAATACAGATGCAGTGCAAGTGTTAGGTAAGGCATGCATGCAGTTTTTTGACCCTGACTCAGTCACCTAACAATGAACCTTGGTTCTGGAACACTCCTTTATCACAGATAAAGAGCCCACGTAGTCTGTGGCAGGCTTATCAACTTGTAGGAGAATGTGTTTTCGTATTTTGTACTCAGTGGGGTGTTCCTTTGCTTTACTATGCACTTCTGTGACCTTCGGGTAGCCCCCAGCTTTCAGTATATCAGGCTCTGTGGGGCAGGGGTGGGGGTCTTCTCCTGTAGCCCTTGAGGGGCTCAGAGGCCAGTTGCCCTGAGGCATCACCGATGGGGATGGGGGGAGGGACAAAGACAGTGTGTATGAGGAGGTGCTGGACGTGAGGGGTGAATGCATGCTATCTAGCATGGTCTCTTCTCCAGGGGATTAAAGGGGTTGTTTCATCCAAGACTTGACTGTATTGTGTTTTCCATGGAGATCCTGATAAAAATCCAGGGGGTAGAAGTGTGTGGACTTCCAGTCCTAGAGGCTGTCATTGTGATGACTTTTGATATCCTCCATGTAATTGAATCCTGGCTTTGGCAAGTGGTACCAGGTATTTTGCTGGACAACAAGAGTATTGGACCGTGACTGGTGTCGCCCAGTGGCTTGGGCATCATCCTGCAAAGTGGAAGGTCACTGGTTCGATTCCCAGAGTGCATACAAGAGGCAAGCAATTGTTTTTCCCTCGCCCTACATTTCACTCTCTAAAAGAAAGAGAGAGAATGTATCAGATACTGAATTAATATTTAATCTTAATTGTGAGATAGACTCTTACTATTTTCCAAAGGGTAGGTTTGATAAAGGGGTAACTCATAAAATTTATAGAATGTGCTATATAGGTAATTTGTAAACCTTCGATTTCAGTATAACACAGGAATCATGTTCTGCCGGCATAGTGAAAAAAAAAAAAACATACAGGCATCAATCTGTGAGTGAATCAAGAGGAAAGATGTTTCTTGTTCATCTTTATGTTACAGTTTCTAGCATCGTATTACATATTGGAATGTAAATGCTTATATTAAATGCACAATGTTTAGGCATGCAGGTAGTTGTAGAAAAATATTAATATAAGAAGTGCAATGTGATAAATTCTAAAGTCTGCATGCAGCAAATGATGTATTTTTAGATAGTAAAGTTGATTGAGACTTAGGTTTATAGAAAATGATTTAGGAAAGTGTCCCAGCTTTATGTTATAAAACGATGAAGGCTGAATAGGAGTGGGTTCAAGGCGAAAAAGATAGCCTTCCAAGATGAGAGCAATGAACTTGTACTGTGTATGGCAGTAAACACACTGACAGATCTGAAGTGGACTGATTACACACAGGAATATACTTTTGGGGAAACATGAGGAGAATCTTGAAAAATCTATTTGAGATACTCAGTTTGATGTTCCAATCATAAAAACCAATAGCACGCTTATGGGGCTAAGAGTAACATGAAGATAATGTTATTCAAGGAAAATAAATGTACATATGAGGTCACAATTTTGCCTCTGACTTGTAGCAACTAAGAAAATGTGTTCAGAAGTCAGACTAGAACCAAGGCTCTTTCATTCCCTGGCTGTGCATAATAACTGCCCTTTATGGGCTTCAATAGATGACCAGTTGTGAAATGGAACAATTAAAATACCTGTTAGGATTATTTTAAATAAAACTTTAAGTCTTAGTAAGGGCTCAGCCATCATAAACTCTTTTGCTTTTTTCCAACATAATCTGAATAGATACATGATCAAAAAAATAGGTAGACAAATAATTTGGATATAAACTTTTTTTCCAACAATAATCTGAATAAATAGTGTTACATATGTACACATGATTATTCCTCAAAAAACAGGATTTTCTTGATTTTATGCTCTTCTTTATATTTTGATTTATCTAATGCATAAACACTTAGAGGAGAAAAACAGTTTAAGAAAAAAGCATTACCATAATAACCAGACAAACTTTATTAGACTATATAATTAGCTTTAAACATTCCATAAGTTATATTCTACCACTGGCATTTAATCACTGGCATTTTCAAAGATGTATCAATTACTTAAAATTGTTAAGGTTCAGAAACGATTTTGCCAAGAAAAAGTGAATTATAAATATGTCTTCTCTGTCTTTGTTTCTTCCCCCAATGTTTTCAAAAGCTGGCTGTATATAAAATATTATGGATCTGACCATAACTTTCTTATTTTATAAACATATGAAACAAAAGAGTGCATTTTAAAAATTATACACTTAGCCTTGGCTCCTAGAAACTGTGAGTGTGTCTGGGCACAGTTCCACCATCACTGCCTTTGGTAGGAAAATAAGACATTTCTTTCAAATCTGTACAAAACCCAGAAACTGAATCTTTTAGCCATTGACTTCTGAATTAAAAACCAGTCTGGATCAGAGTCTTGGAGTGGTCTGCCTGGATTTAAGCTTCGATTGTACCATAGGAACCACACATTTCCTTTGCTGGATTGAAAATTGTGAGCTTTGCGCTACGACAAATTTCCTTTTCATTAAACACCTACTCACACTTGTCAAGGTTCTGTCAAGTAAACATTTCAGATTCTAAGAAAGCCCTTATCCTCCAATTATTTTGTTCGAATATTTGGTATTTTGATTCCTGGAAAAGTTTGCTTTCCTGCAGAATGAATAAGTCTTGCCAAGGACTAGGATGATTACACCAACAGTAATAATTGAGCCATCATGCAGGAGGCACATCTGAATATGGATGGATTTTCAGTCCTTTCTTTAAAAAGAAAAACAACTCTTCTACGGAAACCAAGAAACCATCACAGCTGTGCAACTGCAATTTTGTTATATTATTAGAAGTTTCAAGAAAGTAAAATCTCGACATGACAATCTAGGGCTTTTAATATCGTAAGGAACATCATGCCCTGATTCCAGACCTACCCCCTGAAAATGAGGCGCTCGTGCTAAACAAACGAAGAAGACTTTCAGTAAGTGCTTCTTAAATAATGTTAACATTAATGCAGATGCATAAAAATGTATAAATATGCACTTTATACACCTCTAATATAAAGTCCACACTACAGATATATAAAAATGAAGTAAGCACCAGCTCCATGCCACAAGAAATGGTATAGTTATGATTTCTGGTTGATCTGTTTGTATTCGGTAATTATTTCCAAGTTATCACAGTACAATGGAAGTTGAAGGACTGCTTTTGCCACTGTTAGAGAAAAGCAGTAAAATATACCCCTAGTTACCAGAGCTCACACCCAGAACTTCTCAGTTTTCATTTTAACTGCTTAAATGGAATAATATTTTCTATTTTTTAGAATATAATATGTTCATAAAGGCCAACAACATTCATTTATATTTATTGGTTCTGTCAACAAACATTAACATATTCTGATTTTATGCAAAGACTGCATTAGGTATAAGGAACATACTGGAGAAGGAATCTTTGACAGCTCTGAACATTACAGAGCTTACATTCTAATAGGTAGCATAGAATAAAACACATAAATACCAAATTAACTGTTCAACTAAGATGATGACAAGTGTATTGAGGAGAAGTATAAGGTGTCAAGAGAGTACGTGATAAAAAAATTAGCATAATCTTAAGGATCAGCAACATTTAAGAAAGTCATGCTTGATTGAATGTGTGTATGTGTAAGGACAAAGGAAAAATTCTGGGTGGAGTAGGTGTTGAATGTCTTTTTAAAGGGCTGGAAGCAGGTATAGATATGGTCAAGGAGAGGAGTTACTGTTTCCAAGCAGAAAATGACATAAAAAGACCACACTAATATTAAGAAAGACATTTTCGCTCAAATTAGCATCTTTCAACAATAACTTATTGTATGGTTATAGCAGCGATTTCTTTTTTAAGACTATTTTATTTTTTTAAAAATTATATATATTTATTTTAGAGAGAAGAAGGGATGGAGAGAGGAAGAGAAACATCGATGTGTGGTTGCCTTTGGCATGGCCCCTAGTGGGGACCTGGCCCACAAGCCAGACATGTGCCATAGACTGCCAATAACCCTTTGATTTGTAGGCAGGCATTCAATTCTCTAAGCCACACCAACTAGAGCATAAAGCAGTGATTTCTATCTTAAGCAACCCAGCATCCCTCTTGATATATGCTTCATTGGATATGTTTCTCATCCTGCCTGGTTTTCTGTGACTGTAGGTGGAACACAGTCCCCAGTTCTGTTTTAAATAAATAGGAGCTCTTATCATTGGTGTCTATTAGGCTAGGACAACTTTAAAATGATCAATTATATTCCTTCTAAATTGTAGTGATTTATTTTTAAGGATTTTATTTATTTTTTAGAGAGAGGAGAAGAGAGGGAGGGAAACATCAATGTGTGGTTGCCTTTCAGAGGCCCCCTCCTGGGGACCTGGCCTGCAACCCAGGCATGTGCCTTGACTAGGGATTGAACGGGTGACCCTTTGGTTTGCAGACCAGCACTCAATCCACCAAGCCACACCAGTCAGGGTTCGAAATGGTAGTTTTGAAGAAGAGAATCTAAACTTTTCTCTTGACTATATTTCTAGAATATTTTACAGAAATATTCTAGAAATCTTTTCAAAACAATCTATTGATATATTGGCTTATGCCTAACACATTTGCAATCTGTGGACCGAAAAACAGCTTGCAAAAATATTTAATTTGGCTTATACTGTGTTGGCACATACAATATCAGAAAGTATTTTTTCTAATGTTAAAAAATGAATAGATTCGGCAAAAGACCAAGATTAGGCAACATGATACTAAAAGAGAAGAACAAATTTAGAGGATTGACATTACACAACTTTAAGACCCACCATAAAGCTACAGTAATTGAGACAGTATCATGCTATTTACAAAGGAATATACAAATTAGTCAAAGGAGCAGACTGTATAGCCTATGAATAGATCCACATAAATAGTTAGCCGATCTGTCAAGGAGCAGCGGCAATACAATTGAGTAAAAATAGTCTTTTCAACAAATCATGCAGGAAGTTGGGCAGCCACTTGTTAAAAAAATGAACCTAGATACAGAACTTAAACTTTTCATAATAACTCAAAATTAATCATAGATTTAATACAAAGCACAAAATTTCCAAGAAGATAACATAAAAGAAAATCTAAATGACCTTGGTAATGGCTATGACTATTGGGATACAACACCAAATACATGAGCCATTAAAAAACAAGGTTAATAAGGTGGACTTCATTGACTTTAAAAACTTCTCTATGAAAGACGGTGCTGAGAGAATTAGAAAACAAGCCACATATTGTGAGAAAATGCTTGCAAAAGACATATCTGATAAAGGACTGTTTCTAAAATGTACAATGAACTCTTACAACTTACAGTAAAAAACCAAACAACCCAACGAAAAAAATAAGTATAATATCTGAATAGACATTTCATCAAAGAAGCAGTACAGGTGGCAAATAAGCATATGAAATGATGTTTAACATCATATGTTACAGGCAAATTGCAAATTGAAACAGCAGTGGGATATCACTACACATCCTTTGGAATGACAAAATCCAAACCACTGACAACACCAAATGGTAGTGAGAATGTGGAGCAACAGGAAGCCCCATTCATTCAATGCCAGTTGGATGCAGGATGATAGAGCCAAACAGGAAGACTGGTGGTTTCTTACGGAAGTAAACGTATTTTTATCACACAATACAGCAAACCAGCAAACACGCTCCTTGATATTTACAAGAGTTAAAAATATGTGTCTGCACAAAAATCTGTATGCACAGGTTTCTTTCAACCTCGTTCACAATTTCCAAAACTTGGAAGCAGCCTTCAATAGTTGAATGGATAAACTATGATGCATCCAGATTGTGAAATATTATTCAGTGCTAAAAAAGAAATGAGCTACCAAGTCATGATATACGGTAAAAACTTTGATTCATCTTACTAAACGAAAGACGCCGATCTGAAAGGCTATATACTGTGTGATTCCAACTACATGAATGACATTCTCGAAAAGGCAAAACTATGAAGACAGTGAAAAGACTAGTGGTTGCTGGGTTAAGTGGGAGTGATGAAGAGGGAGAGCCCAGGGGATTTTTAGGGCAGTGAATAATTCCGTGCAGTACTATAATAATGAAAAATGTCATTATACATTTGTTCAGGTTCACAGAATAGACAGTTCCAAGAGTGAACACCTGGTAATGATGCTGTGTCACTGTAGGTTCATCAGTGGTAACAAATGTACCACTTTGGTGTGATATGTTGATAGTAGGGGAAGCTGGGCCTGTGTGGGGCAGAGACGATATGGGGAATTCTTGTGTCTCTGCTCAATTCTGTTGCTTTAAAAAAGTCTATTAAAATTAAAAGTGAGCCCTGGCCTGTAGGGCTTAATGAATTGAGCACCGGCCTGTGAACCAAAGGGTCATCAGTTCAATTCCTACTCAGGGCACATGCTTGAGCTGTGAGCAGGTCCCCAGTAAGGGCGCACAAGAGGCAACCACACATTAATGTCTCTCTCTCTCTCCCCCTCCCTTCCCCTCTCTCAAAATAAATTTAAAAATAGTTTTAAAAATTAAATTAAAACTAAGTGTAAAAAACTATTTTTCAAATAAAAATGCATTTATTTCACATTTGGGCTTTTTTGTGAAAAATACAACACTTGCAGATTATCATAATGGTCATCAGAGGAGGGGCAGTGCCTGTGCCTTTCAGACAGGGTCCTTCCTCTGCAGGTCAGCACACTCCACTGTTATCCATTATCCTGGACACAGAGGCCAAATGGCGCATGCCATTAAGTCCACTTAATCCTGTTAAGGTAGCTATGTGACATCTATAGGCAATTAATTTTGCAACCCTTAGCATAAGGAAACAAGCGCATGCCGTGCCCCAATCACACACGTACTGACTCTTTTTTCACTTGCACTGTTATCCTCCCACTAGCTTATGTATGCTTAAAATTTGTGTTATTATTATCTTATACTTGTGTATGGCCTGCAGTATTTCTGTGTGGAATCTTTCACTTATATCTCTAATTGCCTGAGCATGGCTATGAAGCAATTCTGATAAAATAGTTTAATTTCTCTTCACATTACCCACCCCCACCCAAAATGTCTGCTTCAAAACTGAGGATTTCTATGACTTATCAAGGATAGTAATAGTTCTCAATATTTTGTAGTCTTCAAAGATGGATAAGTTAATTTTAAATGCAAGCTTGGACTATACTACCTTCTCTATTTTCTTCACTTCTCATATAGTAATATTTAACAGCCATGGGTGCTATCCTCCTTACATAAATGATCAAAACTAGAAGCACAACAAATGCATTTGTGGAAGGTTCACAAATCGGTAACCAGGAACAAAGATTCGAGATCAAACCTGAAATTCTGAGGTCAAAATTTGACTGTACTGGAAGGTAAAGGTAGGACCCCTGCATTACAAAAGAACAAGCTGTTCTTTTCAATTTTCTCTAATGGATAAATAATGAACCATATGGTGTTTCCTATTATGCAGGTTTTTATAAAGTATTTTCTTTTTTCTTTAAGAGAAAAAAAGAGAGGAACTCTTTACAAATATATGACTGTAATTAAGATGAAGCACAGTGTTACACTGTACTTATTTTGCATTTGGTTATAATTCTATGAATGCCAATTAAACATTAACCTAACACATAAATAGCTTTATCTTCATAAGCAATGGACTATAATTATAATAGCATAATTTGCATATAAGCATGAATTATGAAACAGTAACTACAAATCTAATCTACTTATTAGTGACTGATAAACACTGATGTCAAATATTATTAGTATCTTTTAAAATAGCCTTTCAAAGGGAAAATTACCAAAACAATTATTATTTGACTGTGATAACTATGACCATTCTGATTTCCCTTTTTCACTAAATGCTATATTATTGTATATTCTAAGACTGATGGGGAAGAATAGCACAAATATTGTCTAATACACTTTCAAATTGGAACAATGGTGTCTTATGTTTGAAATAAATGCTTACATTCTGAAAAAAGGCTAAAACTAAAATCTACAAGGAGTTTTACCACAGGATTTAAAAAAGAACTTTCACTGTGGTTTAGATTCTTAATGTTCTTACATTCAGGTCATCAGAATTGAGATTGATATTATAATGTATTTCAGACATGAGATTGTGATTGTAACCTAAGAGTAAAAGATAAATTGTAGTTAATTTTTAAACTGTAAACATAGTCTCAATCATTTTTATTTTTTATATTTTTATTTTTTAAAATTCTGAAATATAAAGCTCTTTTTCATCGAAGTCTGGCTGACATATAGTATCACATTAGTTTCAGGTATACAACATAGTGAGATTCCACACTCATACAACTCACAGAGCGATCACTACAAAAGAGGCCACTGTCCATCTGTCACTGTACAAAACTGTTGGGATGTTATTGACTGCAATTGCTATGCTGTTGTTCGCATCCTTGTGACTGATTTATGCTCCTATTACAAGTCTGCACCTCTCAATTCCCTTGGACTTATTGTTCATAGCCCTACTATCCATCCCTTTGGAAACTATGCAGTCTTCCTGTATCTGTTAGTTTGTCCATTTGTTTAGTTGTTTAGATTTCTCCCATAAGTTACATAATGAAGTGTTTATCTTTATCTGACTTATTTTACTCAGCATAATACCCACTAGGTCTATCCATGTTGTCACAACTGGCAAGATTTCATTCTTTCTTCACGGTAGAGTCATGTTCATGTATGTGTGTACACGCATGGCACACACATGTATTTCCACTCCTTTATCCATTCATCTATTGATAAGCACATAGGTTGTTTCCAAATCTTGGCTATTATAAATAATGCTGCAGTGAACATAGGGATAGGTTTGCATGCATCTTTTTTAAATTAGTGTTTGATTTTATTCATTTAAGCTCACAGAAGTGGGATTGCCGAGTCCTTTGCCATATGTCAAAGTCTTTGTTTTAAGGTCTATTTTGTCTGCTATCCATATTGTTATCCCAGGTTCTTTTGTTTTTCATTTCCATTTTCAACAAATATCTTTTTTCTATCCCTTTACTTTTAGTTCATGTGTGCCTTTCAATCTGGAAGTCCATGTAGGCAGTGTGTGTAAGGGTCTTGTTGTTCTTTCCCCACTCAGTCACCATATGTTCTTCAATGGAGTACTTAGTCAATTCACATTAACATATTTATTGATAGGTATGTACTTATTGCCATTTTAATTCTTTACATACTAGATTTATAAGTGATGTGTCTAGTATCTTTACAATGTGTTTGTGTTTATTGCAGGATCTTTTTCTTTCATATATTTTCTTATTCTAGTTTTGGCCTTATCTTTTTCACTTAAGGAGTTCCATAGCATTTCCTGTGACGTGGATTGAGTGCTGATCTCCTTTAGCTTTTGCTTGTCTGGGAAGATCTTGATCTGTCTTTTAATTCTGAATGGTATCCTTGCTGGGTACAGCACTCATGGTTTTAGGACTCTCCCATTCATCATACTGAATATATTGTATCATTCCTTTCTGGCCTCCAAAGTTTCTGTTGAAAAGTCAGGTAATAGTTGAGAAGGTCTTACAAGATTCCTTGTATGTAACTAGTTTTTTCTCTTACTGCTTTTAAGATTTTCTTTTTATCTTTGACATTAACAATTTAATCATGATGTGTCTCGGTGTGGCTCCCTTTGGGGTTATCTTGTTTGGGACTCCTTTGCTCCCTGGACTTGGATGTCTCTTTCCTTCCACACATTAGGAAAGTTTTCCCTAATGTAAAAATAGGTTTTTCTATCTCTTTCTCCTTTCTGTTTCTGGGACCTCTAGAATTCAAATGTTAGTACACTTGATGTTCTCCCAGTGATCCCTTCTGCTCATTCTTTTCTCTTTTTTTTTTTCATTTTCTGTACATAGTTTTAGTTTCGGTGTGAATGAGTAGAAGTGAGCTAAGAATCTTCCTACTGTGCAACCTTGAACTCTAAGTCAGGAGGAGTCTTGTTCTTGAATGCTAACTTAGCTTATCTATAAAATGTTGTTCTTTGTGGTTGGTGTACTGACTCTGCGACAAATGTGCCTCTGAACTGGATCACTGAGTCACTCCTCAATTATTTTTATTGTGATATTTTTAATAAAATGTTTCCTCCCACCTACACTTTTTAATCACATTTACAAATTGATCAGATCAATATATGTAAAGTATTTTATTGTCCTGTTTCCAGAGATTAAACCTTTAAGATTTATTCTGTAGCTCAAAGTTGCCAAGGACAGCTTTGTTGCATACCCAAACCCGTTTTCTTATGGGAAATAAAAAGAAAGTGACAAAAATAAGATCACTTTGAAAATTTCACCCATGTGAAACTTGTGGTTGAGTTCTTAGTTCCTTTGCATGTTTCAAACTTTATAAGAACTGATATATTATGAAACAATCCTTTCGGGATATAAGTAAATCCTCTAGCTCAGCACAACCCCAGTGAAAATTCTGGACTGTTAGATATATGCAATTCTTTTGTTCTTTCTTCTCAGCAGTTATCCCCACTGATATAGTCGATGTTTGATCTCAGCATGAAATAACATCAGATAATACTGCACACTCTGAAAAGCAGATAAAATGAGAGGACTCTCAAATGAGAATGAATTAGAAATATCCCCACAGTAGCAGCCAGGAGTTAAAAACATGAAACTGACAAATGTACTGAGAGGGGGTTTACAAAGCGCTTTTCACTCCAACTTCTGATTCTTCACAGAGATTATTAGTACTGGAAAGTGTCAGACAGCAAATGATAAAGCTGCCCATGACAGATTTATGATTTGAAGCAAAACCAACTGTGTAGTAGATAGCCATCTGATGACAGCTTTTAAATATAAAAACAAAAGAGCAAGGCATTTTCTCAAATTGTTTTTGAAAAATTTCTGTCTCACTGAATGAGTAGATCTGGTGGGGGGTTGCCTTTGACTTCTACCAAATAGAGAAAAAGTCACAAGAATATTTTGTAATATACAGAACTTTCTCTATATTTATTTATATAACAAACTAAAATATTTTCCTGTAGGGCGTACAATTTGTTATCACTTTCTTTTTCTTTCCGGCTTTATTGAAATACACTTTATATATAACATTATGTGAGTTAAGTTGTATATGTTATGGGTCTCTTTTTTTTTAAAGAGATTTTTTTAAAGATTTTATTTATTTATTTATCTTTAGAGGGGAAGGAGAGGGAGAGAAACATCAATGTATGGTTGCCTTTTATGCATCTCTTGCTGGGAACTGGCCTGCAGGGAACCTGCCTGCAACCCAGGCATGTGCCCTGACTGGGAATCGAACCGCAATCCTCTGGTTTGCAGGCCTGCGCTCAATCCACTGAGCTACACCAGCCAGGGCTGTTATGGGTCTCTTTAAATTAATTTATTAATTTTTTCTTTAACTGTAACTTACTTTCTAAAACTGTTCATAAAGAGGTATTTGAAAACCAAAAAAACAATTTTAAGTTTTTATGGTCAATTTTTTTCTTATAGCACCATTATTATTCATTCCTTCTGTTTCAACATTTCGAGAAGTTATAAACATTTACATTTCATCAGGGCCCAACTCCTTAATATAAAATATTTTACCCATAAAACAAAAGTAAATTTCTGACTCACCTTCAGTTTAAATGTGTTGAAAGTTTTGGGTTCCATCATTAGGATGTGCTTAAATAGCATAAATATCTTAGTTCAAACAATGATTTTCATTGAGTTCCTTCTCTGGATCAGACACAGCTAAACTAGAGGAATGTCTCTCATACACATGCACGCACACAGTTTATGCCTTTTCAATGTTTTTTTTTAACTAAAGAAAATTAAGCCAGTGTTTCAATTAAATGTAGAGAGTTAACACAATAAAAGAAGCACACAGTATTCTGGGAGCCTAGTGTATTATTTGTCACTAATCCAGCATAGGGAAGATGAGGGAAGGCATTATGCAGAACATGAGAAATAAGCCAACATATAACTGATAGATTAAAGGAGTTTACAAGTTAAGAGTGACTTGGAGAAGTCAAATAAAGATTTCTCAAATCAAGTTATTACACAAATATATAATATAAATGTACTATGATATATTGTATCACATTTTGACAAAATAATCTGCATGGTCTAAATCATCCTATCACCATGATTTATTTAACAACTCCCATGGCACCATACCACCTTCTCTATTTACTGCATTTACTTATGCTTTGTGGTGTCTTTGTGAAACACATGTTTTTGCTCTACAGAAGATTTAAAATTAAAGATGCTCAGCAGGATTAAATCAAACATTTTCTTAAGGCAGAGCCAGGATCCCCTGCATATGTGTCTAACCTCCAAAATCACCATGCTCCACAGCGGCTTACATTTTATGTATATCCATCTTCATTATGTAGATACACAGGCCCAGAGTCCTAGAGTTTTAACAATTGTAAATTAATTTGATAGACCCTCATGTTTTCAGAAACTTGGAATACATGTACATGGACTGCTGTTCCCACAAGTTTGACTTGGTGACTGGGCTTTTTCTCCAGATTGCCTTGTGTACATTAACTGAGGAACTGTTTTATCAGCTCTTACACATGCCAAGATATTACTGAAACTCGTTCTCCCTCATGAACATAATACATAATTTTCACAGCTAGCAAAACAATGTAAAGTATCTGAATCTCATACCAGAGTGAAGGACCATGCTAGTGGATTTGGCTACAGTTTACAGAGGCAACCTTTCAGAATCAGGCAATATTAAATATAGACATATGAATTTATTATTTGGGGGGAAATAAGTGATTCTCATAGCATCTGTTTAAGTTAATAAATTGGTACAATGTCAGGAGTAGATACTAATATAGCCATAGTTAGCGGTTTATGAAAACATCTCTATATCCTTACAAATTCAAATAAATCTATTCTTTATTCTCATTAAACCCATGAAATATGAAAGGCAAGTTTACACTGATTTTGGAACTAATGCTCATGTTTGTTAACTGAATTTGAGCAAGAGGATGAAAAAAAAGAAACAAAAATAATAAATTGTCTCTATTATTGTTGGTGGGACTGTACTTTCTACTGATTACCTAGTTTTAATTCTCAACCAATGTTCCTTTCAAATATTATTTTTAATAAGATGATTATAAACTAGAAAAATTAAATTGCCTTAGGTCACAAACTGGAGCTCATTAAGTCTCAAAATTACCTGGAAAATTCAGTTTCATCTAATTGAGAAGTAAGTTTCAAAAAAGTACAATAGAAAATAAATTACAGAATACTTTTTGGAATTTTTTATTCTATTGTATGCGTATGGCAGACCAGATTTCATCTGACTTTGTTTAAAACTCCCAACTATTTGATAACTAATCTTTTTGGGGTGGTGAATTGCAAAGCCCATCTTTGTTGGCAGATACCTCTGCAAAGGCTAAAAAAGCTCAAATTTTGACTTTACTTTCTACCGTTTTTAAGATTCCCACCTCTTCATTCAAACACAATATTTCTAAAGGCTGTAGACAGCCCCATAAAAGTGAACAAGAAAAGGGGATTATTGTTTTGCAGCAGTAATAAATAGAGTCTGGGGGAATAGTGAATACCTGCCTCAAGAACTCTTACAGACAATGCCCATTTTTTAAAAAGATCAATTATCTCTTTTTATTTCTCCTTTTTCTCGTGTACATACACCAATTTTGTGGACAATTAATATTTTATACGATGCATGAAAGTACCTTTGGGAAGATGTAAGGAGCATGAATATTTGCCATTCACATTAACAAGAAAACTGTATATTGCATTTTAAGCAAGACATTAAAAATAATTATAAGGTGATTCTCAATGAGACAATAGAGAATTCATTTACTAAAATGGATCTTTAAAAAGCCATTACACTTTTCTGTAGAAGATCTTGATCTTACTCCTTCGTCCTTCTAGCTCCAGCTCAAGAGATCTGCATTCTGCAAGGTACTCGTTGTCAAAGTGCCCACACCCTCTCAGGAAACAGACTCCTGTCCAAGAGCAAGCTATGTATCTTCATGTTGTAAAATAAAACAGTGGAAGTAGTCACAAATCACACATATACCCAACGAAGGAAAAGGCTACTGAATGTTCGCTGCCCTGTCCCTTGGGATCAGATCCCTAGACTTTGTCATTTCCCAGGGGGAAATCTGCGTCCATGGAGGAGTTCTCCTTCAGCCAAGACAGGCATCTTCTTTCTTAATGCATTCCTGTAAACCATGCTGTTTTGAGTAATGATTCTGTCCCTGCTTCCCTTTCTTATCTCGGAATTTTCTTCATGTCTGCTTTTATTGATGATTACTCCCTTGATATATTTATAAAAAATCTATGGCCTGTCTTATATATTCAGATTACAGCTACACATTTCCTCTCTCCTTGACATCTCAGCTTCTGTCTACCCTTAGGAGACGAGGCTTCTGAGAACCATCCTTGAGTTACACGTATGCTCTCCTCCAGGGAGGAGTGTTCCTTGTTCACTACTTTTGCCCAAGAAGGAGTATAAACAATTTCTGACACTAGTGCCGATAATGACAGCAACGTAAAATGCAAAAGGCAAAGCCTCTTTTGGAGATGATTTAGCAATACTTGTGAAGTCTTCCAATTTTTATATATTTTTAACTCTTAGTAAATTACCCCAAGACTGCCACACGGATGCAGGGGTGTCCAAACTTTTGGTGTCTCTGTGCCACACTGCAAGAATTGTCTTTGGCCAGACATGACATACATTGTGACATGTAATTTTAAAAAATCTCATAATGTTTTAAGTAAATTTATGATTTTGTGTTGGCCCACATTTACAGCCATCCTCAGCTACATGCAGCCCCAGGGCCCCAGGTTGGAAACCCCTGAAAAAGGACAATACCTAAAAATATTCATTACAATTTTACGCCTAAGGGTAAATAGCTGAAAGCAACTTGTCATTAAACATTATAGCATAATTATAAAAGCACTATGCTTTGCCCTGGCTGGGGTGGCTCAGTGGATTGAGCATTGGCCTGTGAACCAACAGGTTGGCAGTTCGATACTCAGTCAGGGCACATGCCTGGGTTGTAGACCAGGTCCCCAGTGGGGACATGTGAGAGGCAACCACACATTGAGGTTTCTCTCCCTCTCTTTCTCCCTTCCCCTTTGTCTAAAACAAAATAAATTTAAAAGTTTAAAAAACCAAGTATGTTGCATCAAATAATTGCATTTGGTGTGTTTATTTAATATCTATGAAGACAATGAAATTATACACAAATATTTAATCTGTGATACTTTTATATAGAACCATAATATCATGCATACAGACACAAAAATATATATGAATAGTGAATTCTCTAATGGACTATTGACAAAAGTGAATAGTTGGTTTATTAGAGGGCAACTATAAATATTTTTTAATTTGAATTTTTATTGTTATAATGTTTTTGTGCATACTGAATGGAAAAATTAATGGATGCAACTTGGGTATGTCATTTCAGAGTAACACTTATTAAGCAAATTTTAATATATGGATAAGTTAAACATTGACTATAAGGTTTATTACATAAAATATACTCATAAAAGAGTAGAAAACATATATAGCCAGGTAGCACACATAAATAGCACACATAGTATAGCCAAATAAATTTTAACCATTGTGCTTGGACATGAAAACATTCATTATAAAACATCAGAATCTGTAGTAATGATTTATAGTACTTATTCTTAAGGTGTTCATTTTTTAAAAAATTAACAATCATATTTTTATTGGAACTGACTGAAATAAAAACTATTTTATCTTTTTCAAGTTTTTAGGTAGCAAAACAAATGTTAAGTAAATTTGGTGATGAGATAAAAATCACGGTAGAATTTCAAACTCTCTTTTGTCATGTATTCTTTTAGGGGAAAAAAATCACATTCACATAAAAAGAAAATGGAGTAAAATATTATTTTATATGAGGAAGTTGCTAACCTCTCTTGATTGATCTATGAATTCTCATCAACTTTCACAAGTCCTGTCCTAGTTAGATTGCTATAACAGAAATAATAAAGACTGGGTGGTTTAAAGAACAAACATTTATTTTTCACTATTGTGTAGGCCTGGAAGGCCAAGATCGAGTCACCAGCAGTCTGGTGTCTAATGAGGACTGGCCTCCTGGTTCGGAGATGGCCATTCTTTTTAATTGCACTATATTCTCACACAGCAGAAAGGGCAAGGACGCTCTCTGGAGCTGGAAAGGCACTAACTCATTTTGCGTGCTCCACCCTTACAAACTAATCACATCCTAAAGGTCCCAGCCTCCTAACACCATCACCTTGGGGTTAGAATTTCAACATAGGAAACTGGAGGAAACACAGAAAGACAGTTCTGGTCTTTGACTTTATTGTGAAGTACCATATCATTCATTTGCTACCAGTAAGATACTGTATTATGAAAACTTCATTCTATAAATTCAAATGTATCCTAACATCCAGGGTTTCATGTATAGCACTGCCTCATGTTTGTGTAAAGCAAACTCACTTGGTCATGATAGTAGTTGAATTTTTATTATGACTTTAAAATAATACAACAGTGCTACACGGATACTATATTGGCACTCAGTGAGAGGACCAGTCCTGCTTGGTGGATTTTGAGTATAAACTTCCTGAACTTTAATTCCAACCTTGCCATTTAATTCCTAAGAAAGCTTGAGCAAATTCTTTGTATTTCAGTTTTCTCATGAATAATATAGACAAAATGTTAATATTTACTTCACAAGGAATTAAATGAGTCAATATATCTTGAGCACTTAAGACAGCATATGGTATATACATGATGCTCATAAATCTTAGTGATAGTGATGATTCATTTTGTGTGCTAACTTGGATGGTCTAACAGATAACTGGATACCTAGTAAAACAATATTTCTCTCTGGCTGGTGTGGCTCAGTGGATTGGGTGCCAGCCTGGGAATCAAAGGGTCACTAGTTCAATTCCCAGTCTAGGGCACATGCCTGGGTTACAGGCCAGGTCCCCAGGAGTGGGTGCATGAGAGGCAACCACACATTGATGTTTCTGTCCCTTCCTTTCTTCCTCCCTTCTCTTCTCTAAAAATAAATAAATAAAATATTTAAAAAATAAGTAACTAAACCAATGATATTTCTGAGTGTGTCTGTGAAGATGGTTCTGGAAGAAATTAACATTTAAATTAGTAAACTGAGTGAAGATGATCCAACCTCACCAATGTCAGCCCAAATAGACCAAAAAGGTGAAGAGATAATAAATTCTCTCTTCGAGTAGGGATGTCCATCTGCTCTGCCTTTAGACACAGGTGTCTCTGCCATCAGACCCTGGCCATATACTAGCCACCCTTCCATCTACCCTCTCTCACCCTTTTTTCAGATATTCCTCTTTGGACCAAGAGTTACACCATTGGCTTCTGTGGTTCTCAAGCCTACAGACTCAAACAGAATTCTACCACTGACTTTCAGGTGCATGTAGCTTGCAGATAGCAGATAGCACTGTTCAGCTTCCATAACCATGTGAGCCAATTCCTATAATAAATCTCCTCTAATATGTCTCTATATATCTTATTGGTTCTGCTTCTCTGGGGAACCTATTTTGGTGATTGTTATTCTTTAATTAATTCTGAGTACCTGATCAAACTCCCAAAGGGAACTATACATAGTATTTCATTACAGCAATGATGCAGAGTTGCGTGTGTACTGAAGAATGTTAAGGTGAAGAGCAAGCCTGAAGAATTGACCAGGGACAGATCAAAGTTGGTAAAAGTACTTAAAAATGAAATATTAACAATCAAATATGTAACATATTCCACAACTAATTTACTACGTAAAGAAGTCAACTATAGCTACTACTTTCCTATAGGGAAGAAGGGAAATTAACAATTTATATTTTTTAAACATTAAGGAAAAAGTAATTTGGCCACAATGTGAAGCTTTAAAAAAAGAGGAATGGAAAATAAAATCAAGGTCATTAGAATCTCTAGGCAAATGATGAGAACATAAGCAGGGACTAGGACTGGAGTAACAGAAAATGTAATGGCAGAGGCATTTCAAGAGAGCATGGCTGGGATAGAGTATTTCACAGTTTCTTGCATCGTCATCCTTGAACAGACGTCACAATAGCTTTCAGTTATCATGATAGGTTATGAGCATTGACTACCAGGGATGAAAGAGTAAAAACATTTCCACCTAAAAGTGCAGGAGCCCTGGCTGGTGTAGCTAAGTGGATTGAGCACAGGCCTGTGAAGCAAAGGGTCACTGGTTCCATTCCCAGTCAGGGCACATGCCTGGATTGCAGGCCAGGTCCCCAGTAGGGGCCATGTGAGAGGCAACCACACATTGATGTTTCTCTCCCACTCTTTTTCCTTCCCTTCCTCTCTCTCTAAAAATAAATAAATAAAATATTTTTTAAAAAATAAATAAAAGTGCAGTTTCTTTCTAGGCATCTAGGAGGCAAATAGCACCATTAACTTAGTACCTGAACATAGGCAGAGGAGAAGCCTTTGCAAGAGTAATAACAAGTGAGGCTATAGAATATTAGGTAAGTTTGAAGCCACAGAATTCAACATAGTGCAAATGATACATTTACTGTAAGTAGTTCTCTTTAGATAACTAATTTAATTTACTTAGATGATCCAAATTACCTTAATTTAGAAATGTGTTGGCCATATAAATCTTCTAGTGATTTTCTCTTTTGTTAGGCAAAATGAATATATTCATGGACTCATTTTAATACAATGAGTCCTTTTCTCCACACCCTCACCGGCAATTATTGTTTGTTGATTTGTTTATGGTGGTGAGTCTGACAGGTACGAAACACTATGGAATTTCCTCAAAAAACTAAAAATGGAACTGCCTTTTGACCTGGCAATTCTACTGCTGAGACTATGCCCTAAGAATCCTGAATTCAAAAGAACCTAGGCATCCTAATATTCATAGCAGCACAATTTACAAGAGAGAAGTGCTGGAAGCAACCTAAATGCTTAGCAGTAAATGAATGGATCAAAAAAACTGTGGGACATTTACACAATGGGATACTATGCAGCAGAAAGAAAGATGGAGCTTCTGTCCTTCACAACAGCATGGATGGAACTGGAGGGCATTATGCTAACTGAAATAAGCCACACATTGAAAGACAAACACCATAAGATCTCACCTATAAGTGTAACATAACCAACAAAACAAACCAGTGAGCAAAATAGAACCAGAGACATGGAAATAAAAAACAAACTGACAGCTACCAGAGGAGAAGGGGGAGGGGATAACAGGAGAAAGAAGGAAAAGGGTCAAGTCAAGGAACATGTATAAAGGACACATAAGAAAGACAATTGTGGGAAGGATTCGATGTGGGAGGAGGGGGTGGGTAAAGCAGGAGAGAGTAATGGGGGAAAATAGGGACAACTGTAACTGAACAACAATAAAAAAATACAGTGAGTACTTACTTAATGGCATACACTACAAAATGTTATAAAACCGTTCCTGCTTCTTATGGGAGAAGAAAGTTGGGGTGCAGAAAAACTCAGAAAGATCACTTCTTTTTAGAACTATTTCTTCAAGAATAACTTGGAGTTCAAGAAGGTCATGGGTGGTGGGAGGAGAGCTGTCCATGAAAGTTTCAGAAACGCTGTTTTAAATGTAGCACATACTAGGAACATAATGAGGATAATAAAATTCGGTAGTGCTGCATTTGTTTTTGTAGTGTATTTTTATTTCCAGTTTTTTCCTTCAAATTAAATAAAAGGCAGAATTTCACTTTGATCCACTAAAAAGCTAGTTAATGATTATAATTTAGATGCTGGCATAGGGCAAATAGCTATTTATACAAATTATTACCCTAAGCACCTGCTCCGATTTTTCATGTATTAGGCTAACAGTGTTTTTTGTCTTAATTAAAATGTTAATTAGTGGTGATATAAACAGTAAAAGAAGATCTGGTAACATATGCACAAAAATTTTACAATATGTGCATAACTTTTTTCAAATTGATGAACTAAGCACAAAAGCAGTCTAAAGTGCTGAGAAACAGTTGCAAATTTTCAAGTGAACCTGACATTATTCTCTGAGCATCAGACTAGGTTAACATATGATCACTCTCTGCTTTCATATGTTTTGTTTCTAGCTTAACTATTGTACATTTGTGAAATCCGAGCACTGCTGTGTTCATTTCAATGTTTTGCATTTGGATTCCTAAGATGATTTTCCAGCATATTTTGGCATTTTGAATTTTTCTGGTCTCATCAACTCATCCTCAAAACATTTCCTAGAATGTTCAGAAGCATTGCCTTAAAAAATCCACCTTGCAGATATTGACAGGTGCCTATATTACCCGTCAATGAAGAATGGGAGAAAAGGAAGTGGGTGGCAGGTAATTTCCAAAGGTATAAATAATCTTTTGTTCCTTGTCTTTTGAAGAAAGAATTCATAGCTGACAGAAGCGTTGCAATTTTCTATGCAATTCACCCAGGGTTAGTGTGATTCTAAGAGAAGAGAACAAATCAGATCTCTTGTATTGCCCTGGAAGTATTTTAAAACATGTCTTCTCCATTAGGTCACCCTATCAGGACATTTCTGATTGCTTTATTGATGTGCCAAACAAACAAACAAATGAAAACTGAACAATTCAGTAAAAAAAGATGTGGGGAGGGGGGTAATAAAAAACAGTCTTCTTTACAAAATGTTCAACCTATATGTATCTGGTATGTTTTTCAACTGAACACATCAAAGTGTTTTTTTAATTTCCTTTACAGAGTTTATTAGAGCATTTACAAGAAATTAATAACTAAAATAATAAATACAATAATTCAATGTTATTGTTTATTAATCTTCCATTTATCTCTTATAACTTAAGGGAAAATGCAAACCACAAAATCAACAAACTCCAACTACATTATGTTAACTGGAGAAATTAATATATGGGCTCTTTCTATATATTCTTAAATTTTTATTTCAAATTTATTTAAAATTTTAAATAAAAAATTTAAATAAATAACCAGATTTATTTACTTATTTTTAGAGAGAAGGGACGAGAGGAAGAAAGAGAGGGAGAGAAACATCGATGTGTAGTTAGCTCTTGTATGCCCTTTACTGGGGCCCTGGCCCAGTAAAGGGGTCCTGCCCTTTACTAGGGTCACTAGTTCAATTTCTGGTCAGAAATTGAACTAGTGACCCTTTGGTTCACAGGCCAGGATTCAATCCACTGAGCCACACCAGCCAGAACTATGGGTCCTTTTAAAAACAGAAATAATCTACCCTATTGGAGACAATGCAATGTAGTGGAATGTATGTTGGAATTTATGAGATCACGTCTCCAGTCCCCTGATCCTGAGACTGGTTTCTCCTTTCCCGCTGGTTTCTGCTCAATTATTACATTCTTACAGAACTTGTCATCAAAACCCGGTCTCAGGCTACTTTGCCTAGTTCAACACATGTACACATCACTCTGTTTCATTGTTCTTTGTACCCTTTTCAACTTAGGAAATTATTACATTTACTTGTTGATTGTCTTATTACAATGAAAGAGTAGAGAAGCTGACTGTTCATTTTTCTTCTATGTCCTCAGTTCATACAGTAATGCCTGGTCCAGACCAACTGATTCTGTCGAATGGCACAACTGTTAGTAAGGTTTTATTAAAAAACAGAAGCTGATCTGACAGTAAATTGGATGGACTCATCTTGACTTTATTCTCCCACCCCGATTTAGGCTAATCACAAATTAAAAAGAGAGGTCTAGAATCCTAAAATCCTTTACTCTTGGTTGCCTACTGTTATTTTCAATTACATGGGTTAAGACATAATCCTTACTTCATTCATATCATTCATTAAAAAAAAGTTGAAAATGATGGCAACCATCAGAATCATGTGTCCAAAAAGCTCTGAACAGGTACAGTGAGGGAGTGAAAATAACAAGATGGCCTGAAACAGTAAAAGGGTTTGAGTGGCTTTATGCTTAAAGCTCCAAGGCAGAAATTGCCATTTTAATTGAAGACTATTTATTATATCATTACATACGTAATTTATTACTTAGTTTATAGTTCTACTTTGTATCATTTGTATAGTATTTATTATACTATATACAATTCAAATTTAAATATATATATTTAATGTGATTCTTTCATATACAAAGAGAGAACATTTGAAGTGCAAGAACACTGTTTAGAAGATAGGTAGAACTGGATGGTGGGAAAACATTTTGACATTAAAGAATGTTAACATTGTACCCGTGATCCATTATGTAAAATAGAAAACCCGCAAATGGGAGAAGATGTCTTATTTTCCACTACCTGACTCAAAATATGATTTGTATTAGATTTAGGAGATGACATATTTTTTTTATTCATCTCATTTTTTTCTCAGTAGGTCATATTGTTTCCTCTCATATCCTCTGTGGTTAAGAATCGAGGCACAGGTCCTTTGGTTTTCTACATTTCATGATAAAATAGTAAGAATAAGTATGTATATTTTGTGAGAAGTTGTACGTTCTTCATTGCATAGAGCTTTCTGGGTCACATGACCACCGTGCCAAGGAAGTCGACAACCATAGGGGTTTTGAAGCACAGCGTATTGGATATTGTCTTTCTTGTTTATCCCACCCTTTTCAGTACCAGTAAACAAGGAAGTAAGGATGCAAAGAAAATGAAATTATAGTACGCAATTTTAATGTAAGCAGTGTTGTTTTAGCTACAGTTATGAAAATGCAATTAGAAAATCGGACAAGAAGAGTAGGCAAACCGACTCTGAAGGAGGGGTCCAACCAGGAGAACATAAACTGTATGACATTTCCAAAAGGCACAGCGCAAAACTTCCTCCTAGAAAGGCATTTAAAGTATTTAAATTGTTGGGTGCAAGGTTCTGCTTAGCGATTCAATGTTATCATGATAGCTCTCTCATGCTTTCCTCTCTCTCTTTTTTTTTTTTGCAAAGTACTATATGTCTATGATCTACACATTTGCTGTGCGTGTATCTTGGTCATAAGCTCTAACTTCTTTATAACACTCCATGGGGTCATCTGACACATTTTATCTATCTACTCTGCCGACAAGGGACAGCCAAGCTGCTCCCAGTCCCGTTCCCTGACCAAGAACTTTGCTGCATGGGTAACCTTGCACATGTCCCCCTATGGCACTGTCTAGGGACTGCCAGTCCCCATAATCGTACCACCAGTGAGACTCACATCTCCACTAACACCTTTTCCATACTTTTGATTATTGCTAGCAGTCTGATAGGCTAAGCTATAGCTTATTGTTGCTTTAATTTTCTTTAATTACTGATGAGTGTGAACAGTTTTCATATATTCATTAGCACTGGTAGCTTCTTCTCTAACCTGAGTTTTTACTTCTTCCCAATTTTTAAAATTTTTATTGCTTGTTGACTTGTACTAGTTCTCTGCCTATTATTCTACATGTGAAGCTCTAGTAATTTCTATAATATATCTAGAAGATATTTTTCATATCTGATAGTACATATTTTAATTTTCACCATTCTTCCACTAAACAAACAGAAAAACAAAATTGTGATATAATGTTATTATTTATTTTGTCTTTATTTTTGTGCTTTTAAATTTTTCCATCATTTGCCCTGGGTGGCATAGCTCTGAGGATTGAGCACGGGCCTGAGAACCACATGATCGTGGTTCGATTCCCAGCCAGAGCACATACCTGGGTTGCAGGCCAGTTCCCAGCAGGGGACTCAGGAGAGGCAACCATACATTGATACTTCTCTCCTTCCCTTCCTCTCTAAAGATAAATAAATAAAATCTAAAAATAAATAAATAGATAATTTTTCCATCATTAATTTTTATTTTTATTTTTAATTGAATTCATCAGGGTGATGATTAACAAAATTATATCAGTTTCAGGGGTACAGTTTTATAAATACATCATCTGTATATTGTTCATTTACGAAGAACATCATACTGTTCTTCTCTATCCTAGGACAGAAAAGTATTTTGCATGTTTATTAATTATATGTTAAGTCTTTAATCCAACTCAAATCCAATTTTACGTGTGTTCTTATAAAGGAATCCAATATTACTTTTTCTCTGTATGCTAATTAGTTTTTAACACCATTAACTAAACTTTCTGAAACTTCCCCAGTACATACTGTTGGTGCCTGCTTTAGAACATTAAAATTTCCACTTGTGCCTTTGTCTACTTAGCTCTTTATTGTTCCAATAGTTCAGTTATTTCTTTTTTAGTTAATCCAGTTTATTATTGTTATCATTGCTATATATCATAACTATGAATTTGAAGTATGAAAGTATGTTTTTGTCTCTGTGCAAGTATCTCTCATTATTATGTTACAAAGTTTATTTAGCTACAAATTGTCTGTGTGTGCGTGTGTGTGTGTGTGTGTGTCACCAATTACTTTGTGGAGATAAATTATCTTTTTCTATTAGTAGGGTATCTCCTGTAAGAGTACACACTCTCTCTCAATTTATTTAGATTAGTGCAGTTTTGATCCCTTGGGGACATTTGGTCTTATCCAGAGATATTAGTTATTTAATATTTTGGCTACTATAATGGGGGAGATGCTGCTGATAGCCAGGTAAAATGCAGAAAAATCCTACAATGCACAGGGCTGGATGTGGGAGTGGAGAAACTGATTTACATAATGACTCTCTTCTTTAATTGTTAGAGTTCAAAATCCCCCTGCCCCCACCATGAGGTGTCTATTTATTTTCAGTAACATAATCCCTAGATTTTAACATATTTTACATGCTTTTATGTATTGTACCTGAATGAGTTGACATTGAGTTGAGCGTGTTTTTATTTTATTTGTGCAGTCTTGCTAAAATGTAATTAGTTCTAATAGTACATTGATTTTATAGGGTTTTCTAGGCAAATTATTCTATCATGTCTAAAATAAGCTAAACTTTTATTTTGTTCATAAATAACATTGGCTGAAGCCTGAATGACAATGCCACAGGAGAAATAATATTGGGTATTCTTTTGTTACACCCGATGTTAAAGGGAATGTTTATAAAATGTCCTTTGAAGGTGCAATGTTTGTTACAGGTTTGGGTAAAATAAATTAGGTATTATATATTTAAGATTCTATTTTTCTACTGAGCATTTTTTAAAAATCACTAATAGATGATAAGCCTATTTGTGTTGTATTTTTCTGAAACAACTTACAAAACAATGTGAATTTTTCTCCCTTATTTTGTTAAAGTTACCAAATATATTACCATATTGTTATTTTTCTTTTGTCATCGAAACATTTTTACATTCTTAGAATTAAGACTCTTTAACAATAAAGTATGTATTCAGTGGACTATTAGAATTGCTTACTGAGCCCTGGCTGGTGTGGCTTAATGGATTGAGTGCCAGCCTGTGAACCAAGGAGTCACTGGCTTGATTCCCAGTCGGGGCACAGGCCTGGGCTGAGGGCCGAATCCCTGGGGGAGGGCACATGAGAGGCAAACACAGACTGATGTTTCCCTCTCTCCGTCCCTTTCTCTGGAAGTAAATAAATAAAATCTTTAAAAAAAAGAATTGCTTACTTAATGATTTGCTTTGAGTTTTAACATCTACATTTCTCAGTGAAATGGACCTATAATTTTTATTTATGTGTTTTATCTTAATCTGGTTTTGGAAACATGATTATAAAGGCCTTTTAAATTAATCTATAATTAGAAATAGAATAATTTTGTAAAAACATTTTTGCACAACATAAAAATCAAGTTAATAGTTCTTGAAGGCTTGATAATTGTAACTCTTAAATCCATTTGTGTTTGAAATTTTTGAATGGTTCTCATATATCTATTTCATTTTCTTTAATGTCAATTCATATTTTTCATATTCTTCTTAAATATCATATTAACAGTGAACCACAGATCTTGACAGTATTTTCATTATTATTGAGTTCTAAATATTTCCACATTTTATTTTTAACCTTAGAGTACTTTTGTAATATGTTATTTTGTTAACATAAGGTCTTTAAAGAAATTCTGCCATTAATTTCAAATTTGATTACCTAAGGTGTTCAAAAATACTTATATAATCACTACTCTGATAGACTATATTTGACAATATAAAGACAAGGAGCAAACAGATATGTCATGAGAATGACTGCTAGAGTGGACCATCCAAGAAGGCCTGTGTACACGTAGACACTTAAACAAGACATAGAAGTTAAAAACATACAAATAAAGCCAGCTTAAGGTCCATTATACACATAGGAAATAACAAGTTTTTAAGCTGGGAAAATCAGATTTTGTTGGAAGGAATCTAAGAGTAAATATTAATTAGTGACTGAGCAAAGGAAAGCGAGGAAGGAGATGAAATTGAAAACATGTTACCTAAACCATCTGTTGCAGTTTATGGTGCGTTTGTCCTAACTGCAGCAGAGTCCACCAAAGAGTCACATGCTGACACAGACATGGAACAGTTTTATATTTCAAACCCTCCTTCTGACTGGTCCCATGTGATGCCATGAGATGCACTGCCAGGATCAAGTTCAGAAAAGGACTCTGTCTTCTCTGATTCTCTGTCTTAGGATGAACATGATGTTGACCATGCTGTTTGTGTGAACTTCTCATTATTCTGTCCAGGACGGGTGGGTTTTATACACTCATTGGTACTTCACTACTTTCCTTTATAAATAAGCAGTAGATGACTCATAATTACTTTATTTTCAAAAATTTCCATTGTTATGTAATTTTATATCATTGACCTCAGATCATATTAAGTCCCATTAGAAATAATACTCATATTTCCAGTGATATATGCTCTGTTAGAATCCTGGTGCTAACAGTACACTTGTTTAGAGTAGATTCAAGTCCATGGCTACTTTGCTTGAAATTACTTTATAAAAAACAAAATCAATATACTGGGAACAGTCTTGTCAAGAATCAGTAAGGGGCGAGAAAAACATTCTATTTCTGAATAACAGAAACTGAGTGAAAATAAACTATGATCTCATGGTAGAGCATGGCAGCAATAGTATGGTGATGCAAACTCTGTGTTTTACAAGGCATTCTTGGTCATTTTACCGTAACATATTGTCATAGTCATGGCCTTCACAAGTGACTTCCCAGAATTGTTATTAAGCTCACAAAAGTTAATGGATGCCAATAATGAACAACAGTCTTCAGTTTCTATAACTATAAGGACATAGAGGAATTACATCATAAAACAAGCCTAATAAGCTTGACTTCAAAATGAATAAATATCTGTTAAGTTTTCCTATTGAAATAATAGGTTATTATTACAAGAGCTGCCATCCTGTAACTGAATAATCGCGGATTAGGGATAGCGCTGAAGAAGATTGTTTCAAAAAGAACATAGAATTTTCTTTTCCTCAAGATACACATTGCATTACATAATATGATACATGTGTAAAGAATCAAGATATCAAAAGAGGATTATAGAAGTTATAAGAGAAATTCCAATAGCTGTAGAAAAGAAAAGACTCTAACAATGCTCGAGATTATTCTTCAGCTACTCAACATGCAACAATTTGTTAAACATTTGTGATAATATAGATAATATAAATGGCTCTATCAAATGACTTGTTCTATGGGGTAAAGAAATTGCAGGGGAGTGACTTGCAAGGAATCTCCTTGCAAACCTCCTGGTACCATGTGGGAACATGTTTCAGAGTTTTGGCCAATGAAGTGAGGGCTGAATTGATGCATACGTCAAAGCTTGCCTTATAAAAACTCTGTATGGTCCCCCACTGTCTCACTCTTCCCCACTATTGACTAAATATTAATGCCGATAATTTTCTTAGAAGTCACAATTCTGACATGGCAGAGATCTGGTCCCCTTGAGTTCCTAAGTGACAGTGTGGAGCAGTTCAGTACTTTGCATCACAAAACTAATTAAACTTACTGGTTATTGCATTGGGTTTACCATAGACTTGTACACTTGAAACCTTTAAAATTTTATTAACCAATGTCACCTCAATAAAGTTAGTATTTTAAAAAATTTAAAAACCTTACTGGTTATTAAGATTAAGGTCAATATAAGTTTTCAAGTAATTCTACCTCTTTATGAATATATGCTCACACACATGAGTATTGTATGATGAATATAAGTGTGCCTGTATATATGTATATATATATATTTATAGATATATGTGTGTGTGTATATATAGTTACAATCTGATACATTCTTCTTCAACATACCCCAAATAAACACTTTTCATGAAGAGCACTTAATTTCAATTCTTCAGAGACCTTTGATACACCTTGGACTGAGAAGAAGCCACATTTTCCCATTTGTTTTCACTTTTCTTTGATTGACATCCACCCTTCCCTCCCCCTACCACACATCTTGCTAACTCAGAGAATTAGATACTTCAGAATAGAAACCATTTTATTTACCTTTTATTTTTCAATGGCCAGCACAATTTCTGGTCCCAGTAATTTAATAAGTATTTAGATTAAATGAATCAATGTGTGAACAAATTCAGGAATAAATCACGAGTCTACTTTAGTTACCTGTTAATTTGTTCCCACGTTATCTGTCTGTTTCTTGACATTTTCTGCACCTTGAGGATTGTAGAGATCTTCCAAAAAGTGTACGAGCTTTGTTCTTCACATTGGCAGAAGGGAGGCATATCTCAAAGAACGAATTCTTTAAGAAGACACAACCAATTCATCCTTCACTTTTACTACTTCCATGTCCTCTTTCTCAGAAATCTTTCTGCTTCTAACACTCTCGAAAGCAAGAAGAACTTCTCACAGGAGTGTCCAACCCATGGCCTAAGGGCCATGGGTGGCCCAGGATGGCTATGAATGCAGCCCAACACAGAATAGTAAATTTACTTAAAACCCTTTATTTATTTATTTATTTATTTATTTATGCTCATCAATTTTTGTTAGTGTTTGTGAATTTAATGTGTGGCCTAAGACAACTCTTTTTCCAGTGTGTCCAGAGACACAAAAAGGTTGGACACCCCTGTAGGGGTTTAGGTAGGCCAGTAAGATCAACTTATAGCATCGAAAGATAGAAGAGGTGCAAGTGTTCGCTGACTTCAAACTTGTCAAAAGGGGAAATATTGTGTCTGCCTATTTTCAGTGATATATGATAAATCCTAAAACTTCTTAAAATACTCAATTATAATATTTTCTTAAAATATATTGCTATTTTTATTTTTATACTTTTAAAATTTTACTTCTTTTACTTTAATTATCTCTTTTTTTATTTTAATTGTTGTTCAAGGACAATTTTCTGTCTTTTACTCCCATCCCAGCCCAGCCCTCCAGCCCTCCCCCCTCCCATTTCTACCCCGCCTTGTTTTTGTCCATGTGTCCTTTATACTTCTTCCTGTAAACTCTTCCCCTTCAGTGTCTGGTTATATTTTGCTTTTTGTTTGTTTGTTTTATTTAGGTTCCTGTTAAAGGTGAGATCATATAGTATTTGTCTTTCACCTCCTGGCTTATTTCACTCAGCATAATGCTTTCCAGTTCCATCCATGTTGTTGCAGAAGGTAGGAGCTCCTTCTTTCTTTCTGCTGCATAGAATTCCATTGTGTAAATGTACCATAGTTTTTTTATCCATTCATTTATTGATGGGTACCTAGGTTGCTTCCAGCACTTGGCTATTGTAAAATGTGCTGCTATAAACATTGGGGTGCATAGGTTCTTTTGGATTGGTGTTTCAGGGCTACTTTTTAAATCTGGCAAGCTGTTTTTATAGAGCTTTAGTATATAATGTTTTTAACTTTTTATGTAAGTGAATTACACAAAAACCAAAATGTTAATGGACCACTTCAGAACAGGGATCCATTCCTCCTTAACCTCTTGGCTAAGGTCAAGTGCAGAGCAGGGGTGGGCAAGCCTTTCTGTAAAGGGCACACAGAAAATATGTCAGGCTTTATAGATGGTAATGTCTCTACACAACTACCTGCAGTGCCATTGTAGTGAAAAAGCACAGATACATAAATGAACATATTGTTTATGTTTCAATGAAACTTTATTTATAAAAACAGGCAGTAAGTTGATTTGTTGCATGGACCCAATTGGGCAGTCCCTGTTCTAGATAAGTTTTAACATGAAATGATAATAGTGGGTACAATTTATGGCTGGTAATATTATGACTCATCTTGAAGTTCAAATATATTAGATTTAATTAGTGCAAATAGGCTTTGTTGTATCAGTAGTTGTAGGAAAACATTTATTATTCACTAAATGTTCTGACAAAATGAAGAAAATGAAAACAACTTAGGGTTGTCAGTATACTAAGCCTGTAGGAGTGAGGTCATCGAGTCACACACATGACATCCTATAAGATGAAGCACAGAGTCCAATTTCGGACATTTTGTTCCAGTCTCAACACTGTGTGTCTAGATTACAAAGCCTTTACACATGTTAATGCTATTATAGTGAGAAAAACTTCAGGCAAAGAAAGTATTAATTGAAGACAGAGTAATGTATTGTCTTGACAAATTCTACCTGGGGAAAGCTTAGTGAATATGTTTCAAGGTGTTACTGAAGTGAAGAAAATACATTATAAAAGATGACAAATTGTAAATAAAAGACATTGAACTTATCATGTGAGTTTATGAACATCTTTGGCAGACCTGCCAACCCCTCACTGAAATGGTCCTCAGGTGGCTAGGTATCAGGGCATCCACTTTGCCTCAGCTGTTCAATATGGTAACGTTACTACATTAGAGTTGTCTTCTCAGCTTGGTGGATGTTGTAAATTAGTTTGTTGGGATATCGGCAATAGTGAAATTTTGCTACCTTGTCGTTCCGACTGCGTATCGCTGCTACCAGAGAAGGTCAAGTCATCTCAATGAATTTCAGAGAGGCTGAATAGAGAATCAACAGTAAATAATTAGCTTAACATTTAGAGTTGTAAATCTCTGCTTGTCATCCAGTTACTCTGCATTAATCTGAGATGGGAAGTCACTAGGATAAAAATCCAAAGAGAATAAATTGCTAAAGGGGTTAGGTTTTTGATTAATGGCAAGAGAGTGCTCTATTAATATCTGTCTTCTTGAGTGCCTATGCTACCTCTTCTTCCAAGAGACAGTAAAAAGGTCTTGCCTGCTAAGTTTTGCTTTTATATAGTGATGATTAAATAAAGATTCATTCCAGGTCAGACAGAGTTCCTCCTTGATAACCTATCATGAATCTTGAAGGCTGCTACGATTATTTCCCACAGAAGTAATGTGATCATTTCTCTTCTCAAAACCCCCCTGCTGTATCAAAATCTCATTCAGTAAGTGGCACACTGCACTGGGAAGAGTTCTGAATTGAGAATCATAAAAATAGCTTCTTCTTCCAGCTCTCCCTTTTACTATGGAACCTTGTGAAAAAGGAACCCAAGTCTCCTGTTGACTGAGTCAGCCAACATTTCTTAGTGCCCAGTATGTCCTGGGCAAGGTGCCCTAGTCACTGCCTTCAAGAAACTAAATATAAAATAAACGATATAATATGTATAAGTGATAGTCTTAAAATATTATTGGACTATGATGATATTCAAGGGCTTTGCAGCATATTTTCATTTTTGCAATGAAAACATCACTTGCCTTTATTTTACAGATCTTAAAAAAGTGTTATCCAAAAATAAAAATTCAGATGAGTTCAAGTTAGTAAAAAAACATCATTTTGAAAGGAAAATCATGATGTAGCTAACTTCACATAAGAACAGATGAAACAAATGTCTTGCCTTCAACAACAATGGTATCGTTACAGTTAAAATGTAAAATTGAATACACTGAAAAATGAACAAAACTCACCATGAAAAGCAGGTTGAAAGGGATAAACTCATGTTTTTAGGAATAAAAGGTTATGGTTTTATCGCACAAATATATGTGTAGAAGAAAATTATTTGTCAAAACATTGCTAAGCTCTTGTGTGTCATTTCTATTATAAAATGTGTTCTAGCTGAAATGACCTTAACAGCACAACATACAGAAGTATCTGAAAGACAAGGCATTGCATCTGTGTAGGCTCTTTTCTACTCTCACGGTCAGGGAGACAGAATGTTCTGTCAGTTTTTTAGGGAACGAGAAATGAGACGTGCAAAATTATTTTGTTCAAGAATCAAATATATATAATCTAGGTATCCACAAAAATAATTTTAGAATGTTCACAGTTACCTCTAAATGTGTATCTCTTTATGTTTAGACCCCGAAGGACTAAAAACATACAAGTCTTGAAAATGAGTAGTAATTCTTTGGTGTAGTTTTTTCCTTTTAAACTATAAGTTTCTATTCTTACTTGGGACCTCAAAAAGTGGTATGTATCTTATAGAAGTAAATATGGAAGTGTAGCCATAGATAAAAGCACTGAATTGCTTCAGGGGAATTGGGTATGAAATGGGGTTCTCTAATATCTGTCATTCTTATGGATGGGCTAACAGCATATATTTTGTAGACTGATGTATGTAGTATGTATACCAAAGCAGTTAAATAATCTGCATTTTGTTGTTCTATTATTTTATTAGGGTATATAGAGATTTAGTATAAAATAAAATACTGTGTTTTAATTTATGAAATTAATCCACTAAGACAGGTACAAGATTATATTTCCTTTCCAAATCCTGCACATATTAGATTATTTGGATTATTGTATTGGATTATTTAAAAGTTATATTATAATAGAAAATCTATGTGACGGAAAAGATACATGTGGTTGAACAGATAGAAAAAGCATGACACAGGGGTGTTCAAACTTTTAGGGTCTCTGTGCCCCCCTGAAAAAGAAGAGCTACTTTGGGCCACACATTAAATACATTGCGACATATAATCACACACAAAGTCTCACAACGTTTTAAGCAAATTTATGATTTTTGTGTTAGGCCTCATTCACAGCCATTCTGAGCTGTTTATGGCCCATGGGCCACAGGTTGGACACCCCCATGAGTTGAATTTTACATCTAATAACCTTTAAACAGGAATCAAAGTTAAATTCATAAAGTTTTATATCTAGGACTAAAAACATGCCTACTTACTTGATTAGCTATAATAATAAATGTTCAATCATTCATTCATTGCCACATTACCATGTGGTTCTATAAACCATTCTCTATGCTTTTAGAGTTACGTTCAGAAACACAGGACTCCTAACTTCCCTTTTTATATAATGTCATTAAGAGATTTCTTAAAATATTATTACATAGCATATTTATAAAATTACTATTCATGAAAAACTTTTTAGAAAACTCACTACTTGCCAGGATCCAAGGAAAGAGAGAAAGAGAGACACATACTTCCTACTAAGGGAGTCCCAACTTTCTAAGAGAAAGAGAGATATTGGGGACAAATTCAAGCTTAGGCTCTAACAGTTAACTGTGTGGGAATAATTAAATCTCCTTGGGTTTAAAATTAAAGAACATTTTTATTTCAATTTATCAAGAGCTTTCTATATATTGCAAGTTCTATTACCATGTTTAATATATAATCTCACCTAGTACTTAAAGCCATGTGAAAAATGAATGATCACATCCATTCTACAGGCAAGTAAAATGAGATTTAAAGAGCTAACGTGTAGCTTACCTGAGGCTTCATAGCCAGTTAGGGACAGAGATGGAATATGAATTACAGGTTATCCTGACAATAAAGCTTATGCTCACAAAATCTATTCATGGATTACTCTTTCTCAGTTTGAGAAAAAAAGTTAAAGGGTGAAAGCAATTTATGCTTTCTTGTTGCATGGTGGGGTGGTAGTATTTTTCATCTCCTAAGATAGAACTGCTTTTGAGATAGATGCAGAGAAATAATTGAGTATGTAATTTTCTGTACAAAATTTAAGACCATTCTCTGAAGGAAGAAAACCTAAACTCAAATACAGGTGTAAGAGTTTCCCGACCTGTTTGATGAAGTCATGTTCTTAATCAAGAGTGTTGAGGGAGCAGGAAAACCACAGCCAGTTGGAACAGTGTCGGAACAGGTGCAGCAGCAAATAGCCTGAAAATGAGCAGAACTCATTTCAGAAGTTTTTGATTATCCTGAATGCAGGTCCTTTCCAAAGTAGATTTTCTGATTCAAATCCCTAGTGCTGCTGTATTTTGCCATACACCTAAACAATGCAAATGGTACAGAGAAGTGGTCAATTTAGCACAACTGGAGTCATTTTATTTGCTTACCAATTATTTCAGATAACATACTAGAAATAAAAAATAAGTTTTCATCTGTGACACAAGTTTACTTCCGATCTGTTTTATGATCTTTGGGGGATTATTTGTCTTTATAACATAACAGGGTCGTTGTCTCAAAGTAAATTAAAATTGCCAATGACTTCCTTACTTTTTAAATATAAATGTCTGGGTCAATGTATAATCCACCCGAATCATGAAATCTGAGTCCTTGTACTCACAATTTTTGCTCTTATAAAAGGAATGAAGTTTCTTAGATGTTAGTGATTCTATTTCTTGTTCATGATTCTGACAACAATGAGGATTTATCCAAACTGATCAGACACTGCAGTGAACAGGGAAAGAAAAAATTCTGCCAAGACACTACCTATCACTGCATGCTGCAAACACACTGCACACTGAAATGCTTTCCTGAACAGGGTTGAAAACAACTGATACAGAAGGATTCAGCTGGTCAGATTGATTCAGAACACTTTCTTTAAGTATTGCACCCCAGATACTCTATACTCACTAAATCATTACAGGTGCTCAAAGAATAACTAAATAAACTGCCCTGAATTTTATTGCAGTCCTGGTCTCAATTCTCAGTGTTAACATATTCTGTGAATGCACGCATGTGTGCTCATACACACACAAAAGACAAAAGAAATAAGGTTAAACTAGTAGAAACAAACAAAAAAAACATAGAGTGGTGGATACATATTTTAACTCATTACACACTTTAACTTGAGCCTCCAAAAAATCATTAGACTTTCCACCCCTGAAAATGTTGAGTCGTTGAATATAAATGTAAATGGGTAAATTTCTTGGGAATTACCACAACCCAACAAAGGAAGTACCTATAAATTACTACGAGGATATTTTGAAGTGTTTTTTGTGGATATATTGTTACACCATTAAAATTGTGCTTTTTTCTTTCAGGATCATTATTTTTTTTGCTGTTTTGAAACAGCATATCTTGTGAACTATTGTGAAAACAAGACTATGCTTCATAGTTTTTAAATAACTTAAGTAATTCCATAAATCCTGCATGAAGAATCTGAACATATTGGCATGATATACAAGTTCACTGATCTCAATTTGGTTGAATGGATTAGTGGAAAGAGCTTGAATCTATAAGTCAGATGGACTTAGGTTTAATTTAGTGATGATATTTAATAAATATCGACCTTTAGAAAAGTGACTTAACGGTTCTTGAGTCTTAAGTTCCTTATTTGTAATACAGACCGCAAAAGCCCCTGCATATGATCCTTGAAGAGAGTGTACCTCCCACAAATTTGGTGGTCCTCTGAAACTGCTTCCTTTGTCTCGCTACTATTGTCCCCACTCCCTGAGTTTTTAAGGTTTCAGTTCCTAGACTACAGTGCTCTGCATGCCAAAAATAGCAAACTACCTTCTCATAAACATGCTAACTATGCCTGTATCTCTCTAAAGTTACTCCAGTCTTGAGTGAAAAAACTTTAACTACCTACTAACCTCTACTTTTCCCAATGCCAGTTCTTCAATGAAATTTTTCCTAGAACCATGGAAACTCAAGTGATATATTCCTTTTAATATTCTCACAGTATTTTAAAATATGTGTATTATACCACTTATGTTATTGGGGAAAATTATTTTATTTTTATTCCCTAACTTCCGGTTATAATGTGAATTTTAAAACATAGGAATAGAATTTTAGTTTTAATTTTCTTTTCAAATAAGAACTTCCTTTCACTTTGTTCTTATTTGTTGACACTATTACAGATGTCCCCATCTTCCCCCCTTTGCCACTCCTGCCCATACTTCGTGCTGAGAAGAAAGTCTAGTCTTTGTCCTCATTGACTAATAGCACAGTTATTGGGAATAAACTAATCATTTCAAACAAATGATTACCCATAATTTATGCAGATCTTCAATATTATACTATTTTTCAAAATAATTCTCTTATAATGTGATGTCATTAGAAAAATGTACCAAAAATATAAAATATTTAACAAAGTTTGCTTCTGGATTTCCTATGTTTAATGGTGAAAGTACAGCTCTTACTTTTAAACAGATAGTATCAATACTATAATTTTCTATTAACACTATGATTACTTGAATTATATTTTTAAAAAGGTTTTTATTTTTTAACTTCCTTTTGAATTTCCTTATAAGTAATTAGTTATCTTAGTTTGTGTCATGTTGCTAACATGTTATGTTATCTTATGTTATGTTATCAACATAAAATATCCTCTGGTTATTTTTAGGGTTAACCCAATAAAATACTGTCAACTATAGTACCACATTGTATGTTAGATGCTTTGAACTTACTGATCTTATAACTAAAAGTTTACCCTTTGACCAATATCTCCTCACTTTTCCCCATCTTCCAGCTCTGGCCTCCACCAATCTACCTTGTTTTTATGAGTTTAACTTTTTTTAGATTCCACATTCGTGTGAGATCGTACAACATTCGTCTTTCTCTGTCTGACTAATGTCACTTAGCATAATGCCCCCATGGTACATCCATGTTGATGCAGATGGCGGCATTTATTTTCTTTTTTGTTACTAATTTCTGTATGATTCTTGTTATAGTTTCTGCGTCTTTGTTGACATTGTCATTTTATTCATGCATTGTTTCACTGACTTCATTTAGCTGTTGCCTATCTCTTTGAGCTCATTGAGACCTTTTAACATAGTTATTTTAAATTCTTTCACAGGCAGTTCATAGATCTGTCATTTCTTTAGGGTTTAGAATTTTATGACCAGGTTATTTTTAGGGTTAACCCAATAAAATAAATATTTTCAAATATTTATTTGAAATTTTTGAAATTATTATTTTGTTTTGAAATTTTATTTTGTTCCTTTGATTGGGTCATATTTCTCTGTATCTGTGAATATGTTTTTTCCCCCCATGATTTGGGCTTTGGAATAAACCACCACCTTTCTCGTCTCTGAATCCTCATTGTACATGGGGAAACTCTGTCTTGCTGGGCACTGTAGGACCTCATGAACCTTTCTGATACATTTTTATCCCTAGTGTCTACCAGCGAAACTACACCTCCCACGTGTGGAGGTGGTCAGCTGTTCCCAGTAGCTTGCAGACTCTACAACTGGTCTTGTCAGGGCTGTGAGCAGAGAGAGAGGAGAGCAGCACCCACACAAGCTAAAGCATGGGGCTCGGGGTCAATTCTTTTGTTTTTGTCCTGAAGGAGGAGCCGTACAGAAGGTTTCCTCTTGGTTGCTTGGCTTTGCAGCTCGGGGAGGGGAGGAGAGGATGTGCCACGTGCAGATAATATTCCTGCCCCATTCACTGGACTCTCTGCTTGGTTTTATAATCGCCTGGGCACTCTAGCTTCTTAGGTCCATATATGGTTGTTTACTTGGTGTCTCTGTCTTGGAAGAAGGTAAACCATTCATGTTTAATTGGTTTTACTTTGGGTTATTTTTGTTAAACCTTATTTTTAATACAATCGTGTTAATATAAGCATTTCAAAAACTATGTGCTTAGAATATTTTAAATGGGTGTATTTTATTTATAAGCTTTTCCTTTTTCTCTATAGGGCCTGCATCATTCTCCATATACACTATGAATACAGTCTAGACAATAATACATTGCCATTCCTACGGATTATCATTTGGCATGTTAATAACTTTTGCAAAGAATACCTCCTTGATGAGTTAAATGTGCGAGACATTGAAGATCCAGTCAGAGCTGCCTCTGTCCCATGACTTGCAGCTTTTGCCAAAATACTCCCTTAATAAAAGCTCCTGCATAATAATCTCCATCCATAACCTCTGGCGCTGTTTCTCAAAAACGACTGGGACATTAATGTTAAATGGACAGAGTTCAAAGTAAATAGAAAGAGCTCAGAAGAGCTCAAAATTGGGAACGGTCGTTGCCTTTTTTTTTTTTTTTTTGCAGGGGGGCAGTGATAAATGCTGTATAGATATTTGATTCAGGACTTCATCTAGTCATGTGGGAGATATTATTTAAAATAACATTTTAAAAGTTATAGAGGCAGCAAAAACATTATATTGTGGAAAAGTAATAAGTTGAGTGGATCAGAAAATAACGTGGGAGAAAGCAGTGGGGAGAGACGACATGGGATGGAAGTTAAGGAAAAACCTGCGAACCTGAACCGACATGGCGCAGAGACTTAGAAATTGTTTGAGTTCTTATTGACATGATTAAATTTTTAAATTAGAATGCTATCTTGGTCGAACCTTTCTGTTCTGGTTAGAGAGTTTCCAGAAATATCGACGTCCTAATTCAGAAACAACCTTGCCCTGAAACTGCCTTTGGCAATATCGTTAAAACTCCTGTTTCCAACAGTTTTATTTCTTGTTGAATAGAATTTGTTCATTCCATGCTTCATGTTACTCTTATAAATATTATGCTCTATCTTCAAGTAAGGAGGTTTGCTGTTTAAGAGTTCAGTTAGGGTTTTTTAGAGAGTATTCCCACTGTCTCAGAACTCACACACTGCAAACTAAACCATAAATAGCAAGTGTTACGGGTTTTGCAAATATTTTGAGTGCCTTAAATTAAAACACATCATTCAGAGGCTGCAATAAAGTGATTATTATAGTAGCCCAACAATATATTTTAAAAATCCAAAGTATTGGAGCAAGAATTAAAGAAATAAATTATCTAAATAGAGTTTAATAGAATTATAGTTGTCAAGAAAAAAAGTAATGTTTTTATCCTTTTAAAATGTTTTTATCTGTATTTTAAAATATGTGTGGAAACATTTTTCACATCAATTTTGTATTAAGGACTCCAACTTCGAGACTTGTATTCAGCCCTCCCAAGGGAGAATTAAAAGCCCCAAGAAGTGTATCTCAGTAGCTGAGAACTTTACAGGGGCCTGCTTCACGTTTAACCCTGTGAACCCTGCATGAGTAACTGATATTCACCAGGTCTTTCTGAGTAATACTGCTCTTTCAGCTTTATCTTGATAAAACGAAGCAAAGAAGATCATGTCTATGTCTCTATGTTTTTCTGAGGTCTCATTCATTGAATATTCCTGACTACTTTTACTATTTTACACTAATTAATCAAAATGCATAACTTGTATATATTTAAATTATCATGGGTATTGTGTCTTGCAACTGTTCTTGAGGCACATAGCAGTGCCTCTACTCTGGTTACATAGAACATGGGTGGCGTGAAACGGTGTGTCTGTTGTATGTTTGTGATCAGGGGTTATTTTGTTGCTGTTCAAGTGCCTTAGTAGTGGGGAGAAAATTAATGTAAACTAGTTCAAAGCATGAATTTTTAAAAAATGGAAAAATGCATAGATTTGATTTGAATACCACCAATAGTGTGAAAAAAAGAAAAATTATAAACATATTAAAATTGAAATCAGGTAAAAATCTGAAGAAAAAATTTTGGCAAAATTTATGCCTCTTCATTTCCAAGTATATAACTGTTCAGTTCACCGCCTCTGCAGGTATCTCAAGCATTGCCTGCTCAAATGAGAGCAATTAAAACAGTCATCCTTATCTTAATGGGAATTAATGTATTTGTCTGCTTCCAGATTTACCATAAAAGCAGATATATAAAAAGTCCTAAAGGAAATGTATGTTCCAGAGAGAAATGGAAGAACCAGGGCATTTTTCTTGGATGAACAAGTTGATGTCGAAAAAATATTAGGAAAATACAATTTTAGAAGCCTGTCATATTTTAATAAAACAGAAAAGATTCACATGCTTCAGTAGCTGCCCTCGATATTTTTTTCCTTTTCCACAAAAATATTTGTTGATTATAATAAACCTATATCAGTAGATAAAGATATATTGTGGTCAATATGTATTTCAATAAATATTTAATTTTATAAAATGTTCTATTGCAAAGTGCTCGTGACATTTCTTGGAATAAGCATTATTTATCTGCAAGATTAAAGGCCAAGAATACTTTGTTTCCTTTGAAATGATCATCTATTTAATATTAACATATAAGTAATTTTTTCATGGTCATATTATGTTTCAGTGAACTGAAATTAGAAAAAAAGTTAAGCATTCAAGAGAGGGGGATATATCTAATTGACTCAGCAGTTTTACTTTTTGAAACATTTTTTTCTTAACGTAAAATTGTTTGAATCATAACGTGGAATGTCAACCTTTTCACAAATACTATAGATGGCAACTAAGATGTTAGTTTGCTAAGGCTGCAAACAGACTACCACAAACTGAGTAGCTTAAACAACAAAATTTGTCTCGCAATTCTGGAGGTCAGAAGTCCCAGATGGAAGTGTGCACAGGGTAGGCGAGGTCTGGGCTACGCAGCGAACCCCTTCTGAGGGCTGTGAGAGAACATTCTTTCCACATCAACCTGCTCTCCGTGGTGTCTGTCTCCAAATTTCCCTTTCATGAGGACATTTGTCATACTGGATTGGCACCCACCCGAATGACTTAGTTTTTGCTGAATTATCTCTTAAAGACCTTATCTCTGAATAAAGTCACATTTTAGGCACCGAGGGTTAGGACATCACCATATAAATTGGGAGTGATACAATCCAATCCCTAGCATTTAACATTTTATGTAACTAAGGAATGTGTTCAATAAGCCATCCTTGCTTGTAAATAAATTGTGTGTTTAACAGCCTAAATATACAATATTCTATAATGTTATATGTCAGAGTGGTTAAAATGTAGTTAAGAGAAAGAAGCTAGGCAAAATATAGAAATCTAGGGGATGATGACCCTGGCTGGTATGTCTCAGTGGATTGAATGGTGGCCTACGAATCAAAGGTCCCTGGTTTGATTTCCAGTCAGGGCGCATGGTTGGGTTGCGCGACAAATCCTCAATTAGGGGAATGCAAGAGCAACCAATCTATGTATCTCTCGCACGTCGATGTTTCTCTCTCTCTTTCTCTCTCCCTTCCCTCTCTCTAAAATATAAATAAATAAAATATTTGAAAAAGGAAAAGAAATTAAATCCTGCTGAGAAAAAATATGCTTTTTATTGTAAGAATCTCATTTTACTTATTAAATAAATTATAATGTCTGCATATGAATTTATTCAAAACAGAAAAACAAAATTAAAACAATTCATTCCTTTATGCAATATTCACCTTGATGTGGTTTGGTAGTTATTTTTTAAAGGTCTAGCATTGTTTTAAATTAATACACTTTCAACCGATCATGTAAATGTCAAAGTAAAAGTGTGTTATTAACATTTAATTTTGAAAAGTGATTTCTATTCTGACAAATCATTGCATGTATCAAATTTGATCATAATAGTTCATATATCAGCTATCTGAATTCATTTTAAAATCTGGTTATAATTAAATGTTGTTAAAATAAAATTAAAGTAACTCTAATAGTTTTGGTGTTTTACTATAAACATTACCTGTCCAAAGTCAGAGTGTTCCATTGTTACACATATGCATTCACTAGACTTATCATTCCTGCTTAATTGTAACTTGCAAACATGCTTTTTTTTACTGCCAGTGAAATTCTTTTTACATCTGACAAATCAAATGTGCAGTCTGACAAAGAAAATAATACTTGACAAGGAATGTCACATAGATATGCCATTAAATGAGACGTTATGTAATTCAATCTTGATAAGGGCTTTATGCAAAATTCATAACCTCCATTTGAGTCAAGCGCTTGTATATTCATTTATCAGATAAGTACCACCTTGAGCAGTCTGTTTTTTATGACTGCGATCTCTGACCTATTTCTCATTTTTTTAAATTATGGTGATAGAAAAAGACTCCCAAATACTTAAAAACATTTTATCCTCAGTGACATTTTAAAAACGGTTCACTATTGAACAGTTGCTAAGTAGACTGTTCCAGAGAGGTATACAGGAAACTAAAAATAGCAGAATCTAGGGGGGTGAGATTTGCATGAAGTTCAATCAAATTTAATCACAGCAGCACCACCTATTGGTGATTTTTATCAGTGTGAATTCTAGAAATGCTGATTATGTTAAGTAACAATATATTTTGAATTAATATTCACATATTTTTCTTATGCTCAATTCATAGATTTTTTGCTTAAACAAGGCAATGATTATCAGGTGCATCTCTGTTTAATAATGATATCTACCTAAATATTTCTCTCTATATGTATGCCCTTCAGTTTAATATTCTGAAAGTACTCAGTATGTATTCTTTCTCACAAAATATTGTGGAGAGGCACATTTCAACATAAACTCCAGCATAGGATACTTTTTCCCCTTAAAATAATGCCATTGTCTCATTGTACTTTTGAGGGACTAAGTAATTTCATTTTAGAATAATCAAAAAGAGTTTTCTTATTTTTTTAAAAAATATTTCTTTACAGGCCTAAGTCACTGTTATCTCTCAGGATGCTAAGCCTGTTGTATGCAAAAATATTCTGACTGAAAGAGGGAGTAGAATTGAACATAATTGCTTCTGTTAACATAGGGAATAGTATCAGTGATGCTTATTTGTCATAATGTAGTCAAACTATAATAAAAGGCTGGTAAATCTCTGGTTATCTAAATATGGAAAATTATAATATAAAACATTATTAAATACTAAGGAAGATAATGTGAACTGCAGACACATGGACATTGCTGGACACTGCATGGCACAGAGGGAGATGGAGCCATTCTCACACAGGAAAGTAGAAAAAGAAGCCCAGTGACATTTCGTGAGACGACTCCCACTGACCTCTCTCCGTTACAGGCCATAGGGCCGAGCCACTGAGACTTTCACACACAATCGATTCGGGACAGATTAGTGTTCAATTGATAATCACGGGGTGATTTCATCAACCCTCATATTCCAAACTCATTTACAGGATTGGTAAATAAAAAATCACTTCTTCTTTTGGATGGTTGAACGACCCCTAAAAGAGAAACATTTTATTTCATAATCACAAAATATATGATCTATGGCATAAAAAAAAGCTATCACAAATTTAGAACTTTAGCTGAAGAAGTGTAATTACAAAACAAGTACAGATGACTCTTTTCTAGATCATTTCCTCTTTTGGTAAGTAAAGAAAAATCAATAATGGGGTTATAGAGCTGGAAAGTTTGCCTAAAATAGAATGTCACACACTGAAGCATTGGAAAGTCCTTGGCTAAATCCGAAAGGCTCTGCTTAGTTCAAAAGCCAGAAAACCCGGATAAGGTGATATTTTTTTCACGTGCTACAAATGTAGGTTACTAGTTGGCATACTTATCTAAATATTTTGTTACCATGTATTTATGAACAAAGAAATACTTGTTTCCTGAGGAGAACTCACTATTACACATCCAAATATTGGATCGTTTTCAAAAAAGGAAAACAAAATGACCCACTATTACTGACTGAATTATGTCTCCCTCAGATTCATAAGTCATAAATTGTGCTGCTATGAACATTGGGGTGCATATGTTCTTTGAGATTGGTGTTTTAGGGTTCTTAGGATACAATCCTACCATTGGAATTGCTGGGTCAAAAGGCAGGTCCAATGTTAGTTTTCTGAGAAAATTCCATACTGTTTTCCATAATAGTTGTACCAGTCTGCAATCCCACCAATAGTGGATCAGAGTCCCCTTTCCCCCACGCCCTCTCCAACATTTGTTGTTTATTGCTTTGTTTATGATAGCCATTCTCACCAGTGTAAAGTGGTATCTCATTGTGGTTTTAATTTGCATCTCTCTGATAGCAAGCAATATTGAGCATCTCTTCATGTATCTCTGGATCCTCTGTATAATAGCCAAGAGTTGGAAGCAACCTAGGTGCCCATCAGTAAATGAATGGATCAAAAAACTAGCCCTGGCTGGTGTAGCTCAGTGGATTGAGCGCGGGCCTGTGAACCACACGATCGCGGTTTGATCCCAGTCAGGGCACATGCCTGGGTTGCAGGCCAGGTCCCAGCAGGGAACTCATGAGAGGCAACCATATATTGATGTTTCTCTCCTTCTCTCCTTCTCATCCCCTATAAAGATAAATAAATAAAATCTTAAAAAATATGGTACATATACACAATGGAATTCTATGCTGCAGAAAGAAAGAAGGAGCTCCTACTTTTTGCAACAACATGGATGGAACTGGAAAGCATTATGCTGAGTGAAATAAGTCAGGTGTTGAAGGACAAATACCATGTGATCTCACCTTTAACAGGAAGCTAAACAACAAAACAAACAAGCAAGCAAAATATAACCAAAAACACTGAAATAGAAAACAGGCTGACAGTGACCAGAGGGAAGAGGGGAGGGAATTTCAGGGGAAATAAGGGAGGGATTTAGAGGAACATATATAAAGGATACATGGACAACAACTGAGAAGGGTGGAAATGGGAAGGAGGGGGGAGCACGGGGGGTGGGATGGGATGGGAGTAATAGACAGAAAACTGTACTTGAAAAATAATTAAATAAATTAAAAAATAAAAATTAAAAAATAAAAAAATTCACAAGTCGAAGCCTTAACCCTCAGTGTGGCTACATTTGGAGAGGGCTTTAAGGATTTAATTCTGGTCAAATGAAACCATAAGGGTAGGCCCTATTCCCTAATCTTATAAGAAAAGAAAGAAATGGCAGAGAGCTCTTTCCTCCTGAGAGAGTTAAGTTACATTGTTTTCCACTGTGTGTATATTTTCTTGGAAAAATGCATATTTATTTGAAGTATGCAAGTTTAGTCTTCACAAATAACACCGTGATGTAGATACGATGTTGTTTCCACAGTCCAATGGCCCTTACACAAGCGCTCCTGTGTCCCTACTTGCACCTGCAGCTCTTTCACTCCCGCGTCTCCGTTTCTCTGCGCCTCTCCTACGCGCACACCCTTATAGTGCAATTCTGTTCTCTGTGCTCACCTCAATAAACAGTTATATGATCTATCCATGCTGCTGGATATCTATTTTATCACTGCCTGCTCCATGACATTGCTGGGAAACACTGCTGTCCCCTTAATACAGAGTAATACCTAGTGCAAAACTGATGGTCAATAAATAGCTATTGACTGATAAATAAAATTATATATACTCTCTGCTAGATGGCTCAAGTACCTGACTTTCTACTTTAAGAATAAACTTCAAAGCTTTGAAATGTTTTTAAATTTTGAAATGAAAACACACTGAAACTAATCCATGATTCGATTTGTGATATAAACTAAAGTTTCATGTTCATGCTGATGACTGATAATGCCACATTTTGAAAGCCTGTCCATTTTCTGAAGAGAGCACTGAAAGGTCCAGTTTCTTACTGGAAGTCCTGCCTGTATGGGCAAAGACCATCTCATGGTCCAAACGTACACACACACACAGCAGCATGTACACACATGCGCGATCATGCATGCCTTGATGAATTATTTTTCCCCGTGTTTGGTTACTGTGACAGTCTGCTAGACTAACTCCCTTTCTCTGGCTGCACATTCAGTCAAGTTCAGATATGCTTCCAGATATGCAGTTTGTTCCTGTGTTTCACTGCTGGACAACCAGACAAAGGGGTTCAAAAAAATTAAATTTGAAGAGATTTAAGGTATTGACAAAAAGATGATATGTACAGTGTCATAGTTAAAAAGACAACTGGTTGGGATTAAACATTAGCAAATTTTATAAGAATCATAATTAATAATAAAAACTAAGAGTGTGATGCCACTGATTAAGCCATTTTAAGGCATATGCTCAAGTTTGAGTCTCATTTTTAATCAGAAAAAAATGACTTTTTTTACAATGCTTCTTCTATTCAGATTTTTGGGAGAAAAAAATGGCAGGAGATCATTTTTTTTCTTGGGTTCTTCCCTCAGAAAGGAGAATAGATGGCTGCAGGCTGCCTCCTAATTCATTTTCTAAGACTTCCAAAATTAGATATTTCTAAAAAAAGAAAGGCATACTTTTTTCACCAAATGCTTCCTCAAAAAGTATAATTTTCTATCATACTATTTTGGTCTAAATTATACAATTTGTTTGACTCACATTATCTAAGTCAGAGGTAGGTATCACATTCCGCCAATGGAAAGTTAAGTATGCCCGTCATCACGTGGACTAGACAGAAATATCGACACTTACAGTCCTAATCTTAGGTGGCTGTCATTCATAAAATTGCTGAAAACAACTTTTGTGCTTTTAACTTTATGCCCTTAATTCTTGAGCCGTCACTTGTGTAACGGTGGAACCTGCTGTCCCCACGGAGAAGCGGAGCCAGTGTGACCGGACACCACGTGGCTGTAACCTATTTACTTTGGATTCGGCTACATGGACTGGAGTTTTCCTTCCCAACTAAGACTCTTTCTGATGTTTAGTGTTTCTCGGTGTTAAAGAGTCACACTGAGCTTTTTGGGGAAACCAAGTCAATTTTTTTCCAAACATCTAATCTTTGAGTAATTTCGAATGTCTCTTTTTTTAATAAGTAAAAATGCTTTAACCATTCTTTGTTCTCAAAATTCTAATTCAAGTCATTTTGCTTGAGTACATTTCGCCAAGCACCCTATATAATAAGCATGAGTTGCCAATTCCCTGCAATTCTGAGGCAATTTCCATATGTTATACTGTTATTATGTTTGTGTAGGCTAATTGGTAATTACGCCTAAATTGGGGTTTTAGGAAATGTTACTTAATTTTGAGAAAAATGTACCTTTAACTTTTCTTCATAACTTTTTCCCCACTTAGGTATTTTATAATTGGTTTACATCATATACAAGACCCTTTAAGCACAATATATTAATTTCTTAGTAATATTAATATTAAGTGAATATAATAAAGTCTTCAGTCAGGAAACAATTCTCCCTCCCTCTCAATCTCCAGATTCAACTCACAAAGATAATGTAAAATATGTCTTACTAAGAAGGCACATACAAAAAACCCAAAACCCTAGTGCTGTTCCCGTGTTTATATTAGATGTAAGAAATGGCTACCCTGGTCTCAGTGCTATAGCGCCCTCCAGCGAAGGGCCCTGGGAGCACACCTGCGGTTGAACACGTTGGGTTTACCACTCACGGCAGATGTAAGGGGAAGACTCACCCCAGAGTTCCTCTGCCCTTAGTGTCGCCAGGCAGAAAACACTCTACGTCCCACTGAGCTCTCCCAAATTCTCCCCTCATCGGAGGTCTTCTGGAGGGGTCACCATCTGTGTAATCTTAGGCCTTCACTCTCTCAGAAATTCAATTTTCTCATCTGTGAGATGGATTTAAAGTCACTTACATGTCTATCACTGTCCCCAGATGCACCAGCTCTCCGGGGAAGCCCAGACCCACTTCCATTAACCCACTGCCCCTAGATGAGAATATCTTTCTGGGCTCCCGGATCCTGCACCACAAAAGGAAAAAAATGGTCAAAGATGGCGAGGTAAGGGGGAAATGTGTCGAAGCCTGGGGCTGCCTTTGTTCTGGCCTTCCCTGCTGGTGTGTTCAGTTTGGCTCTGGGATCTTTCAGAGAGGTGGACACGCTGCTGTGGAGGCGCGGGGCTTGGCCTTGAGCTAAATGATGCTTGAAGTGTGACGGCAAAAGTGTGACATGCGATGGGCATTGAGGGACATCTCAGAGGTTGTTTAGAAGACTTATTAAATTTCCGTCTTGTGTGACACGATCTGGGGGCAAATGCAAGGACTTACAGAGATTTGCTCTAAATGAGACTGTGTTGGGAAGCAGGGATAATTCTGCCATTTACTATCCTAATAAATCAAACCTAGAAGGAAAAAAAAAAAACCAGCTGAAGCTGTAACTGGAAAAGAGATAGCAGTCACTCAAACTAGCAGGGATGGGGGTGTTTTGTCCTTTTGTCTGTGTGCACACATGACAATGATGAGGCTTCATTTTTGTCTTGACCCGCCATGGTGACCAAGGAGTCGCACTGATGTTGTGCGACATTGTTTGTGTTCGAACAGTGGCCAACACAGCCCAGCTGGGCACCGGTGCCTCTGGTGGCAACAGCATGTCTAGCTGGTGATATCCGGCCAGTTCCTACATGGCAGGGCTCCTCTTCTCTCTCTGTGGTCATAATCACATCAAGGTTTCACCCTTTCGTACGATAAGGTCACCCACCTCTTCTGGAAGGTGGAGATAAATGGAGAGACAGTGTGAAGCACTGTTCATTTGCAAAGTAGTTGCCCCTCAGACATTGGTTCTGTGGTGGCCCTCCTGACTTGCTTCCTGTCCCTCCACCACGCCCAGCAACTTCCCACCTAAGGAATTTTTTATTATCTCCACCCAGGAACCTGAAATCATATGCTCATGGTCACTATGCATGTCTTTGCTTCAACATCTCACAAATAACTTCTTCCATCATCTCCCCAAAAGGCAAGTTTCATGAAATCAGAGACTATGTAGACCATATTTACCATTTCTTCTAATACGTTAAAGGTCCATATTAAGTATTTAATAAATACAGAAACACAGAAAGCAAATTTCTGAAGTCCTGTGTCTTTTAATGTTCTCACTGTTAAACGTTCTTCTGAAGAAGGAAGTTTTCCTAGTTAGAAAGGTATTGTTGTAGCCCTGGCTGGTATAGCTCAGTGGATTGAACGCGGGCCTGCAAACCACACGATCATGGTTCAATTCCCAGTCAGGGCACATGCCTGGGTTGCAGGCCAGTTCCCAGCAGGGGACTCATGAGAGGCAACTATACATTGATATTTCTCTCCTTCTCTCCTTTCCCTCTAAAGATAAATAAATAAAATCTTAAGAAAAAGGTATCGTTGTGTAGCAAAATAAATTCAAATCCCCCCATCCTAACAGAGTGTTTAGACAGAATCTTGTATTCCCTGGGAAACAGTGGCAGGGGAGAGAGGATCACTGAAGCCGTGCTGTGTGGGTATAGTTTTGAGCACTATCCTAAACTCTTTTCCAGTGCTCTGTGTCTGAAGCAATTTAATGGATTTTACATTTCAAGAAAAGAGATAATCCTACGGCACCCTCATTATTGTAGGTTGAAGGTTTCCACCTAAGGACACTCGCCAGCAGAACTAAGAAAGCAATTTAGTTGATTGTAGATGATTCATTCTGACAAATGTCATTCTATGACAAAGTGACCCTGCCTAATCTTACATTAGGCAGCACGGTTTCATGTAGACAGAGATAACAAAACCAAAAAGAATGTTCTCTCCTGTGTGCCAGGAATTGTCTATTGCCAGCTTCCCTTTTGGCGCCAAGGTTAGGCAGGCTCTTAGGATCCTAGTACAGGATAAACTCAGGCATTTTTCCAGCTCACCCTTCATATGAAAGAAAGATAAAATGATGAAATTAATATTTCTGTAACTATGTAGCAGGAGAGTTGACCATTATTTGCTATTGCAGTTATATGATAGGCATATTTTACTTAGGCACACAGTTTTCAGACCCCCCCTTTTTTTAAGTATATAAACCTTCAATGTGGGAGAGATACATTGATCAGTCGATCAGTTGCCTCTCACACATCCCCAAGTAGGGACCTGGCCTGCAACTCAGGTATGCGCCCTGACTAGGAGTGAACCAGTGACCTTTTGGCTCACAGGCAAGCACCCATTATACTGAGCCCCACTAGCCAGGCTAAATGCATTCATTTTTATATATAATATTTGCTATTAGCATTTTGAGAAAATATTTGAAAAACTAAAAGAAATTCTTTTTAGTATAATTTATTGATTATGCTAATATAGTGTCCCATTTCCCCCTCTCCTTTATCTCCCCCCTTTATCCCACTTTGCCAATTCTTTCTAGCACCCCTCCCACCTTTAGTTCATGTCTATAGGTCATACACAGAAGTTTTTTGGCTTCTCCATTCCCTGTACTATTCTTAACCTCCCTGTGTCTATTTTGCACCTACCAATGTGCTTCTTATTCCCTATACCTTTTCCCCCATTTCCCCCCTCCACCCCTCCACTGATCATTTTCCATATGATCTCCATTTCTGTCATTCCTTTCCTGTTCAAATTGTTTGCTTAGTTTGTTTTTTATTTTGCTTTTGTTTTATTTTTAGGTTCAACTACCGATAGTTGTGAGTTCATTGTCATTTTACTGTTAATAGTTTTTATCTTTTTCTTAGATAAATTCCTTTAACATTTCATATAATAGGGCTTGGTGATGATAAAGTCCAGTAACTTTACCTTAGCTGGGAAGCATTTTATCTGCCCTTCCATTCTAAATGATAGCTTTTCTGCATAGAGTAATCTTGGATGTGGGTCCTTGCTTTTCACAACTTTGAATACTTCTTTCCAGCCTCCTCTTGCTTGTAAAGTTTCTTTAGAGAAATACACTGATAGTCTTATGGAAACATCTTTGTAGGTAACTGTTCTTTTCTCCTGCTGCTTTTAATATTCTCTCCTCGTCTTTAATCTTGGATAATTTAATTGTGATATGTTTTGGTGTGTTCTTCTTTGGGTCCAATTTTTTGGTGACTCTCTGAGCATCCTGATTTGAATGTCTATTTCTTTAGCCAGATTTCAGAAGTTTTCTTTCATTATTTTTTAAATACATTTTCAATTTCTTGATCTTCCTTTTCACCTTCTGAAACCCCTATATTCAGATGTTGGAACGTTTAAAGTGTCCTAAGTCTCTCCTCATTGATTTGAATTCTTCCTTCTTCATTCTGTTCTGGTTGAAGGTTTATTTTTTTCCTTCTGTCCCAAATCTTTAATTTGAGCCTTGGGTTTGTTCCCGTCACTGGTGGTTCACTGCAAATTTCCTTCATTTCACTTTATAAAGCCTTCACTCCTTCCTTTATTTCGCAGCTGTACTCAATCATTTGAGTGAGCATCTTGATTACCAGTGTTTTGAACTCTGCATCTGATAGGTTGACTACTTCCTCATGGCTTAGTTCTTTTTCTGGTGTTTGGATCTGTCCTTTTCTATTTCTTTGTCTCCATGTATGTTACCTTGTAAGGGGCAGGACCTTGGGTATTCACCTGGGCAGAACAACCCATTTTGCTGTGTTGTGGAGATGTATATGGGAGAGGGATCAGAGAGGGAACATTGCCCGTTGCTCAGTCCTTGCACTGCTTTTAAGAGACTGGCAGTTTCTCCTGCTACCACAAACCCCACAGATTTTTACAGCCAGATGTTCTGAGGCGTTATCTTGCCCTGACTCGAACCCCAGGTTGTGTGGTCTGACTTACTCCCCAGTTGTTCCTCTTTTCCTTAGATAAGTGCCTTTAACATTTTATATAATAAGGGCTTGATGATGATGAACTCCTTTAATTTTATCCAGTCTGAGAAGCACTACATCTAAGACTACTCTATCCAGCAAAGCTACCATTGAGATGGAAGGGCAGTTTCTAGCTCCCCTTGAAGATCATGTTGCAAATGACTCCTATGGAGAAACTATGCCTCAAGGCACTTCTGCATGTCCTATCTCAGCTTTTGTTTTGAACTAACCTTCTGAAGATTATTTACATAGCAAACAGCCTTGGAAGATACTAACAGAGTCTCCTTCTGGGGCAGGGCAGATTGGTGTCTTACCAGAATAATAAAGGTAATGGGATGTAAAGTAAAGCACAGGGAATATAATCAACAATATTTTAATAACTATGTATGATACCATGGGTGTACCTCAACTATTGAGGGAAGTACTTTGTAAAGTAGATGATTGTTGAAATGCTATGTTGAACACACCTGAAACTAATATAAAATAATATTAAATGCAAACCGTAATGGAAAAGAAAAGTATGTTTATCTCTGAGATCACTATAAGAGAGGTTTGCTATAGTTCTTTAAGAGTTAGGTCTTTAAGCTCAGCAGTCTTTGGCCATGATAAACTCCCACGGATATGTATTGTTGCCCACCTATAGATATAGCTGCCCAACTATAGACATAGTTGCTCACCTCCACATGATTTCTGTGAAGCTTGGGGGCAGGGTGCAAGGGGACCCAATGCTATCAGGAAGCTATGAACTCTGCTGTGCCATGAGTAATAAAATCCTTCGTCTCAGGTTCCATGCACCCATGTCTTCTGCAAGCATCTATGAAACTGCAGCTGGCTAATCTGAGAGCTGTCAAGTAGGGTAGAATACCAGACTCTCCGCAGCTCTTGACCGCCCAGCTCACGTTTGAAAACTGTGCCATGAAGTGCAGATAAAAAACAAATACAGCGTGCCCGGGCAGCGATGTGTGTTTTAACTCTGCCTTAGGCATGATTTTTCTTATACAGACTTATCTTTATTATGTAGGGAGAGCAAATAGCAAGGGTTATTTAGATTGTTTCAGTGTAGGTAAAGTCAGTCAGTGATTGTGCACAATTGCAGTTATAGGTCCACAGTTACAGGTTTAGCTATAACTCTATTCCTTTTTTTCTTCCTTCAGGTACATTTAGAGATATTGGTGATGAAGTAAAAAGGATTATTAGTAACAGTCTTAATTACTTCTGTCAGTACACTTAAAAGAAAAGCAAATGTATTAAACTCCAATATTTTAAGGATTTCTAGCTATAAATTACTTGTAATTGACCATGTAGCTAGTTATGCCATATGCCATTAGAGTTTCACAGAAAACATGTGGATGGTTAATATCTAAGGCTTCTGTCAAAACAATAATTACTCTGTGCACAAGTCTGCAGTAAAAATGCATGAACATATCATTTTCATAATTTAGAGATAAATGCATATCTCCTTATCATTAATTTGCTACCAAGAAGTGACTTTTCTTAATGGGATTCTAACTGGAGATTTACTGTGAACTCTGAGATCCTCTTCTGTGACTGACACCAAAAAATAAGACCATTTTTATGTTATGAGTGACAATGATTCATAAGCACGATGGCCAAGGACACAAAGCAGGAGGCCGAAGGTGAGTTAACAGCTACAGTGAGGCACTGCGTTATAATTTTTTAGAACGTAGAAATCACTATGTCAGTTATAATTTTTGGAATAAAGAAATTGTGGGAGAAGAGTGTACTGAAAACTGAGGTTTGAAGACACCAGTCAGTTTCCCAGTTTAAAGTGATATGTCTCTTTATGATAATTTATTCCTTAAGAAATCATTACATCTTTACATGAACTGTGAGCCATGGCACACCATTTAGGGAATATATGTCAAAGTATGAAGAATATAAATATGAATAGTGTTTCTTTTGAAAGAAATCATAAAACTAAGCTATGTAGTCAACATGAGGTTTTAAATAATAAAATGTTTGCTAATCTCAAATCTCTAATACATTCAATGGCAGAACAAATGATAAAGTTTGGCTCTTCATTTGACAAATATGATGCACAAATTAAAATTGCGCTGACACAGAACATATAGAAAACATAATGCGTCCCTTATGCCCATCTCTCTCCTCTTCCCCGTAAGGGCGATGTCCAATCCAGGGCCCTGGCAAACCAATCACACTAGCTTGGCTTTAGGTTACTCTCACTTTTGCAAAAAGTACCCACTCAGTCTGTATACTTTCATGTTTATTAGCTTCACATGAAGGTTACTTGCCATTGTACTTATTTTTCTTTATTTTATTTATACCTTAAAATTTATTTCCACCTGGATAAAGAAACTTTAAAAACAGTTAAGTTCCAGAGGGTTTTAGAACGTGTTGCTCAATGACAGGAATATTAATGCCAAGTATAAACAAAGAAAACAAAGAGGAACTGACATCTAAAGAAAAAGAAAACAAAATCGGAGTGTCAGTTAATTGCACTAATGCCAAGTAACAGTTCTTGTGTAAATTCTGTCTTTCCAATCATCCATTGGTAAACCATTACAGAAGGATACACGCGTTAGGGAAATTTTTCTGGGTTGGTGAAATAGGTCCATCTGTTGAACCACGTGACTGAGGAGAATCTTCTGAAACCAGCTGACAGCCTTTCCAAGAGTTCAGTGCCATGAGTGACACTCACTTTAAATCTGCAGGATGCTATAAGGGTGAGTGTGACTAAGTACAATACTTTGCTATCTTCATAACAAAGTATAATTATTTGCTTCTTACCTGGGGTTGCCAGCAGCATAGTCCTCAATTGGATCACAGGAGAGTTGTTAACTGACACAATAGCAGACGCAGGTTAGTGCGTGTTCTCCGACAGTATTGGTTAATGACAGTGGGGACCACTTAACAATCAGTGCCTTAACAGGCACTCAGCCTTCTTCACATACATGAGTAGAAACGCTGCTCCAAGATACGTTGTTTTTATTTTGGTGATTATGCTGTGTTCCCCCTGTTGGATAATAAATTGAACTGGCAAAAGACAGTTCTCTGGAAGGAAAAGTCTTGTCTTCTGTTTTAAACAATAATTTGTCTTCTAAAGCAATAATTGTGTGTTCTTTTTTAGTAGCCCAACTACAATAATGCAGGGGTCTTATTTGAAAGACTACTTTATACCCCAGTGAAATGCATTTTAATATTTCATTGATTAAGCTATTCTGTGTTTCTCAATATAACATACCAGTGTATAATTTAAAAAAAAATATTTCTTCACTTATGCTTTATTTTGTTTAAAATATATACTACAATTACAAGGGTATAGTTTGACAATGTGAAAAATGTTAAACTAATAAAGATGAAACACTGAGAACCTAAGAATAAAAAAGAAAGTGATTATCTACACATTATATTTTATGAGTTGTTATAAACACATATATTAGGCCACATTTTGTCTCCAAGTTTTCTAGCAGCCCGTGGGATGAAGAAGCCCAACATTTCACAGAATGCGTAAGGTGTAGAAGAAGAAGAAAAATCTGCTCATACAAATCCTAATGGTTTATGAACCTAAGAAAAGGCAAATATACTTCCTAAGGATTCTTCTAGGTAGACATTTTACAACGTGTTACATAACACATACATAATGTATTTATAACTTAGTATAACCCTAAAAGATACGTGAGGCCCTAGCTTTCCCAGGACTCCCCAGTTTTAAAACTGAAAGGGCTTCATCCCTAAGAATTCCTAAACCTCAGGCAATAAGGATGGTTGCTCCCCCTAGCAATGATCAGTAACAAAGTGTGTCCTATGCCTGGAATTTTTCCTTAGTCTTTTATTTTTATCATAGACCAGCAAACCACTGTTCTGTAGATATTTATTACAATCCAAGTAGTGATTCTTTGTACCTCCAACAGATACAGTTTCATATTTTCATAGATTTCCGTTTATATTTCTGTTGCGCATTGTTTCATTCTGGATTTTCCTATGTAACCCAGTCATAACTTGTGAACTCCATAGAGCATTTTGAACAAAAAAGAAAGTTCTACAAATGTTAGATAAAACAAATTAATTTATTAATTCATTCTAAAATACATTTTTCTTTTAAATGTGTTAAGAACTACTCTGACTAAAGCATTTTTGGAAGAACTGGCTGAAATAGTCGTATAATCTATGAGCACAAATAGCTCTGGAGTCACCAATCATTTCTCCTCTTCCACTTGCCGGAGGCTGTCCATGAGTGCTACAGTTTGAGCTTGTGAGATAAACATACGCAGATGTAGAATGATCTGAAAATCCATAAACAGTGCTGTACCGTCATGTACATGGGAGGAAGGCCATCACGTGAGATGCCCGTACTATATAAATAGGGTAATGAGGAATTTCATCAAGAAATGAATTCAGCACTGACCTCTAAAAAAGAAAAATGGTTTTTGGTGGGGCATTTGGATTCACAGATTTATTTGAACAAACGTTTGGAAAGAACATTTTCTAGACAGGACCGGGAACGACCCCTGAAAATATGGATGTTTCCTGTCAAGCACAACACAAAATATAAAACAAGGAGTCATTCTCCTGTCTCATAAGCCAGTTCTTATATTAATTAATTAATTAACTAATGGGAGGCAGCAGAAGTTGGATTGAATGATGTAGGAAGAATTCCCTGATTTTTAATTATAAATGTGTCAAAATTTGCATTAGGAAAGTATTTTTCCCTAATGCATTTTCCTTTAATATTATAGTTTGCATTAAAAAACTATTTCCCCCAGCTTTGATTTATTTTATGTTTGTCAAATTGACTCAGTAAGCTTTGAGTAGCTACTATATGTTAGACAAAATGATGGATACAATAAATACACAGATAAGTAAAAAAGTGGCCTATTTGGGAGAAACAGGTGTGTAATAAAAAGACAGTTATGAGGCACACCCGGTACTCAAGGACCAGTCACATCATGACTTAGGTAATTTTTATACACACAAACATACAGACATAGATACTGAGACAGTTATCACTGTTGTACTCTTTATATACTTGAAGAAACAAGCATAGAAATGTAAGTGATGTAAAAATAAAGTTTACATAGTTTTTCAATGGTAGAGCCGGGAGATATTTCTGGTGAAAAAGTAAAATGGTGAAGCTAGTTTGGAAAATAATCTGGTTGTCCATCAACTATCACACGTATAATTACTAGTCATATATTCAACAGAAATAAAACTATATGTCCACAAAAATACTCATATGTTTCAGCATTATCATAATCATCATAAAGTAGAACTACAAAAAACGTTTATCAACTGATGGATCAATGAATAAAATATGGTATATCCAGCAATAGAATATTAATTCAGAAATCAATAGGAATGAATTTCTGATGCATTCTAAAATGTGAAAGAACCGGTAAACATTGTCGTAAATGAAAAAAGTCATTTAAAAAAGAGCTGATATTGCATTATTTGATTTCATTTGTATGAAATGTCCTGAACATACAAATCTATAGCAACAGGAATAATATTCATGATTGCTAACGGCTGGGGTGGAATGGGGGGGAAATGGGACTGACAGTTAATAGATATATGGTTTCCTTTGGGAATGACAAAAATGATCTGAAATTTTAGAGTATATCAGTAACCCATTCCCATTTATATCTGGTAATATACCATTGTTAGATATGCCATATTTTATTCATCAATTCATGCATTGATTGGAAAGATGGCTGTGTGACTTTATGAATATATTAAAAACTACTGACCTGTGCTCTTTATAAAGTGTTGGATTACAATGTATGTGAATTATATCTCAATGGAGCTCTAAGTAAATACATGAAGACGGCTTTAGAAATTAAGGAAGCTAAATCTTCCAGAAGTGATTAACTTGATAACAAACGATTTTCAGCCCTCAGTTGGTTAGGTAAACAAAGGTACAACCCTCTAAGACAGGGGATATAGGAGAAGGTACAAGAAAAGATTGGGCTTGATTTTTCAAAGTCATCAGTAATCCTTAAATTCCTAAAAAACCAGAAAAACAAAAAAAACCCACAACTTTTTGCATAGTCTTTTAAATATTTTCTTATAGCTGCTGTTTGGGTTTGATTTCCGATTTATAACACTGGACAACCAGTATCAACAGATGTGTTCATTGATTTTTAGAGGGAAAGGAATGGGAGAGAGTAGGCAGAGAGAGAGAGGCATCTATGTAAGGGAGAAGCACTGGGCCAGGGTGACATCTTCATTATTCTTACCATTAGTCACAAGAGATAGCACTACTCATTTAAAATGTGTATGATGAATAGAACTTTGGAAATTTTTATTAAAAATAGGCTACATACAAAATTCTCTGTACTTGAATTCACAATTTCTGGTAGATATAACAGTAAAATATTTTACTCAACTTTCAGCAAACTTAGGTTGAAAGTTTAATGAAGATGTAGTCATTCATGTATCTTTACAAGTGCCTGATGTGACAGCCCTCCTGCTTTCAACATTTAATTCCGGTGTTACTGCTTGAAATCTTGCTAAAATCACCTTCAATTATTTGTCCTCTTCCTCCTCCTCAGATGAATATAGAAAAAGCAGTTATGAGCTTTCTCTTGAGATTTCTCATGAAAAGGATCTGGAGATGAAAAGGACGCTTGTTGTTCCATACTTCTTTTTTAGCAAAGTTTTCTAAATGTTAAAGTAAAACTTTCAATGTATTTCTGTGATAGACCAGAGAAATTGATCATTTCCCCTTCCCCTTGGTGGTTACATATCTCCCAATGACATATAGAAGGTGAATTAAATTGTCTTTAAAGACGTTTAACTTTAATATATCGGGCTTTATTTCAAAGAAAAGGTATCATACCAGTTGAAAGAAAATTCTAGGGAGGAGAAAAATAATTGAGGCACTTGATAATTTTAATATAATTTAACAAATGAAAAAGGTTATCCAGACATTAGTGGATAATTAACTTAGACTGTACCACTTACATGGAATAATTTCCTTCCCACAAACCACCTAAGTGCTATTCAGAGCTCATGCTGTTAGCAGAACAGGTACCAGAGAGAAAATGAAGACAAATCAGACAAGAAGGCATTTTGCTTAAATAAATGAGTTTGCTGCTCGAATTGTATTATCATGCCTATGCCATTATTTCCTAATATACATAAACCTGGCATTTCCCACATTAGTTTTTTTTCCCAGACCACATGATGTAGAATAAAAATATTGGCAAACTACATTCCAAATGTAGTTGGAGAAGATAACCCAGAAAATAAGAGGTAGGTCTCCCTAGATACAGGGATTACTGTATGCAAACTGCTGTGGGGTTCAGCACAATTTCCCCTGTGTGTATTGGAGACCGCTGTGCCATAGTCAATGTAGTCTCCAGTGGTTGCCTACCATAAGTAGTGCAAGCTTGGTGGCTCGGCCCACACATGTTGAAGTCGACTAGCCGTGAGCTGAATTTGCTAGTTATATGATTTCGGGCAAGTTGCTGGACCTCCCTTGTTCATATCCTTAAAACATTGACAATGATTTTATTTCTTCTTTAGATCTTAGAAAAACAGTGCTGATTTACAATCACTGGTTATTCAGTTTTAAATATCATGCATGCATGCTTTAAAATAGTGATGAGAACCATTAAAATATGCATTCGTTTTAATTCATATTAAAAATGTACTAGATTAAGTTTAACGAGTAAAGGTTGGAAAACATTGAGGAAAAACTCAAAAGATAATAAAGAGAGGACCACAGATTATTTACATCATTATAGCCATAATAAAGACCGATCTATTTAATTTAGCTATGCTTTTAAAGACAATGTTGTAGAACAATGAACCAAACTTACATTTTATGTGCACTGGAAAACATCAGGAGACAGCTATGTATTGCTTGGTCAGATAATTCAAAGACTGATGCGCAGGAGAACCAATCCTGATTCACTTAGTGACTGGATCCCGCCATCATGATCACAATACAATGAGAAGTTTCATACAAAGGAGACAATGAGTTTGCAGAATTGAATCCTGTGATTTGGGTATCACTATTTATGGAAAAGAATGAAGAGTTTGGGATGTTTGAGAAGTAAACAATAGTTGAAATCATGAGAGCATGAGCTCATGTGCAAACTACAGAAATGTACTGGGTACCAGTTCAGAGATTTTTCATATGTAATACAACATATGATTATCACAGTGGTAACAGTACAAATAACTAGAGGAAATAATAGCCAAGCTAGCTTTCACCAGTTACTTCTTCTTCTTCTTGAACAGCTATCCTATATAGTCCTAGCCTCTTTCTCAAGTAGATTTGACCATATGACTAAGTTCTAATAAATTTGACGTGAACAGAATTATTGTGCAGCACTACAACTCTGGATATTTCCATGTGTTATTTTCTTTATTCTTTCATTCTAGGCTACTATGAATGCCAACACTGATTTGAAAGCTATTTATTAAAGGTGATAATCTATATCTATAGATATAGATATGGATAATCAGTCTTTGTCACTGCATGACGTTTTGTATTGATGTCCTCCATCTCCCTGAAAACATCTTGGAATAAATCTATATCTATATCTATATCCATATTCATATCCATATCTATCTATCTCTCATCATCTATCACACATACTTCCATTATAACTGAGCTATAACACATAGGTAGATCAATTGTTGGGCAGTTGGAATGTGACCTTGTTTATCAAACTCCTATTCTGAAAGAATTAACCAACTGAAACAATAGAAATGATGCCTATGTGACATTGGGTGCCACCTGCTGCCTAGGTGCCCTATGCCACACTATATATTGAATCTTTTTCACTATTTACATCTGCACAGAAATAATCAGGACAAACTTGTCGTGGCTAATTTGGAAAGTATGCAATAAGCTGTTAGGTACCTTTTAAGAATGAGCTTATCACTAGGTATGCAAAGCTCTGTCCAGAAGGTGTCCAGCCATTTTAATATGAAAAATAGAGAACTTTATTGAAGAATACACAAGAAATATTTTTCATATGACAATGACTAATCAGTTCCCATCAAAGTAGGCACCTTGGGTCCTCACACAGTTCTTCCAATTGCCATCAGCTGCCTTGTGGTATTTGCTTGAGTCTTACTGACAGCCTGATACCTGTTCCTTTTCCAAGGTGATTTTAGTTTGGGGAAAACCAGAAGTTACTGGGCCCCAAATCTGTCTGTAGGGGCCTGAGTCACCTGGGTGATTTGATGTTTTGCCAAAACCTTGCACAAGATGTGATGCAAGAGCAGGCATCTTGTGATGAACCTGCCAATCACCAGTTGCCCATAGCTGCAGCCTTCTGAGTCATCAACAGTTTCTGTGGAGGTATGTTCAAACTTAACACAAGACTTGATGTAGAATCATTGCTCTACTAGCTCAGTCATTTTGAATGTGACAACCACACAGTATACGTGCTCACTCACTCAATAGTGTTTACCGCCCTCACTGACTAGTACTGTGAAGTTATCATTGTTCATACATGCACATTCTGGTCCATTCTCCTTGGCTGCCAGATTATATTAATGTCACACAAACTGCTTTCATTATATTAGCAATGGCTGGAGTTTTTCCTGACAGACCTTGACAGGCCTCACACACACACACACACACACACACACACACAGGACATGTATATATTTCATAGTTTAGATAAATGTCTCTCGTTGCATTGAAAATGTTCTCTCCTGCACTGTGGGCTATCTTTTAATTCCCTCAGTATTATTGTGTTTTGGTGAATAAAAGTTATTAATTTAATGAAGTCAAATGTATTTAATTTTTCTATCGTTAATTCCTATTTGTGCTATAACTTATTTAAATCTAAATATGTTATATATATATATATATATATATATACACATATGTGTATATATTTAGGACAATTTAGTGTAACTGTTGATAGAGTGAACTGAATGAAGGATTAAATAGCATCAATGGGTTTGTGCTTTCATCAATTTCTTTGATAGAAAAAGATATTCTCAAAACTGTGAAGCTATAATAAAATTCACTTTATTTTTTTTATTTTGAGAGACAAAACTGAAATTTTCAAAAGGCCTTCAAAAGAGCACTTATCATGAAATAAAAGTTTCAGTTTAAAAACCTCTAACAACCTCTCTAAATGTATTTCTTTTGCCCCCAAATGGGATAATATTGTCTAAATCCTCTATACATAGACGTTGTCTCTGTGTTCATTTCAATTATCCTAATACCTCATCAAAATAAAGGACACAGTTTGAAAATTATAGATTAGGATGTTAAAAGATATGCAATAATTTGTTCATTTATTCATTCAAATATTCATCCAAACATTTAATAAATACTATTTTTAAAAAAACATTTAACAAATAATTAATGAACATTTGCTATGTGTGAGTCATACTTCTTAATACCAGAAATATAAAAATCAAATACGTGTAGAACTATTTTGGCCCATGATGTCTTATCAGACAAAGAAAAATAAGCAAGTATTATTATAGCCCAGGGAAATAAATATAATATTAAAAGTATAAAATGAAAGGATAATAAAGATTATTTTCTGTGTCCAAGGGAGCCAAAGAAAGCTTAATGATATAACTCAACACTTATGTTTATTTTTAAAATATTTTTAATTTATCTTTATTGTATTTTTTACATTACCATTTAGTCTCCTTACAACCCTTCCCCCCAGCAATCACCATACTGTTGTCCATGTTCATGAGCCTTTTTCCTTTTTTCTCAATCACTCTACCCTCTAACCTCCCCTCCCCACTAGCTCTCATCCTGCTCTCCATGTATGAATCTGTCCCCATTTTCCTTATTAGTTCAGTTTGTTCATTAGATTCCACATACGAGTGGTATAGTATACCACTTGACACGAGTGTTAAGACAAACCATATGGTATTTGTCTTTCTCCAAATTGTTTATTTCACTTAGCATAATGTTCTCCAGGTCTATCCATAGTGTTGCAAAGGGTAAAATTTTCTTCTTTTTTACAGATGAGTAGCATTCCATTGTGCAAATGCCCTATAGTTGTTTTATCCACTCACCTGCTGATGGACATAGGCTACTTCCATATCTTGGTAATAGTACCTAATGTTGCAATGAACATAGGGATGCTTATGTTCTTTTGAAGTAGTGTTCTGTGTTCCTTCAGGTATATTTTCAGAACCAGGGTCACTGGGTTGAAAGTTAGATCCATTTTTAATTTTTGAGGTATCTCCATAATGCTTTCCACAGTGGCTACACCGGTCCGTATTCCCACCAGCAGCATACTAGGGGTCCCCTTTCTCCACATCCTCATTAGCACTTGTTGTTTGTTGATTTGTTAATGACAGGCATTCTGACAGGTGTGAGATGATATTCATTGTGGTTTTAATTTGCATTTCTCTGATGTTTAGTTACACTGAACATATTTTCGTATGTCTATTGGCCATCTGCATGTCTTCTTTGAATAATTGTCTATTCAGTTCCTTTGCCCATTTTTTCAATTGGGCTGTTTGTTTTTCCATGTCTTGCTTTTTGTAAGTTCTTTATAAATTTTGGATATTAACCTCTTGTCAGATGTATTGGCAAATATGTTCTCTCATTTGTGGATTGTCTTTTTATAGAAGTTAACTATTAGTTGGCAAGGTCTGAATAGATTAGTAGGATCAAGATAGATGAGTAGGAGTTAGAGATGGAAAGCATTTAGTGCAAAGAATAGTATGCACACAATTGGATATGGTAATTTAAATGGTTAGATCATGCATTCAAGAGACTGCAACTAGGTAAGAAAATAAATGATAAAGAGTTCACACATTATCCTGTGAGCAAAGGAAAGCCAGAATTCTTTTTCTTAACAATATAATAACTTGATCAGGTTTAGTTTTAAAGAGATTAATTAGGACAAAACAAGTTTGCAGAAGATGACTTTTCTAAATATGCTGTATTAGCTCTAGGATATGTAAGCATTAGTAATGTCAGGTTATTCTATTCTACTATGTATATTTTACAGAGGAATTTTTAAAGGCTATCTTGAATTAATCTTTGAATGACCTTTCATATAATTTTCATAAAATTCTAAACATCTGACAAGATATTATTTATCTGATATCCTATATTGAAGCCTTATTTTCTTATGACTAATAAAGGAATTTTGCTTCCCTTACACACCCAGTGACCATTAAGATTTAAAATACATCCAATTATAAAAATGTCTTTCAACTTAGATTTTGTTAAAAATTTTAACATACCTAACTACAGAGAAAATGTCTTCTACTCTACAATAATTCATATTCTTTTATTAAAATTTTATTCCAAGTAACTTTTTGTATCTGCTGCACCTGTTAGGACTTACTTAACAATTGTTCTAATATGAACATTCAGTTTTCAGCAACTAATGTAATTCAGATCTCTCCATATATAAGAGTGGGAAAATGTTTGGTATAATGTTGAATTGCTACTTTCCTCTCTTTTTATCTCTATGCTGTTGAATTAAATAGTTTTTTTGGTTTTTTGTTTTTTTAAATATTTTATTTATTTATCTTTAGAGAGGAAGAGAAGGAGAAAGGAAGGGAAACATCAATGTATGGTTGCCTCTCATGCATCCCCTGCTGGGAACTAGCCCCTTCTGGGAACTGGCCTGCACCCCAGGCATGTGCCCTGACTGGGAATTGAACCCCGATCATGTGGTTCACAGGCCCGCGCTCAATCCACTGAGCTACACCAGCCAGGGCTAAATTAAATACTTTTAAGAAGTAAACAACTCTATCTACGTAATTCTATTTTGCTCTCATATTATCTCCTGATAGTTTTTTATAATAGATCCAAGTCATTTGAGGTCTTCTGAACATTTCCCCTTTTGATCAAAACTATTAAATTAACAATAAGTGTTTGAGTTAGAAAACTTAAACACTTTTAGTCTGAACTAAACCTACCCACATATGTGATATAGTAGCTTTTACATATTCATATATATGTGTATAAATTTTCATATATAAAACAATCCCTTATTCAACATTTGTGTTTTGGTGATAGTGTAACCATATCTATATTTTTGTTATGCATTAGATTACATAGTATTTCTTTTCTACTGACTAGTTGTGAAATATTAGTCATTTAAAATAGCCAACAATAAATTCATGATCAATACATTGGGGTCATCATAAGTTTTTAAACTGTGCCATAGAGCTTGATGAATGGCTGACTGAGATAACTAGTAGAATAGTATTTGGGAAAGCAAAATGTTCTACAAACATGGAAGATCACATCTATTTGTCATTATTATGGAAGACTCACTTCTTTGAAGATCAATTAAATATGCTGCTCTGATGAATAATTAAATGAATATCTGCATATAACAGTTTTCGACACTAAAAATTCTCCTAGGTGATGTGACAAAATTTTCTGAGTCAAAAACAAGAAAACAAAAAGCAAATGGCCAATGTGCTATGAAATATTTACTTAGTAATTTGTTATTTTTTCCCCACTCAGCTTTTTTAATTAGGACATTTCAATTACAGTTTACAGTCAGTATTATTTTGTATTAGTCTCAAGTGTACAGTATATTAATTAGGCAATAAAATACTTTGCAAAGTGTCCCCCCTGATATTTCCCATGCCCAAGTGGCAACTTATATAGTCACAAATTACAGTATTATTGACTATACATTTCCAATGTTGTACTTTACATCCCCTTGACTATGTGGGTTGCATATTTATAAACCAAAAATGAACTATAAGAAAAGAAAACTAAGTGAAAAATTCTATTTACAACTACAATAGAAATATACCCAGGAATTAATTTAACCAAAGAGGTAAAAGTCCTATATTCAGAAAATTATGACACTGAAGAAACTAAAATAAATAATTAGATAGATAGATAAGTAAATAAATAAATGGAATCAGATACTGTGCTCATAGAAAAAAAGAATTAACATTGTTAAAATGTCCATACTATCCAAAACAATCTATAGATTCAATGCAATTTCTACGAAAATACCAATGATGTATTTCATAGAATGAAAACGAACAATCAAAAAGTTTATGTAGGACCACAAAAGACCCCAAATAACCTCAGCAGTCCTGAGAAAGAAGAACAAAGTTGTAGAAATAATGCTACCTGATATCAAATTATACTACAAGGCCATAGTAATTGAAAAGAGCATGGTACTGGGATAAAAACAAACATACAGATCAATGGAATAGAGAGCCCAGAAGTAAATCCATGCCTGTATGGTCAATTAATTGAGTTCTTTAATTAAATTTTAATTTAACTAAGATCTTTTAGTTTCAAGTGTCAGAAACATAACTCTAATTTGAACTAAATGATTAATTAGTTTCCACTATCAGAATATGTAATATTAGAGAAGTGTGTTTAAATTAGATTGGCTTTCAGAGATCCAACGATTCATTAAGATTCACTATCTTTCCCTGACTTATTTTCTGCTTGTTTTATTCTGTAGCAAACGTGGACATGAATGAATGCCCTACATTGACTTCAGTGACAAGAATTTTAGGAGGAAATTTCTCTTTCCTGAGAGATCCTAGAAAGCTTCAACTCCCCCCACTTTGCCTGAGCCCATCATTAAACCAATGACTATGACCAGAACAATTCACTATTCTAATTGGCCACAAAGAAAGTGTATGCTTTCCCCTAACCTGGGGATGAAGTGGGTATGACCAGACATGGAGGATGGGTGGAATAACAAAGCGATGTCAGGCAGAGTAATGCTTACACACTTCACAGGAAAATGAGCACCTAATAAAGGAGAAAATAAGACAGCACAACCTGAGTTCATGTTACTCCCAGAATTCTAGGAATCTCGGGGTTTGGGATCAGAAAATCCTTGCTTCAAATTTTACTTCCATCACTTTATTAACCAGCGTTCTCAGGATGATGATAATGATAATAATTAATAATAGTAGTAATAACAATAAAGATTATTTTAAAAGAAACAATAGGCCCCAAATAGAGTCACTGGTGCTAAGCCCCATGTCAGCAAACTAAACCAAGATTTAATATTTAACAACCCGGTTGCAGTTTCAACCTTTCCAGGAATGTCATCTTAACCAGTCAGTCTAGAATATCCTGGTCAGCACTAGTGAGATACTCACCCAATAGACCCCGTGGGAAAGCAACCTACATCTGAAACTCTCCACTCTTTGCTATAAGAGCCTTTTCTTTTCTACAGCTGTTTAGAGTCGGTTTCTATCTGCGGGATGGGATGCTGCTTGATTCGTGAATTGTTGAATAAAGCCAATTAGAAATTCAAATTTAATCTGTTAAATTTTGTGTTTAATAGGGTGTATATAGTCTCTCTCTCTTCTAACTACTTATCTATCTATCATCTAGAAATAGGTGCATACCATTTTGGAGCCTGGCAAGTTCAAAATCAGCAGAGTAAGCCGCCAGAATGGAAAATGAAGGAAAACTTGCAGTCTGAGTTTGGAGGGAGTCTGCTGGCAGAGTTCCTTCTTCTTTGCGGAAGGTCAGTCTTCTCCTAAAGGCCTTCAGCTGATTGGATGAAGTGTATGCCACGTAATGGAAGCAATCTGCTTTACTCATAGTCGAATGATTTACATAGTAATTGCATCCAAAATGTAGCTTCACCTATACATCCAGAATAGTGTTTTGCCAAAAATTGGGATACTGTTGCCTAGCCAACTTGATACATGAAAGTAGTTTTTAGTCACTTAGTGTTTATCTACCTTAGAAGAAAAATTTGTTTTACTTAGCTTCGGTTTCATTTCCTATTTAATAAAATTGATGTAATCTACTTGTAAAACTATTAAGAAAATTAAACAGCTATGTGCCCCATTAGCACAGTGCCTGACACATAGTAAATGTTCAGTAAATTGTTGCTATTATTACATTTTAATTTCACTGGCACACTTTTTACTATATAATCTAATGGCATAAAAATGTATGTGCACTAGGTATCTGTTGTACATTTGCATACTTAATCTTTCTATGGTCTGTACTATAAGACAGAAGCATGAAAAAAAGGTATTGGTGACAAAAACGCAAAATGATAGTATATGTCAATCAATGCAAATGGTCATTATTGGTGAAAAGGCCACTTCAAGTACTTTCCCTATTGTTATCTGTGGGAATGAACTATGACCTGGGGGAGAGAATAGCAGGATGTACCAGCTCCAGCATTTAAGAGGATGCATAACCTAATAAAATCAGTTAAAGAGAAAGGAAAAAATGACCCTACTGGAGCAGCAAGTATGAAGTCTATTCATTATCATGAGGAACATTATGAGGGATTTTTCAAAGGAAATAGTAAAAAAAAAAAAGATATATAATAAGTAAAATAGCAAAAACAACAATATCATAATTTACTTAACTACCATGTGTGTCTAGAACTCTATCAACGTTTTCTTAAGATATTATAGCACCTATATTCAGTTTGCAAACATCGATTGAGTAGGTACTTCATTAAATATACAAGTTTCACAAATGCAATGGTTAAGCAACAAGCATGGTGTCCTGCAGATACGCAGGATGAGTTATCTGACTGCTTTCCTTTAAGTGTAAGAAGGGGAAATACATGAGCAACACATAAGCAAACCCCAGTGCTTTCCTTCACAGGACCACACAGTCAAACTCCCACAAGGCATAGCAAACTAAGAGGCCATCTCTCCCTCTTAGCAGGGCCTAGAGGCAGGATAACGAAAGGAGGCAACACAAAAAGGCATTTCTGTCCTGAGGCAGCTTCAGGCTATTGGGCCTGAACAACACACTCACCTACAGCCTCAAGGAACGAATCTTGGCAAAAACAGCCCTTCAGAAATAATTCAGAACTGACTTGACACTAAATGTTACAAAACATTTTCTCCTTCATGGACTAGAGACTTGCTGTTTTTTGTGAATTTTGGTTATTCAATTTTCAGCATTTGAAAGCATCGAGATTCTTTGAAAGCAGTAGAAATTGACCAAATGTGAATTTGTGTATGTGAACTTTTATTCTTGCTCTTAATCGTGGATGCTAAATTATTCCAACACCGTTTTTGAACCTTTATTCTGCAGGAGGACCCTATCTCTGTTTTAACGGACTCCTGTTCACCCTTGTTGAGGCAGGGGACCTGCCTCACAGCACTGTGGGAGTGACCCATTTTCAGGCCACGCAACACTAAGGACATCAAGAAAGGTTTGCCTCTCATAGCCCAGAGGATGAACATGCCACACAGGGCAACGTGAGTGTGCGGCTCAGAAACAGTGACCAGCAGGGCGGGGGCTATAGGCAGCAGTCTTTGAGGTATCAAGAGAAGGGGGTTGCCACACAGAGTGCGATCAGCTTTTTTTAAATAAATCCACAGCCTGGCAGGGAAGTGCACGTGTTGAGGAGTCCACGAGGAGGGTTGTTTCATGAGGGACCTTGTTCTTAGGAGCAGAGCAGAGAAGAAACCATGTGGCTGGGCCCAAGTTTCATCAGATGTCAAAGCACAACCTAAAACCAGGCCCCAACTGTGCACCTTAAACCACAGCTTCACATCCTCTCTCTTCTGTTTGTTTGTTAATTTGTATCCCCCAGCAAGTGCCATCAAAGGCTGTCTTTTTAAATCACTTGTGTAATGTTGAAGTTTCACAATGTCGGCCTTCAGCTGATTTGGGGCCACAGACGTGTTTGCTTCAAGCTTTAATGAAATGTTTAAAACCGAAGTTTTAGCAGGGATGGGTCCTTTCTGGTTTGCCGCACACAAGGTCTCTCTAAAGGAACCCTCCGCTTGTTTATCTTATGTGTTGCACTTGGCATGCACTTGAATTTGAGGCTCTGAGTACCACTGATAATGGCATGACCCACAAGGCCTGTTTCTCTTCGTGGCGTATCAGTCAAACAACACAAAACAAGTAACCAAAGTTACTTTCAAAGGGCTCCCGTTTCTTACAGGTATTTCCCAAATAAAAAGAGTAGAAACACAGAACACAGTGGTACTTCTTAAATAGCTATGATGATAACACCAGGTCATCACATACGGCGGAGCTTTTTTAGTCCTTCTGTCTTTTCAAAATCCACCTAGTTTATGTGACCATTATTCTTCTGTGTCCTTTCCCAAATAATTGGCCACTGACCTTTTGTTGAGAGTTCTTCAGCTATAAACCCAAAGGAATGAATAAAAAAGGCTGAACTTCCTAAGAGATTGGCAGGGAAGGAAACAGAACAATGAAACTTTGAATCCTTTTTAGAAGGATTCAGAGGAAGAATAAAGGCTGGGTTATCTCAAAAATTAATGATAAAGGTGGCTTTTTATGTTTAATAACAATGTTAATTAGTTCATATTAGGAACGCTTTTATTACTCTCACAGGTAACTGGGAGAGTCAATGGTAACAAAAGGAAGAGGAAAGGAAACAAAAAGAAATTAAACCAAGAAGAAAAGAGAAAAAGGAGAATGTAAAAAATCAAGAGCAACAGTGTAATGAAACACAAGATGAATAATGTTTCAATACCTTTTCCTTGCTCTCTAAAGTAAGGAATTAAATGAAAATTTTTTGAATGTAAATATTACTTTGTTCCCATCATTTTACATCCTAAACAAGTCTTAAAGAAATTTAGGATGCTACTTTTTTCTAAGACTGAATTTGAAAGACACTATTAAGCCCTACTACACTATTTTGTGAAATCCAAGCTGTACATCTTTGCATTGAACGTTGATGAAATCCAGCACACTTCCCAACCAGCACCATCCAGGCAGCGGCCCCGAAGCGACTCTCGTCGGAGAAGCGGGTACTTGCAAACTCAGACTCGCATAGTGGATTTTATCAGCCAGAAAAAAAACTCTGAAGAAAATGGCGGCACACTCATGTAAGAAATGCTGCTTCTATAGAATTGTAGACTTGAAAGATATATAATCTTATTAACCAATATCACCCCGATAAATTCAATTAAAAAATGCTATGTTGAAGATGCTTTGATGACACAGAAAAATGGTGCTGCGTGGACAAACTGACATTAACCACCTTGGGATTAAGTGTGATTCAGAAAGACAAAACTCTGAAGGAGCAAATATTTTTGGAAGCTTCAAACATTTTATTTTATTTATGTTTTCATTTGACTTGTGCTCAAGTTGGCTATATGATTAAAATGTATCTCAGACTGAGCCTAATAAAGTTTATTCAACAAATGGGAAATAAAAATTCTAAATGATAAATTCTCAATTCTTATCTAAACAATAAGAAAATATTGCTTTATGTTTTAATTGACAGTGTTTTCTTATAATTACCTAAAAATGGTGAATCACAGAATCAATCTTTACTTCTCTTTGAGGAAAGCGGTTTCTCTGAGCCTTCATCTTATAACTACCATCTAGGTTAAGATAGAATCAGATAATATGAGTGACTAGAGAACAATAAAAGAGCTACCACACTTTTGAAATGGACACATTTTTGTATTCTGTGAGGCATAAACATAGACTTAAAAATTTTGGAGTACTTGACATTACTGTGTATATACACATTATTCTATCTGCAAGTCAACAGAAAATTTTCAATTTGTTCTTATCTTTACTCTGGGAGAAATACATATTTTAAATGTTTGCAAAAAGGTGAAAAGTAGTCGTACATACTTGTCACTCCTTTTTATTTATTCTTTCTTCTTGTCTATGCTTAAGTGGACATGCGTTTGGCTATTTTTTGAAACGTGCTCAAGTGCTTTTTCTTTCGTTTTAGATGGCTTAAGGAATGTTGTTGACAAACTAGAGATCATAATGACAGCAACATATTTTTAATACTTCTACCATATTTTCCAAGCCACAACTCTCAGATAAAAAAAATTCTGAGTTTGCTTTTGGGGTAAACAACACAAAATCAGCACTCTTAACCTTTGAGACTGTGTTGTTCTCCAAGATTGGAAGGATTTTTTGAATCCTTGGAGTTTGGGTTTTCCAAATAAAACTAACTTGGTTTGCAAAATACAGCAAGAAAGATATTTGTCTTTAAACAAAATCCTCTTTTTTTCTACTTCCCATATATCTAAAATATAAAATCAGTCATTATAAGCAAAATTTTTTCCTTAGGGGGGGAATAAATGCTACAGTTTTGCTTGATACAAAAAACCATGTGTAAGAAACACTGAATGAGTAGTAATTTTCCTCTGCAATCTTCCACCGGAAATTGCATCCTGCACCAGTTTCTCCCAACCCCTCTTGCATGTGACATTACCATCTAACTGTTTCTCTTTGTCCCTGTTGATAAGTACCGCCCAACTGACAACACTTCTCAAGAACAATTCTTCCAGGCCCATTTTTGAAACTAGCTGAGCATCCATGGACATCCTCCTGCTGGATCCCCATATGCTTCCCCTCCCACCCTGAGCTCTGCCCTGGAGCATTTTCATGCCCATCATTTGCCAAAAAAAGATGCTATGCTAAAGGTGTTGTAGTTGATTTTCTTTCACACTATTTTCATTATCGCCTAAGACAATGCTTTCCATTTAGATTTAAATTTAAAGAAGATAAAAAATTTAGATTTAAATTTGAAGAAGATAAAAAATGTTAAGGACTTAGCCCAGTAAATGCCACATTATAACCATGATTATACACACATTGAATGAGTTGTGCCTCATAGGAATCAAGCAGGAAGTGACTTTTGTCCTTTCCTGTGCCTGCTGTATTGCTCTTGCTCATCATTTCTTCCCTTCCTCCTCAACTATTCAGGTCCACTTCTACTCCTCCGATTCTTGGCAAGTCTGAGAAGTTTTCTCATTACCGTCATTTAATAAGAAAAATCGACTCTCTTCCAGGTACGCATTTCTGTCCAGGAAAATACACACGCTCCACAAGCTCATCCTCACACTCCATCTCATGCAGTTTCAGCCAACTTCAGCCTGAGAAACCTACAGCTAGGAAGCCAGCAAAGGTAGCATCTCCCTTTCTCTATGTCTCAAGTCAACTCCTAAACAAGAGTAGAACAGCAGGGAAAGAAAAAGAAGACACGTTTACCAGATGGCTACAGGTGTGCCGCTGGAATCTGAGTGTGGTTGATACAAAAAATTGACCCACTGTTTTAATGCACTTTATAATATTACACTCACACAACACACACACACACACACACACACAGACACACACACACACACTACTGGGGACGTCTCTTCCTTCTGCGGCTCCTATGGCACTGGGGGTTACCACTTTGAAGGGTACCTTACAACCTATCGGCTCTGTGTTAAATGCTCTTCCTCAAGCTGATTTCTTGTGAGGTCACAAAGATCATGAAACTGTCACTGGACTAGTTCTGTGCAAGGGACTGTCCTGCCCTGGCATGATCCAGGACCTTCTGCATGCTAGGCAACCTCCAGGTTCTTGACTCAACCAGGAAAAAAATTAAGAGTGAGTTATTGGTGGAAGTGGCGCCTTTCATGGGATTCCAAGAAAAGCATTTCATGAACCCACACATGGGAGATTGTGGTGTGGCAAGATTTACTTGGGTGGAAATAAAAGGCCGCTCCTCTGTCCCATCTCCAACCACCCCACCATGGAAAAAGTCCAATCGTGTCTTTGACTAGGCCAAAACAAAGGCCAGTGTCCAGAGTTGCTGTTTCGTTGTTCCAGCATTAGCAGTTTCAGTCCCAGTCCAGGTAGCTTAACACTATTCCGAGCTCTTCTGCTGTACCCAGGCTCCCGCTAGGAGCCTGTGTTTGGAGTTCACGTGACAGCCAGCCACAAGGCTGCTAGATGTGCTGGGTTTCTATGCAGAGAACACTTAACAAATGGGGTGAGTGCGTGTTCCTGAGTGAGGAGAGATTTTTTTTATTAATCTGGGTTATATTCTCTGAGGCCTGGGAAACACCAGGAGCTTTCTCCAAATAACCAACCAACGTCCCAAGCCTTCAGGGTTTCTGATGGGCTACTGCAGACCAATCGGTCCCTTTCCCAGGTTAGACTGGCAGGTCTCTGTGGTCAAGCAGCTCCCTCTGTGCCACTTTGACTTTTCTTGCATATGTGCTGACCTCCCCACGTGATCTAGGCAATTGGACCAAGGAGATTGAAAAGCCAGTCCTTCTTCCCTATTTGGAAGGGGGTGGGTTGTTGATCCCTTTTGCCAGGCAAAGCGGTGATCCCCTGGGAAGTGTATGAAGCTGTAACTTCCTGCTGAAACAAACAGACTTGTGCTCCCTGGTTGATTATGCTCAATGTCTGATCCCTTTAGCTTCCTTCCTTTATTAATAACTAGTTAACTACCTGTGGCCACAGAAAGAAGTGCAAAATATGTAGCATGGTGGAGTGAACACTGGCCAATTCAATAATGAGTTGTGAGTTGTGCATGTGGTCACTTAGTTTTGGGGATTTTATGTTTCTGTTTTTTTTTTAAATTTTATGGTAATGAATTCTGTGTTCACCTTCCGTTTGGGAGGATGCTTGTTCTTCATATGGTCCATTCAATAACTGTACTGGCATTTGTTCCTCTTGGCCCCCCTTCTAGTGGAGGTATAAATTTCCATTATAACGATGGTACAATGAGCTTTGGGGTTGGTTTCTGGTCAATTTTTCCTCCATCTTGGACTGACTTGGTTTTAGCCCGTGCTTGTTGCTGAGTTCTGCAACCGCGGCAGGGGTTTCCTGCCATAAACCGTTTTCCCTTTGAGCATGCACAGAGGTGAGGGCTCTGGTGAGAGGACGTAGGCGTGGGACATCGGCTCCTACTTCCTCACTCCACCTGTCCGGATTTTTTCCTCACTTCTTTCTAACCTGCCTCAAAACTGTCGTAGAGAGGATTTTTCTTCCCAATGTAATTCACAGTGAGTTCTGTCGTATGCTTGGTGCTTCTCCTGGCAGCTTTGCCCAAACACAGCCCTATCTCTCTTTTCTCTGTTCAATCAGGCTGAGTGAGCCAGGTCACCCGGCTGAGACCTTTTCCTGGCACATACCAAATGCCGCTTCTTGTTTCCACAAACTCTACAATGAGGTCCCATGCACTTCAATATGTCTAAAGAAATTCTCTCTACCAGTACCTTCAAACTTCCAGTGAATGTTTTAAACTCTGTAATGTTCTCCTTATAATATTTTATTAACTTTGTAAACTCTGACAGCATTGCCGTCAATGTCCCTTTCACCTAATCATGCCTTCTTGAAGTAAAATCTTAGTACAGGCTACTCTGTCAGTGTGACATTTTCACTAGCTTTGTCATTTTTGTTGTATTTTTGCCATTACCAAGCAGTCCCCATACAGTATTGTATTCAGTCAGTACCCATGTAAGTTGCCTCGATTTGGGTAAAGAATATTGCTAGCAAAAGCAGTCATCTTTACTTAAGCCTGTTTTTCACGGATATAATTCAAACATATAATCTTAGGGTGGGAATACTTGGCATCCACTGAATTACACTGAGCTTTGTAGGACTCGACAGAACAGTGAAACAACAGAATAGCCTGGTTTATGTTTCTACTTACAATCTATCTTTATAACGATTTGTACACACGGGAGTGTGTAGAAAAGCAGGTAGAGATAGAAAAACTAGGAGGAAAAGGAGGATGAGGAGGAAGAGAAGGGCAGGAGAGAAAGGCAGATGGAGGAATAAGGAAGAGAAGTGGAAGGGAGAGAAAGGCATATGGGGATGGTCTGGCAGTTCCCCCATAAAGAAAGCCCTCCATACCCTCTTACCCCATTTTATTCTTTTCTCAAGAAAATTGGAAAAGGCTTGTCACATTGCATGTCAGGCAAAAAGTACATTCTGAAAAACTGCTTCACAGGTATAGATATTGTAGGCAAAAAGTCTTTCCACATGATCTGAAGGAATGCATTCCACAGACCCACGTATGGGAGACTGTGGAGTGGCAGGGTTTATTTGTGTGGGGACAGAAGCTGCCCCCTTGGTTTCTAGCATCCCCCTTCCTCCATTTGCCCCACCACAGAAAGAATCCAGCTGTGGTTTCAGCAAGGCAAAGGCAAAAGCTAGTTCTGAGTCTATACTTTATAGTAAAGTACAGTCTAATCCAGAATCTGGCTAATTTGCTGTGTGTTTCCAGCTCCTGTCTCTTTCAGGCACCCTCCTGGAGGCCATGGACTGCCTGGCTTCTAGGGCCACATGGAGACAGCAGGTGAATGCACTGTGTGAGTGCAGGTCATGAGCAAAAAAGAGAGCAAGAAGGAGAGCTTCTCTGTTCCCCTGGGGTTACAACCAGGAGCTTGAGTTTGGTCCAATCACCAGGTGCCTTTTTCAAAATGAGCAATGAAGCCCTGGCTGGCATAGCTTAGTGGATTGAGCGTGGGCCTGCGAACCAGACGATTGCAGTTCGATTCCCAGTCAGGGCACATGCCTGGGTTGCAGGTCGGTTCCTTGCAAGCTAACTACTAGCAGGGGACGCACAAAAGGCAACCATACATTGATGTTTCTCTCCCTCTCTCCTTCCCCTCTAAAGATAAATAAATAAAATCTAAAAAAAAAAAAAAAAAAAGAGCAANTGAATGCACTGTGTGAGTGCAGGTCATGAGCAAAAAAGAGAGCAAGAAGGAGAGCTTCTCTGTTCCCCTGGGGTTACAACCAGGAGCTTGAGTTTGGTCCAATCTCCAGGTGCCTTTTTCAAAATGAGCAATGAAGCCCTGGCTGGCATAGCTCAGTGGATTGAGCGTGGGCCTGCGAACCAGACGATCGCAGTTCGATTCCCAGTCAGGGCACATGCCTGGGTTGCAGGTCGGTTCCTTGCAAGCTAACTACCAGCAGGGGACGCACAAAAGGCAACCATACATTGATGTTTCTCTCCCTCTCTCCTTCCCCTCTAAAGATAAATAAATAAAATCTAAAAAAAAAAAATGAGCAATGAATTTCCCAAGCTTCTATGAGCTCCAGATGGGGCCACCTCCCAACCAATCCCTTTTTCTCCACACTAGACTGACAGGCCTTTTGGTCAAGCACCTTCTCCTGAACCATTTTGACTTACACACTGTATGCACCAGTCTTGCCCTACTCCTACCTGGCAACCTGTTACTAGAAGGGGGCAGTGGGGAGGGTTACTTCCACTAGAAGTGGATGTAAAAAAAAAGAAACACTTATGTGCCCGCACACTTGCTTATGCTTATTTGTGAAATTAATTGTAAGAGAAATAGAAAATACTAACTTATATTTCCTCTATTTTCTGAAATCCAATGAAATACTAATCCCCATGAACATCTTGTTAAAAGCTGGAAACAGAATTACAAATACAGAAGCAATTTACTTCTGATTTTATTTCATAGCACCCCATTTGAGAAAAAATATGGTGAAATAAACACACTCCTTTGGTTGCATTCAGATTGAAGAAAACACAAATTGTTTTTATTTTTAAATACTAGAGAGAGAAAGAATAGGAATAATTTAACCAGAATGACAATTTCCAAAATTCTTTCACATCAGTTCATACACCAAAAAGTCTTAAATACATTATAATTAACATTGATTAATCTATTGAAGTCTGGAATCCTTCTTGGAACAATTCCTAGAGATGAATGAGAGTTACTCTTGAAAGAGATGTGTCTTCAAGACATTGCATCCTATTTCTAAGAGCTTGCTTCTCGAAATTAAGTGATAGACATTATGCTGTGAAAAGCTTAGAATTTCCACTTTGATATATATTTTTCAATATCAAATTTTTATCTATAATACCATTGTACTAAATTCAAAATCATAAAATGAATTTACATAAGGAAACATATTGGATGGTGAGATAAAAATTTGTCCACACATACTTACTTTTCCTTTTAAATTAAATATTTAATTCTTAACATGTTTCCAAAGTTGATATCAGTCATCTTAATGCTTTCACATTTTACGCATACTGACCAACACTCAATTGACATAGGTGATCATCGTACCAGAGAAATCTGAATACCAATGTGCTGTGGAAGTAGAAAGGGTGAACAAAAGGTGCAATTCTTATAAATAAATTACTTAGTTATGTATTATTTATGTTACACAAATTTAAACAATGTATAATACATGAGGAGAAATTTACTATATTTGGAGGAAAAACAACTGAGCTGTCTCCCAGGACCTTTATTAATATTTCAATATCAGTATTATTCTGCTGTATAATTGATTTTTGAAGAATATTTTGCATATGTTTTCTGAAATCCAATGACTAAAACTCAAAATTGTGAGAATACACATGAGTTTGATATTACTTGTTTGGGGGCAAACTTCAGTCTAAAGCCAAGGTGAGAGCCTTGTCAAGATGGGAGCCACTTCCAACAGCTTTCAGAGTGATGCCCATTAAGAGTTCCTCCCCACACATTTATTCTTTCCTTTATGTCCCTTGCCCTAAGGGAGATATCAGTGAAAATATTGCTGTGTGAAATACCTGAAATTTTCCTACTCATGTTCCCCTCTAGGACTCTTATGGTGTTGTGACTTGTATTTAAGTCTTTTATCCATCTCGAGTTAATTTTTGTGTATGGTAGACAAAAAATTTTGTGTTGGTGGTTGAGTTTCATTTTTTGCACGTAGCTGTCCAGATCTCCCAACACCATTTGTAGAAGACGCTATTTTTACTCCATTTTATGACCCTGCCCTTTTTGTCTAATGTTAATTGACCATAGAGGTTGGGGTTTATTTCTGGAATCTCTATTATGTTCCACTGATTTATGTGTCTGTTCTTATGCCAGTACCAGGCCGTTTTGATTATAGTGGCCTTATAATATAGTTTGATATCAGGTATTGTGATCTTTCCTACTTTGTCCTTATTTCTCATAATTACTGTAGCTATTTGGGGTATTTTATGGCTCCATATAAATTTTTTAAATGTTTTTTTCTGTATCTGTGAAATATGTCATTGGTATTTTAATAGGGATTGCATTGATAGATTGCTTTGGGTAGTACAGACATTTTGATGGTGTTAATTCCTTCACCTCCTGCTCACAATCAATTGTATGAATGGAAAAAGGATCACAGTCTATTATTTTCCCTTGTATTCTAAGCTTCATGGGTTTTTTTAATTTCCTTTGAGGGGAAAGAGAGAGAAGGAGTGTTGTTTTCAATTTCTTTTAAGGAAGGCTTGGCTTCATTATTTTATGAAATAATGGGAGAAAAAAGGAAACATAGTCTAAATGATCTGCCTTTGATTAATGCTCTGGATTACTGAATTTATAAACAATCCCAAGAAACTTTTTCCTTCTTTAACTAGTATTTGATCTCTCCTTTGAAAGAGCAGGAAGTAGGATTCAAAGTTTTATTAAGCTAAGGTGAAATCCTTTATGTATGTAAAAAGGAATTTAATAGCTATCCGTGTAAAGAATGACTAAGTACAATGATTTTTTGTGCCTTTATTCTATGAGAAGAACTGTGCTAAATTTTTAAACAGACCTAAAAGGAAATAATCGTATACCTTTATGGTATACAGCCTTTATGGCAAGATTGAGATCATGGAAACACTGGCAAACTCGTATTGAGTGTTAGACATCCATTCTTTCTGCGTTACCTTTGTGAATTCTCAGAACAAACTTATAAGATACACACTTTTATTATTATTATTAACAGTATTGTTACTGTACTTTTACAAACTGAGACTTATTAATCTTATTAATTGTTTGACTTTGAGCAAGTCAACCTTTCTATGTTTCAGTCTCCATAACCTTAAAGTGGGGGTGATATGGGTACCCCCACTCTGTGTTAGGTATGTATTTATTATTTATTTTTTCATAATTAAAACAAACAATACACAAATGTGTGACATATGGTTACTATACAACACATGTTTATGAGACTCAGGAAAGCTAATCACTCTATACTCAAAATTTGTATGTAGGCAATTTTGTTTTAGAAGAGATGTATTTATTGCCTGTGCTATGTTGCTTCTCATATCACATAGCATTACTATTATTTTTGACAGGTGAAGTTATTGTTTCCAAAAATTAAGTTTCCAATTCAGAACCACAAGATAATAAATAAGTAGGTCAGGGATTGAATTGTGGGAGGCTTATAGAAACTTAGAAAGGTTCTTCAAGATAGAGGGTAGGCTTAGCTCTGCATCTCTGAACATTCGTTATGGTGGTCATGTGGAACATTCCAGAATGGAACAAGAAAGCCAGAAAAAAAAACTACTTAAGGACAGAGGAATGATAAAAAGGATGTTCCAATGGAAGTAATGTGACTACAAAGGTGTTTTAGGACTGTGAGAGCATCATGCTAAGTGAAGTGAGCCAGAAGGTGAAAGACCAATACCATATGATCTCACCTATAAGTGGAACCTAATCAACAAAACAAACAAGCAAGCAAAATAGAACCAGAGACACTGAGATAAAGAGCAAACTGACAGTATGCAGAGGGGATGGGGGAGGGAAATAATGTGGAAAAGAAGGGAAGGGGTCACAAATGAACATGTATAACAGATTCATGGACAAAGCCAAAGGGGGTAGAATTGAGGGTGGGAAGTGAGGGTGGGTGGGGCAGAGGAGAGTGGTGGTGGGAAAATGGAGACAGCTATATTCAAACATTAATAAAAATATATATAAAATAAGAGGAGTGTGTGAACACTGGGAATCATGGTGGATGGGTCAGTCAAATAAAAGCTTGGTTGATAGACTGCTTCTCAGAACAGTTTCAAAATTTGTTCTATAAATTTTCACAGCAGGAGGTATACCATTATGTCAAAGTAACTGCAATTATAGATAAACCATAGATATGGGTAGGAACATAGATATAGATGTATAGATACAGATAGTTTCCCAAGTGTCATATGAACAATGTTTTCTAGTCTATCCAATTAGGTAAGTCAACACTTGAGTTGTGATTTTAAGACACTATGATTCGTGGTATAGTTGACACATCTATCCAAATAATGTACCCTTTCATCTCAACTAACCATATTAGGATAAATATAATTTGAGGAGAAGACATAACTTTCTTTTGTTTTTAATCACAAAAGGTAGCTCATGACATGTCTATAACCAGGAAGCAAGAAAAGAAAAATACTGTCTTTATTTATTTTTTGACTAAAGTATAGCTATAGGGGAGGGCAAGGCAAACCATTTAAAAATATTGAAAAGAAATTGAAAAATAATATTATATTAGTTTCAAGAATACAACATAAGGATGTAATATATGTAAATACTGTGAAATGGGCACCATGATAAGTCTAGCACATGTCATTCTTGCTCTAAGAATGTAGGGTTTCCCAAAGGGCGGTGGTAACTATAAGCCACCGACTTGATGGGGGTACTCACGTGCACCTCATGTGCACCTGTGTGCCCAGCTCTGTTGTTCAGAGATGGAAAACACTCCTGTTGGTGAGTTCCTGTCCAAATGAGATCATTACGTAGCTTCAACATTGCCTTTATATTTGAATTCAGGACGACTCTTGCCCTTACATTCTCAAACACGAGGTATAGCCTTACTTCTTTCCCATTGTCATCAGGAAAAGGGTAGAAGAAATAAGAAGGATGGAGGAAGTATGATTAAGGTTATCCTAAATCTGTTTTGCATGTACAGTATAAAGCTTTGTGACTAGAATATTTCTAATATGCTGGAGGCAATAATGACATGTCACTTTATAACTGACACTGACAAATGAACCCCCCCGATATCCCCAGAAGTTTCTAATAAAATCTTGCTTTTTGTTAACTTTTTTAAAAGAAATGTAATGTGACTGATACTTGCTTTAGCTCTATTATGAATCCTAAAAGAAATATGAAAAAAGAATAAAGTGATAACATTAAAAAATAGCAAACACCATTTCTTTCAATCTTTCATGTTATCTCCTGAGATTTCATATTCAAGCGATAGAGGAACTGACCCTAGTCAGCTTCTAAGAACTGACAAGATCACAGCTCAAGAGAGTATGTCTTTAGAAAAATGATACTTTTTTTCTTCCTGGTTATTGTTAGTACAAATGTCTCAATAAAGTTCTCAGAGTTTCCATGCCTCTCCTTGAAAGTTCTCAGTTCTCCATGTTCTTTTGAAGAATGAATTGTGCAGGCGGACAGGCCAAAAGTCAAAATGCGTGCACACACACAATCTACATATTTCGATAAGCCATGCCGAATAACTTATAAGCCTAGTGTTTAAAATGTTTTGCTGAAGACTGCTAACTAAAATTTAAAGACGCAATAATATAGAAAATGATGGATACATATTGGAGCTAATAAAACTTAATTCTCTGGACCTCTTACTTGCATAGACCTTTACAAGGCTCTGAATCTCATTTTGCAATTTATAATTATAATATTTTCCATTTATTTTCTAAAGGAGAATACTCAGAATTGTATCATTCTCCAGCCCACAGAAACTTGATATGCTCTTGATTATAAAGAATTACCAGTTACGAATAATGTTTTCCTCCTTTTCTAATGCTGGTGGNACTAAAATTTAAAGACACAATAATATAGAAAATGATGGATACATATTGGAGCTAATAAAACTTAATTCTCTAGACCTCTTACTTGCATAGACCTTTACAAGGCTCTGAATCTCATTTTGCAATTTATAATTATAATATTTTCCATTTATTTTCTAAAGGAGAATACTCAGAATTGTATCATTCTCCAGCCCACAGAAACTTGATATGCTCTTGATTATAAAGAATTACCAGTTACGAATAATGTTTTCCTCCTTTTCTAATGCTGGTGGAATTATTAGTAGTATTAGCAGTAGACTAACACTCATGGGTGGATTATTTTGCCACGGTTAATTACATGAATGGGTAGATGGAGATTATATATATGTGTGTGTGTATATATATACACACACATACATTCACTCTTTATGTATGTATATATATATAAAGTCTAGCAACCACAAACATTTTTATTTCCACTACTACCACATAAACCCCCCTTGCCACCCCTATCTACAACCCTCCTTCTGCCTCATGTCTTACATGCCAACTTTTGGCTAGCCAATACTATGTTCACAAATGATGCCTACACAATGCAGAAAACCAGTTCATTGACACTCAGGGCTACACAGACACTCAGAAACCAACTTTACATTCAGCTATTCCCGAGAAACTACTCATCATATGCCACATGCTCTCCTACAGACTTTTACTGCCCACTTAGCTAATCACTGCAATTGCAGTAGCCACAATAATTAGAGGGTGTCTGATAATGTCCCAGCTTTACCTTGAACAAAAATTGTCTCATTTTTCATCATGTTCACATGATTACTCTGAGTAATGCACCATACGTCTTCTCAGGAATGTTGCCCTAGTTCTTGATCCTGTATGGTCTCTTCTCAGCCCAACCGTAGGAAATGATGCAGTTGCAAACTGAATAATTTTGTGTTACTCTTTATCAGTAACCATTCAAAGGCTATCTGATTTCGAGCGAGGTCCAAAGTGCCTGAAATGGCCTGCAATCCCCTGCCTGTGTACAGCACGATCCTCACACCCTGCCCTCTTTCCACTCTACCCCAGCCACATGACCACCTGGCACTGCCTCCAACAGTCAGAAATGCACACTTGCCCAGAGGCTTTGTAATTACTGCTCCCGGTCCTGGGATTCCCTTCCCCTGGACTTTGAATGCTTACCCTCAGCTCTTTGCTCAAATGTCATCATCTTGGTGAGATGTTTTGGTTCATATTTTTGTTTAAAGTACAAGAATGAAAGCTCCCATATGCCTGTCATTGTTTCATCATTAATGTGTAGGAAATAGCCTGGCTTGTAGTAGGAACACAATTCATATTTATTAATAAATGAATGAGTTATGGTTATATATTTCTGTACAATGAGGAATCATTTTTTTTAGCTTTCATCATTTGACAAACATTTTCCCTGATAAAACTTTTTAGTTAATTTAAGCAATTTTTAAGAAAAAGAAAGCACTGAGAGAGGAAAGATCTTCACAACGAGACAGAAGAAAATGTGTGAAGGTTAAAGCAGAGATTTAAGATGGAAGAGTTTAAAGTCTCCTTCTAATCTTATTAATTGTTTGCCTTTGAGCAAGTCAACCTTTCTATGTTTCAGTTTCCATAACCTTAAAGTGGGGGTGATATGGGTACCCCCACATACCTGTGTTAGGTATGTATTTATTATTTATTTTTTCATAATTAAAACAAACAATACACAAATGTGTGACATATGGTTATTGTACAACACATGTTAAATATTAATATCTTCAGTATAACATGTTGCAGAATATAACAAAAAAAAGAACAAAACTCTTAATGGTCAGTATCCTGAATGGGTTTGCACACTAGCAATGAACAAAATCCCACCCCTCAGGTATTGTTGAACATTGGTCTCAATTATGACTGTTCTGTACTAGCAATTGCAGTAATATTAGTAATTGATAAACACAATTTCTGTAAGATGTGCAGATACTGATTTATTTAATCTCTATAAGACATTTAAGAAGTAATTACTATTGTTTTCCATTTTTTTACAAATGAAGAAATTGAGACATAGTTTTTTTAGCTTATCTTAGCCAGGATTCAAACCCCTGTAGTATACTTAACTACTACTTTGTATCTACTACATCTTCAGTTATACTTAAGATGCTTTGTCTGGGATTGTGCAGATAAGAAAGGTATAATCTGCTTACAGATTCAAGATTGATTGTGTCTGTCCATGTGTGATATGCCTACTCTTTCAGAGGCTGACTGTTAATTTCTTCTGCCCTTACCTGTTGTCTACAATGTTTTTGGTAGGATTTTCAAGTGATTTCTAAAGATCTACAGAAAGACAGGAGGATAGTTCTTAAGAAATTTTATTTGGATAACTTCTACTCCTAATTTTCCTTACTTTTTCCCTTTATCTGTATTTTTAAATATTGAATACCAGTGAGACATTAAATGTACTCTGGTGACTATTTCATATTGTAAAGATATGCGTATGTACTTCAAATAATTTTATGTGTTATCTAAAATCAGGGATATGATTGTCATCTCTCATTTCCTTGTCCAGGAAAGTTTGACCTCTGTCTGCAAGTTTCGCACACAGATATGCTTTCATTATTTTTACCAGATTGAGAGTGTGAGATTGGTTTGGTATCCTCTTTCATCTCTCCCCCCTCACTCTTGTTTGTGGTTTCCTACTGGTTAGGTTCATACAGTGCTGAGTAAACTGAATACCTAAAAATTATTTTGAATCTACATAATGTTACCAAGGTTGTTAGTGACCATAAAAATCTCACACTTTAAAAAGATTCAAAACAAATTATATAAAAGCCATAAATATTTATGTATATATTCACTGCTATGGCAAAAGTAGAGATACATTTCTTCACTTCTGGTGCATTACAGAACTTCCATGTTCTGCACTGGAAATGCATTCGAATAATATGAAAAATGGCACTGCTAAATAAAACAAAGTTGGCAGTCCTGAATTTTCAGGAGTCAGGTATTTGGGGATTTTAGTTTTATTAATTCATTTATCCATTCATTACATGATCTTTATTGAGTGATTGTGATGTACCCAGCAAGCTAAACGTAGGGATTTCCAGATTATTAGAGGTTAAAGGGAAGCTGACCTTTAATAGTGGAGAGTATGATGACTGTAAAATACATAGAAAAATCAAATAATTTATTTGGGAGAATAAAATAATGTTTCCCAAGAGCTAACACGTTAATAAGAATTAGCCAGACAAAGGCATATGAAGAGATGGGTTGAGAACTTAAAACCAAGTGGAATAGGCAAAAATCTGCTTACCAGAGAGAACAAAATTCAGAGAGCTGGGAAAGAGAATATTAGGGTCAGGATTAGAACTTTATAAAATCCCAGAGTGTAAAACCAATGCATCTATCTGACTAGCTCTTGAAACTAATGTGGGAAAGACATTAAAAGTCCAGTATCTACCAGTGAGGATGTGGCTTTGACTTCATTTTGCTGCCTAACGCTAGTTTCTGATGTTCCTAACCTAAGTGATTAGCAGTCATGTGCCACTAAGCTACAGCTTCCTGCCCCAAATACTTGTGTCCAACCTTTATACCATTTATTCACTAATTTATTCATTCATTTGCTCATTCATTCTCTCACTCCTTCATTCATGCACTAATTCGTATAACACATACTGCTTTTATTAAATTATTCACTCATTTTATGAGTATAAAGCAAATGTTCATTGAGTTTCTACTATGAGCCACATAAGATAGAGAAAATTCCTGCCTTCGTGGAATATTTTAGTTTTAGAGAATAACATAAGCAGGCACAAGAATTAAATGTATATGAATATTTGATATCATTATAAATACACACATATATAAATTCTACTATCTCACTTCAGGTAGGAGACTGACTTAAATCCTAATCTATATAAATGAAAGCAGAATACTTTCTCTCCTCTTGCCACTTTCTGTTCCCAAGAAAATAGACTGGTGTTGAATGGAAACTTTTCCTAGTTTAAACTTTCTTGTTTTTTTATAGCAACTTAGTTCAATTTCCAGTGATCTTTAATACTAAATATGACCCCTGGGACCAACCTACTTTATAATGTGTCATCTTAACCACTTCTATGCCATTTTCTTGTTACTTAACTATCCAGTCCTTTTGTTCCTTGAAGTCCAAGCATGCTTAACATCCAAACTCGGTTAGGTGTCTTCAATACAGTGATTTCTCTTTGGTCTGGACACTCAACCAAGATTGTTTCTAGACAATGCTTCCATCATTTATAAATGTGTATTTATGTTATAAAGCCAAATTAACTTCTAAATCTCAGTGGCATAAAACAAAACTTTGTTTCTCACCTCTCTGCTTGTGTCATCCAGGTAGTTGGGAGCTTGCTTGGCTACTCAATCAGGGACCCAGGAAGTCAAAGAACCCACCATCTTGTTATTCCAACATCTTAACACACAACACCATGCCAAGCCAAGGAAAAAGGAGCAAAAATCATGCCTGTGCTTAATTGCCTGAAATCAAGGATATGTATTTTATTTAAACAAATCTAAATTTAGGCAACTCAAGTTTTATTTGAGACCCAGTTACATTTGATATATAAATGTCCACTTGTTACCTTTATGCAGTGTTTAAAAAGTGTATTTCTATGTTTTCTCCAATTTATGCTTTAATAAAAACATATTTACCAAGAATTATTATACCCTCTTTAAAGAGGAGAAATAGCAGTCTCATTACACTTGTCAAGTCTAAGATCACAAGATCAGAAGGGATAAGATCTAGCAGACATAAAGATTAAAACAAGGTCTGTTTCATTCTGAAATAAATTCACTTCTCTTCCCATTATATCATTTGTACCTTACTTAGAGTTTGTTTGTTAAACATATGTAAAGCAACATATTGTATGAAGTTTCATGAGAACTTTCAGACAGTATGATTGAATGTCCTCATTTGATAGATGAGAGCACCAAAAGCAAGGAAGGTTAAGAGTCTCAGCCAATGTACTCAACTAACTTCAACTCATCTAACTTCAAAGCTCACGCTTTTTTCTACTACTCCACAATACCAGTAGGTTAAGTGTTATTGAGTATGAAACACTCAATGTATTTATAGTCAAAAGAGGTTTTATCACTGATGTATTATGTAACATCTTACTAGCCTGGTTGGAGACGTTCATTCACACCTTATGAGATTTCCATTATCACTTTATTGCCAAGGTTACGGACCAAATTAACACGAAAACATGCTGTTCTTCTCTCTTTCTATCCTTATATGCCTCCGATTCTGCCCTGCTGCTAGCAGTTCACCTGTCCATTTCTGTTCTAAATTGGCTCTTCACTAAGAAGTGATTCATTGATGATCATATTCTTAGTATTTCAACCTGCTAAAAATTGGCAGTCCAGTCTTTTTATAAGAGGGCTACTGAAAAGAGCCAACACAAGGCATATTCTGAAAAACATTTAACTCCCCACTCCATCACTCTCTCACCATTTTTTTCCTTCCTAAATTCAGAATTATTTCAAACTCCTGACTCCCGGGATGTACAGAGCTGATAAGAGAGTTGAAATCCTTCAGCTGAAAATTTAAGTGCTCAAATTTGAAGATTCTCCAAATGTAACCTTGATCTTATCCAAGGATGCTAAGATGCCATCTCAAGGATATCATCCTCATTTTCTTGCTTTATCTTTTCTTATTTTTCTATGATTAACTTAGTCTCACTTGGAATCACTGAAGTGTTACTTTTGGCTAATGGTGGAGGGACATGATATGTAATTCACAGTTTTTCTCATATAATTGTCCACTTACAACAAGCTGTATTTGTAGCACTGTATATTAGAAAACTATTAGCATTAGCTGGTGTAGCTCAGTGGATTGAGCATGGGTCTACAAACCAAAGGGTCACCAGTTTGATTCCCAGTCAGGGCATATGCCTGGGTTGAGGACCAGGTCCCCATTAGGAGGTGCATGAGAGGCAACCACACATTGATGTTTCTTTCCCTGTCTTTCTCCCTCCTTTCCTCTCTCTCTAAAAATAAATAAATAAAAATATTAAAAAATATTAATTTTATACTACAATTTAAAAAATATTAATAATAATATCCAAGAAGCATGGGAAATAACATTTTAAGGTAACAGAAAAACATGATAAAAGTAATAAATTTGAAAGCCAGTGATGGTATTTGTTCAAAATGTAATATACCAAATATCTTCTGTGGGTAAAATTTGATATATAGTCACAAGTGAGCATTTTTGTAAATTCATTAATATACCTCAGTTCCACTGGACATTATTACATAGCAGTTATATAGTATTGTTCTTAATAAAAGCTCTGATTAGATTGCATCTATTCTTTGCAATATGAAAGTTACTTTCCTGGAATAAATACTTTCGTTGGGTATGTCCTGTCCACATCTTCTATAGAAACCAAATCTTAGTTATATTTGGGAAGGCTGAGTAAATTTAAGTAGTATACAGAAGAATGTTCCATATAGTATAACTAGCAGGTAATTAGTGACATCCAAGATTTATTTAGGTGTCACAGATATGAGGACCTTAGAATTATAAATTATAATCATAAATCTATTTAACATTCATTTAAAAAACATAATATAAATTAGCCAAGGTTGTGGTAGGCTATTAACAGGTTAGTAAAAATTGTTTAATAAAAGAAACATACAAAGTTGTGGACAGAGTTAAAGATGAGAGTGATAAAGTACTCACAGCTGAGCAGGAGTGGGAATGCCTTCCCTCCCCCTGGAACTGGTGAGGCAAGTGCGAGGAAGGTGAACAGAGACCTACTGCTTTAGAAGAGAGTTGTGACCTTGGGTATAGGAATCTGGCAGCTGACTTCTTGAAAAACGGTAAAGCAAATCAGGGCAAGAAATAGCTATACCTTACCCTTTTCCCATTTTTACTCTCCAAAAACTGAAGCCATACAGAAACAGAAGTAAAAGGAGTTTAACTGATATGGTCCATCACCACAAAAAAGGGTAGAAAAGAGTAGAGAGTAAGTTAATATGATCTAAGAGTATTAGCTAAAGAGGCAAATTGAGAGTATCAAGCGCATCAGTTTTGTAGTTTTAGGAGGTATTGTTGCTTTGATAGACATATAAATGAAAATGAATCTTTATTAATTTCGATTGGAAAGAAGTTAATTTCATTTTCAAAAGTTGCAGTGAAAATTGTAGGGGTGAAACTTTAAGAAAAATACAATTCGCTGATATTATTAGAATCAATGAATGAACTCAGCTGTATTGCTGGGCAAAATAATAAAAGAGAACCCTGGAAATGAATGCTATATTTCATTATTAAATGAAAAATGGTTTGAAAATATAATTTTTATAATGACATTACAACAGCTGCAAAAACATGAAATATCAGGAAGAAGTTTAATTTAAATATATGATATTTAATAAGCAAGTTTTAAAAGTATGATACACAAACTCATTTTTATGAAAGATCAAAATCATTTTTATGAATTGGAAAACTCATTAAATTTATTATTGAAAAAATTTTGTCATAATTCACTTTTAATTCCAATGCACTCTAAATTAAAATACACATATCAGTATTTGTCATACTTGGAATGCTCATTTAGATTTTATATTGATTTCAAAGGGACAAGAGTAGCCCCAGTCGCACTAAAAAAAGATGAAGTAGGAAGACTGACGTATCAAGCAATAGTGAGTACCTAAATTTGTGAGAGAGAGCTATAAAGTTTTGTATATGATATAAAACAGAGGATGATTGTTTTAATTCTTTTAATCCTCACTCAAGAACTTTTTTATTTGCTTTTTCTTAGAGAGAGGGCGAAAGGAAAGGAGCGACACACACTGATATAAGAGAGATATATTGATTGGTTGCCTCCATACCCACCCAGACCAGGATCAAACTCACAACCTAGGTATGTGCCCTACCCGGGAATGGAACCCGCAATCTTTCTGTTACAGGAAGGTGCTCCAACCAACTGAGCCACATGGGCCATGGAAACGTAGTAAAATATTTTTTATAGTCTCACTTTGAAAAAGATTTCTTATGGAAGACAAAAAAATTACTAATCATATTTCAAAGAATGTATTTGATTATGTTACAAGCAAGAACTCTTGATAAAAATTATTACTAAGGAACTAAAAAGACTTAGTAACAACATATGTGGGGGGAAATAAATAAAACACAAAATGACTCTCAAGGAAATACAGTAGTCACCCCTCTCATTTGCAGTTTCAAGTTACCCACTGTCAATCTCAGGCTGAAAATATTAAATGGACAAATCCAGAATTAAACCATCAGTAAGTTTTAAATCCTGTGCCATTCTTCATGGTGTGCTGGGATCTAACGATAGTCTGCTCTGTTACCCTCAAGGTGTGGATCCTCCCTTTGTCCAGGGCACCCACGCTCCACGCACTGCGCATGCGTCAGTCACTCAGTTTACCAGACTGACTGCTGCACTGACATGGTGCTTGTGTTGAGGTAACACTTATTTTTTATTAATAATGACCCCTCAGCATAGGAGAAGTGATGATGGCCCTTTGGACATGCCAAAGAGAAGCTTTAAGTGCAAACTTGAGGGCAGTAGATAGAATAAGATATTTTGGGAGATAGATACTATACTCATGTCACTCTTAATACATTATTCTAATTGTTCTATTTTATTATAATTACCGTTAATCTCTTACTGTGCCTAATTAATAAGCTTTATTATAGGTATCGATGTTTAGGAAAAGATACAGTATGTATAGGGATGGTGCTATCCTCAGTTTTAGGAATCCAAAGGGGGTCTTGGAACACATCTCATGCAGATAATGAGGGAGGGGCTACTCTGGACAAATAATCCACTAGAATAACAGGTAGCAGAAAACTCAACCAGGCACTTCACAAATGGGTAATATAAATGGCCCATCATTTCCAGCCTCATTAATAATCAGGTATATACATATCACAACTTCCAAAAAGTACCATTTTATATTGTTTTAAGAAGTTTAAAAGTACCAAATTTTGATGAGACTGCAGACGTGTTACAAATTACTGGCCTCAATGTTTCACCCCTTCCCATCCCTACACCTTTTGCCATATAACCAAGTAGTATCTCCCACTAAAGGTAGAGCACCTTTCCCCACTTTTGATTCAGTGATTAACCAGGTGGTCTGCTTTGACCAATGGGATGTTAGTGAAGGTGAGATCACCAGACGCTCCTGCTTCTGCGATCACCAGGGAAAGAGCAGGCCCCTGTAGCACCCTGATCTAGAAGGGATGAGAGGAAAATGGAGCAGACATGGGCCTCTACTACTGCAGTGTCAATCAGACACAACCCGCAGATCATATAGAAAATCAATGAGAGCTGTGTTTAGCTACTGAGTTTGCAGTGGTTCAATGAACAGCATTGCTACAGTGACAGCTGACCAATCCAGATGCAATGGGACCTCTCACGAACTTGTGGTGATGGTATAAATTGGCACAGCATTGTGGAAAATAATTTTCCATTATTCACCAAATATAACTAAGTATTTAGTCCCCTAAAATGCAGAAATTCTATCCCTAGGCAAATTCTTCAGCGAAAGTCAAGATACATTTAAAAGAATGTATAAAACTTCTGTAGTAATCAAAACTGGAAAATAAATAGAATAAATATATACATTGTAATGTATTCATAAAATAGAATAATGCCACTCTGGAAATCAACCTATTTGGCTATACATATCAATATGCATTCTGTGAACATAATGGTAAACAAAAGAATGTTGTTCCAAAACAATATACTTCAATTCTGTTTTATAACATTCCAAGACAGGTCAAACTACATTGCTCCGGAATGCATTATAAGAGATAGGTCATCATCTTGACTGACATGCCTTTTGGCTTCCTTCTATTCAAGGGTGTTTCCACCATGAGAATCCTGTTGAATCCAGCCCCTGGATGAGTAACTGAATACTTCTGCTTCCATCTTGACACCTAGGTCATGAGTATCCAGCCCAGGCTCAGATGGTCAAACTTATAGTAGAAAGTGAAGGTCGGGCAGTGAAGAAGTTAAGCTGCTATAAAGTGTCTTTCTTAGGCAAGGTTCTGTCTAACATTCCAGAAGGAGTCTAGCCTCCTTTGGACCTTGATGTATTTTTTACTTTTTTTAATGCTAGTCCACTAAGCTCCTGCAACTTTTCTGTGCCAACCACTACAGATCCAATGAAGGCTTCGCCTTAATGAGCCAGAGGTGATCCCTGGGTCTCCCCACTAGGAAATCTGTGAGGTACAATCTCCCAAGATCTTAAAAGAGACATAGACAATTTAGGATCTGTCTTTTAAGTCTGGGTCAACAAGGTACTTAAAAAAAGAAGACATTCACCTAACCTTACTACCAGGTATGTGAGGTCCTGGGCAAATCTGGGTCAGGGATGGATTCAAGTTTTCATGAAAGACACTATTACATGAATTACTTTGAAACTATGTCAGTGAGAAAAGAGGCCTTTGTTTTCTTTCCAGAATGTGCCATGAGGTTTGCTCCATGCTGTTTTGTCTTTCCACAGGAAATTGCCTCATTAATTTCTGTGACATTATAAAAGCAACCACATTACCTCATGTGGTTGGACAGTATATCCAACCAGCATTCAATTGCTTAACTTAAGCATCCTCTGTGACTACTAAAAGGGAATTTGTCCCTTTGAAACTGTTACATACTTTTAGTTTTCATATTTAGTAATACAGAACCCTTTGAAGAGCCTGGAAGGGTTTATAAACCATGATAATTTGTAACAAACAAAAACATAAAAGAAAAATGTTGCGCAGAACAGAGTAAATCCACATGAGACACTGGTTTCACATTCATTTTGACTCTGGCAGCAAATTAAGAACACCAGAGAATCAACAAAGGGAAAATAAAAGGTAGGAAAAACCAAAGGGCTGACAAAAGTTCTGAACATGAAATAAAGACAGCAACACAGAGGGAAAAAAACAAAGCTTAATAAGGCAAATAAAATGAAAAACAAACAAAGGTACCTGTCAGGAAAATAATTGACCAGAGCAGAAAATAATCAAGTGAAGCTGAATGATAGAGAATGAAAGGAAAGGAAGAAAACTTCAAATTCAGGTTTAATTCTCTTGAACAAGAAATGATACACTAAAATAATGAAGGGAAGAGACCTTAGGAAAAGAGAAAAACTACAATAGTGTGTGCAAGTTCTACTCCTTAAATCTTAAGATAATTGAGAGATCTGAGATATGCTCATTTCTTATTAAATACTCACAGAGACATATTTTGCTGTTCTCAAAACCCTACTCACTCACCAGTACCCTGCACTTTTTGAGTGTCATAGGATATAAAGGACTCAAAAGCAGAAGGAATCCCAGGTTGAGTTTTCAGGGTTAAGCTTTCCTAAGTGCTTTTGTATGGGCATGAGACTGCTTTGAGAAGAAGCACATGGTAGCATAGCACATTCTCAAAATCACGGACTTGTCAGTCTAGAAACCTTTTAATAGTTTATTCAGCAACATATTTAATTGACAGATGCTTTCCGTCACACTGGTGTGGGCCACTCTAATCGTAGGTCATTTCCAAGATATCTGATTGAACACAATTAAATTTAAATAAGTATTTATTTGTAGTGCATGGGGATTTTCAAAAGAACTTCACAGATATTAAAAGTTTCTCATTATTTAGGATCTCACAGTGCTACCGCATATTTAATGGGAAGAAGTAAGGGGTATCTGACTTCATACTGAGTTAGTTTCTAGCAGCCTTTGTCAATTGAATATAATCATCCATGGCAGCATCTGTCTCCATGTCTGCTGAAGTATGAGAGAGGAGAATAGTTTAACATGGATGGAGTATCAACTGAATCAGTAAAAAAAAAGATAAAATAAAAAGTATAAAAAGGACATGTTCCAGAGCTGGAATGTATAAAGAATGCAAGTAATCTTTCATCCCAGGCCAAGTAATCTGATTTTTTCTTTTCTTTTATGGGCAATAGAAAACCATCAAATTTGAGAACAGCTTGAAGAAACTAAGAAGCATTGAAGAAAAACAAATGCGAAATACTGTTGCTGGCTTTAAAGAGAAAAAGAATTAAAGATAAAAGATGTGGTGAGTGATGCATTTGTAGTAGAGCGAACAGATAAAATAATAAGTCCTTCTGAACTATGTTGAAGGCAACATCAGTTTACTTCCCTAATTTAACTGAAGGCAGCTCTGAAACCAGTTGGTACCCCAAAAACCCAGGCCTCGCTGACAGCAGCCCAAAGTTCTGGATTGGCCGTAGCATTGCAGAAACTAATCTGAAATTTTAGGTGTACTGCAAACTCTATAGTTCAGGTACAGTATATTTTCCTCTCTTGGAGGAAAGCTATTGTTCACTTTATGCATGATTGATTGATTGATTGATTGATTTATGTCAGGGAATAAATAAAATTATCAGTTAATCAACCTGAAGTTCAGATTTTTCTTGAACAGTTAAGTTGAGAGTATGAGGTATACTGGGAGAAAGAGAGCTCATTATTTACTCATTTACTCACCAGAAATTTAACATGTTGAGGAACATCTTGTATTATACCTAGACACCATCCATCATTAAATTAAAGTGAGAAAGAGGCTATGATACACAAATGTGCTAATGCCAAATGGATACAGGTATTAAAGGCAGTGTAACCATCGAGACTCAATATGGGGCCTGAAATGGTCCTACTTATCAAATTATAACCTCCATAAAATATTTTATACTTGTAATTCAATGTTGATAACACAGAATTGTTTTCAGTTTTTCAAAGTGGGCCTCTGCAATAGTGTAGAAAGTTAACACCTTTATCAGAGAGGGTAAAAAATTGTGGAAGATGGAGAACTTTACTAAAATCTCTTTGGTTTTGTAGCATAAGTAAGTACAAGGACAAATATTAGTCACTATCCAAGGAGCATCAGAAAAAAGAATAAACATATTCAAGGATTATTCTTATCCCCAGCTGTTTGAATTCATTTCCCAATCTTCAAATTGTTTTCCCTTCTCATTATTTACTTGAATATTAAACTGATTTCAAAGTTGAATTCAAGCTGCATCTCCCCCATGAAACCTTCTTCATCATTACCATCTACTCCATAATAATAAGGTCTCCCTTCCTAAAACTGGAAACCAATCAACTGGTTTTTAACACGTGCTATTAACATGTGCAAGAGAGGTCTTTCCTCCTTTCTTTCTTTTTTTCTATCTAGCTAACACTAGCTAACAATTTCCTTCTCTTTTTTTTTTTTCCCTTGAGGAATAATTTCTGTTATTCAAAATTGTATATTAAACATAAATAAAAAATAAGAATAAAATAGAGAAAGAGCAATAAGGTTAGGTCCTGTACCTAATCCAGTAGGCTTGTCTTGTACTTGGAGTTTCCCCATTAAAACCTCAAAATATTTCAATAGATCAGTAACAAAATCTGGAAAAAATGAATTAATATAAATCATTCTGTTTTAAATATTGACATTATCTTTACTTCCTGATATTGCTAGTTAGGATAACCAATATTCCATTTCCCCCTGTTCTTGGATAATTTCTGGCAAGAGTACTCATTCACAGGAATATTCAATCTATCTGGACTCCTTAGCTCGTCTAAGGGCTAGTCCAGAGAGAGATCTATGATGGAAGAATTAAATGTATCTATCAACCTGGAAAGCAAAAGAGAAGTTGAGTGAATAATCAATCCCCCAGAAGCTCCTTCTAAGATGCCCTAGAATTTCATGGCCAAATTTCCATAATTTCCTAAGTCTTCTTGCTCCCTGAAATATGTCATTTTTTCTTCAGTCCCTGAGTTTCTCAAAGGCCAAATACTAGAACTCAAAGTTTCAATTCAATGTAATTACCACCAAAGCAGTTATCTGGTTTTTATCATATTCTCCATTGTATTTCCTAATATATTAGTATATATTAATATTTTTAATATATAAAACATTTTTATTCCTAGACATTTATAATAGAGAAAGTAAGATAGGGCAGGAAACTAAATCATGTATTTCTTGCCACTATCATATTCTTTCTAGGGTTAAAATCTATTTTAAAGCTCATAATGATAATGTACTTACAGAAAAAACAATTAATTGATATGTATTGACTACTTAAAATATACTATGTGCATCTTTCTGAGTGGTATACATTTTATATCACATTTTATATGCATTTTATGCATATAAACCAAATGCATTTTATATCACATTTATAATCACTGTCATCCCACACAGAAAATATGGTTTAACTAATTGTTCACTGAATGCATTGGATGACATTGGTTAATAAAATTATAAAGGTTTCAGGTGTACAATTCTATAATACAACATCTACATATTGTATTGTGCGTTCACCACCCCGAGTCCAGTCTCCCTCCATCACCATTTATGCTCTCTCTTCCACCTCCTCCACCCCCTTCCCCACTGGAAATCATCATTTTGTTTTCTGTGTCTATTAGAGTTTTTTTTCTCAATCCTTCCCCTTTTTCACACAACCCCCCACCCTCTGACAGCTGTCAGTCTGTTCTAGATGAGTCTGTTTCTATCATGTTTGTCAGTTTATTTTGTGCATTAGATTCAACATATGAGTGAAATCAAATAGAAACTGCATGTCAGAGAAGTTAAGTAGCATTTTTCAAAGTAACATTTCCCCTCTTAATAGAAGAATTAGGTTTTGACTTCAGACTTAGGCCTCTTCAAAGTCTATATCCATGTTAATGCATTTATAGATGAGATTATGTCACTGAATTTAATGCCAAAGATAAGGGAGGTGAAGCCTATTGAAAACCATGAGCTATAGACCTGAAAGGGGCTATTCTTCTAGTTCATCAGATAAAAGTGTAAGATTAGAGACTAGTTGAGGAAATTTGCAACACTCACACATACTCTTTCCTTTTTGCTGGCACCTGAACTTTCTTTTTCACAGCAACATTGCAAGGCATGACAACTGATATCACTAGCATTTTCAGTGTTCACTGACTAACTAAATTCCTATGTGATACTGAACCTTACATGCCAACCAGTGAATCTACAAACATGGTCGGTCCGTTAGCTGAGACAGCCTACTATGGCAATTTTATTTTTATAAAATATTTTCCATTCTGAATTTTAAATCTTTGAGGACTGATCTGTGTTACATATATCTTTGAACAATTGCCTGTAACAGTGAATATCTCATAATAGACTCTCAGTAATATAAAGTCTTTAGATTGGCATCTAAACACTTTCTTTTATGACAGAATTTTAAAATTTCACTTGGTACATGGTAAGGATGGGGTTTCCTATATGAGGTCTGCCTAGAAAAAGTCCAGCCATTATTAACGTAATAAGAATGGTTTTGTGTGACATCATGGTAACCTGGCAGCCAAAGAGAGTGGACTGGAATGAGCATGTGTGAACCATGACGACTTCACTGTACTAGTCAGTGGGGTTGGTAGATGTCATTAAGTGAGCATGTGCCCTGTGTGGTCATCACATTCAAAATAACTGAGTGAGTAGAGCAAAAAGAATCTGCATGAAGTTTTGCATTAACCTTGAACACTTTTTTGTGGAAACTATATCGATGATTCAGAAGGCCACAGCTATGGGCAATTGGCGATTGGCAGCTTCATCACAGCAATGTCCCTGCTTATGCGTCACATCTTATGCAGAGGTTTTGGCAAAATGTCCAGTCATCCAGGTAACTCAGAGCCCCACTACAGCCCAGATTTGGTGGCCTGTGACTTCTGGCTTTTCCAAAAACAAAAATAACCTTTGAAAGGGAAGCTATTTCAGACCATCAATGAGGAAAATATGATGGGGCAGCTGATTGCAATTGGGAGAACTGTGTAAGGTCCCACGGTAAAATTGAAAATTCAAGGGGACTGAAGCATCATTGTGGACAATATTTCTTGTATCTTTTATCTTCTTCAATAAATGTCTCTATATTTGATATTACATGGCTGGATACCCTCTGGACAGACCTTGTATATGCTGAGACAGTTGTGATGTTTAAAATATTTATATTTGTTTATGTGTCTTTCAAGAAGTATATGAACAGAATTCATAATATTTAGAATATTTTCATTTCTAAACATGTGTCAAAAGGGGTATATTTTATTTTATTTTTATCAAAAATAATTGCCATATAACATTGTATTAGTTCAGGTACACAAGAAAATGATTCAGTATTTGCATATGTTGTGAAATAATCCACATAATAAATGTAGCTGACATCTGTCCCCATAATCTGACTGTAGCCCAACTCTCCAAGCAAGCTTATTTCTGTTGGATGTTACATCCTTGGGCAGTGCTGGAGATAAGACTTGGGGAGTTAGAGCAGGGCTTTGGGGCTCTGAAAATAGGAGTGAATAAAGTCTGGGATGCATGATCAATTGTGGGTGCAGGTGTGAGTTGAGGGGCCAGAGTGGAGGTCCTTCTGATTGAGCAAAGAAAAGGGTCCTGAACTCAAGACTAAACATGGGTTTGTTGAGAAATACTGTCTTACAGTACTTGGAATTTAATGTGGCCCGAGCCTGAGATGGCACCTGATATGCAAAACTGGGTGACTAGCCCACCATCCAGCCTCCTGCCTTGGGATCATCGCTATCCTCAGTTGACATCAGCAAGGTGCAGGCTCTAGGTACTGCTCACCTTCATACTTAGCAAGAGTGAGAGAAACACACAAGTAACTGTTGGTCTGCTGTGGAAACCTCAGTCTCCCAGCAGCGGTTGTGGGGTCCCAGCCAGCAGAAACCTGTAGCGCAGGATCTTACATCAGTGCTGGGTGGGGAGGAAGCCTTCAGCCCTGGCACCTCTGAGAATTGACATGACCTAGGAACAACTGCTCTGGCCATTCAGGGGTCAAGACATACCCTTATGTATCTTATATCCTTAGGGGGTTCTGCGTCCCCCATGACAACTGAGCAGCTGGAACTCCCACTTATACCACACCTGGTGTCCTCTCAGGCCCTCAAAAAAAGTAAAAGAATTAGATAGATGTATTTTTAAGAGATGATCAATTCAACCTCATTGGCTACTCTCAGACTCCAAAGGTTTGGTCCTAAGATTAATTTTCTTTTCTTTTTGTACTAACTTCCTAGTTTTCTTATTTACAGAGCACCCAAGTTTAAAGGTTTAAGTTCAAGTTGAGCTAGTACATCAAAACTGAATTCCAGACAGGTATATGCAACTGCTTTTTCAATATTTCCTTTAGAATATATAATTGGCAACACTATGAAACTCCACCCAAACTGTGTATCCTACAAATATTCCTCATCTTCATAATGGAATCTCTTTTATTCCAGTGTCTCAGGCAAAGATTTCAGAGATACCTTTGATTCTTTTCTTTTTCTTCCATTCGTTATTCAATCCATCAGCAAATTCTACAGTTCAATCACCAGAAAACTTCTAAAGTCTGCTTTGCACCAATAATACCTAAGCAACAACATATTGAAATATGACCATTAAAATTTCTTCTTAAATGGCCTTTCATTTCCCAATTTTACCACCCCTTACACATATAAACCTCTAAGCCCATGTTTTTGAAATGATTATTTTAATATGTGAGTCTCTTGCTTATACTCTTGTAAATAAAGTTCTCCAATGGCTTTGCAGCATACTTAAAAACTTATATACATTTTCTCCTTGGCCTATAAGTTCTGACGTGAGCTGGTCTCTGACAGCCTCCCCTTCTCATATCCCATCACTTCTTTTTCATGAAGTTCTTGTCACACTTCTAGTATTTAAAAAAACTCTCCTGCGTTGGGGACACTGCACGACTTCTCCCAGTCTTCTTTTTTCTAGATAGCTCATGACTGCTTCCTCTTTCATACAGATGCCGGGTCAAATGTTTTGTCACCAGCAAGGCTTTTTCAGAGATCTCCGCAACTACACAGAGATCTTCTAGAATAAAAAAAAAAGTTCTTCCTTTAAAAAAAAAAAGTTATCTTGCATGTGTTACTTTATAACAGCATATAAATAAAATATATATCTCTACCTACACATAAAAATGTCCTTTGTGTTTCTCATCTTCTAATTTTTCCAGGACAAATCTATGTTAAAATCCAGTTGATTTAGGAGATTGAGAGTGATCAAATGGACCGCAATCTTATGTTTACTTAATCTGAAGTTTGAATGTGGCCCAGGGTGCTGTGTGGTCCATGCATCTGACCAGGAGGATCATGCATGGGAACTCCAACCACGGGTCTGGAGAGGATAATATATTATTAGCTCAGTGTTGTCACTTTCTCTGCTTTATCCAACATCTTGCTTATTTGCGGGGCTGGAAGGATGTGGTCTAAAGCAGAATTTAGATATTTTAAGGTTTTCTCAATCATCATATAATGGAACGATGAAATCTCATATTAAATCCAAATATTTTGTGTGTATGCTTATCTGTTTGTATACCCAAGATGAAAAAAAAGTCAGAAGGCATAGATATTTGGTATATTAATTAATTGAAAAAATGAAAGTTACTGTAAAAGACATAAGCATTAGATCTCCAACTAAAAAAATGCTCATTGAGCATGAAAGAAAAAAGAAGAAAAAATCAATCTACTAATGCTAATGCATATCTTCATCAGACAAATTTGTGTCATGTCAAATGGCAGTTAGACTTACATTTGCTCTTTAGGAAATTCAACTTATTCTTTAAAGCCTGGTTCGATTTTCCTAAAACTGGGTCTAACTTTTCCATGAGAACATGTGTCACTCAAGTAATTTCAAAGTTTGCTATATGACATCTTTCTTTATTTTTTAAATTTTCCAACTGTTATTCGATTACGGTCATCCCAGTGTTTCTCCCTTTGGCCTCCTCCAGCCAGCCCACCCCCCTCTTCCCAGTCAATTCCCACACTGTTGTCCACGTCCGTGGGTCATTCATACATGTTCTTTGTCTAGTCCCTTCCCCTTCTTTCCACCATTATCCCCCTCATCCCTCAACTCTGGTCACTGTCAGTCTGTTCCATGTGTTCATGCCTCTGGTTCTATTGTGCTCCTTAGTTTATTTTGCTCATTTGATTCCTCTTACAAGTGAGATCCTATTGTATTTTGCTTTCATCAACTGGCTTCTTTAATCAGTTCTTTTAAAATGAATTTAAGTCGCCCTGGCTGGCGTAGCTCAGTGGACTGAGCACGGGCCTGCGAACCAGAGGATCGTGGTTCAATTCCCAGTCAGGGCACATACCTGGGTTGCAGGCCAGTTCCCGGCAGGGGACACACAATACATTGTGTGTCCTCAGCAGAGGCAACCATACATTGATATTTCTCTCCCTCTCTCCTTCCCTTCCCCTCTAAAAGATAAATAAATAAAAATATTTTAAAAAAATAAATAAATAAAATGAATTTAAGTCATTCTTATGTTGCCAAATTAATTGAGTTTGTTGGAATCATTTATTCAAGAGATAGGTAGCTAGATAAACAGACAAATAGATAAAATGTATTTAAAGAGAAAAATGTATCTCTCTTTCTCTCTCCGTCCATCTAGATATATAGCTAGTCCTTTCCCACTTCTATCAAATATTTCTTATAATTATATATTTAAAAACTGATCACTTTTTTTATCACACTCATTAGTTGTTGGCTTATTGAGAGTGATTAAACAATGTGTTTTTGTTATCTTTGTACCTATTAGTACTAAATTGCCTTTAGCACAGTAGGAGCCAGGTAAATGTTCTTTGAATAAAAAATAAGTGAATTGTTACTGCAGCATCTTTGCTCAGACTCTTTAGCAGAAGTTTCACCTTCATTCATTTTCAAGGAGACCACATTTCACCTGAATTTTTTTCCTTTCCCTACGAATAGTAATCAGAAAGAATCTTTCCCTCGGGGTCTTTCTGCACCGACTCACTAATAAGTATCAATTGCCCGTAACTGCATAATATCTTTGCAAGAAAACACTTATAAATTTCTCAAAATCTCAAATGAAATACTTATAGACATCAAACACTGTTACTGAGTTAGAAAGGGGGATTTTTAAAGGAAATCCATGTGCTTTTTGGTGCTCTTGTATTATAGATCACAGGAAAGAGTCTAAGCTTTCTACATGTAAGGTGGCTTAGTCTGAAGCTAGTCATAATTGAATTACTGATTCATTGAGAAAACTTCAATAACAAATGAAATACTCATACATTGAAGGTAAATGATGCCAATGAAGAAAACTGTCATCATAACCTGCAAAAGAAAAGTTAAGATTCCTTTAAAGGGAAACACTGTCCAAGTTGCCTTAATAAATTTGCCTGCCTGTCAGGTACTTCTCCAACAGGAATTGAAATAAAAAAAATGATACATGAAAAAAATCACAGAAAGTATCATTGATTTTGGCAGAGAATAATGATAAGGGAACGTAATTCTATGCGATAGAAAACATAAGGTGAAAAGAAATCGAAAGGAATTAGCCCTTCTCAAGGCCTAAATATGTAAAAGGGAAAATAGACATCTATCCACTTTTAGCAAATTTCAAGTATATAATGTAGTACCATAACCCTCATCACCATGCCATACATTAGATCTCCAGAATGCATGCATCTCGCATAACTGAAACTTTGTATCCTAGGCCAACATCTCATTTTCCTCTTTTAGCTCCCAAACTTTGGCAACCACCTTTCTAGTCCTTGGTTCTATGACTTTGATTGTTTTCTATTTTACATGTAAGGGAGTTCATGCAATATCTGTCTCTATGTATCTGGCTTATATTTAATCTTCTCACCATATATCTACACACATGTGTACACATACACACTTTGCTTGTATTACACAGGAATAATTTAACATTTCTGACTCTGTGTGAAGAAATGGCTGCTGGGACATCAAAAAAGAAAAACAAACTCATTTTGAGGGAGATTGTGAGAGGGACAGTATCTTAAGATTAATATTCAGAGTTCTTGGAAACTTTAAAAAATATAAAATGTTATCAGGCTTCATTGGGAAAGGAGGTGCTGTTTCACGCTGTATGTAATAACACAAGAAACAATGGAGGTTTAGTGTGATTAAGTAACTTCTCATGTGTTCTTTCTGGTGGGTTGAAGTTTTGTTGTAATCCCATAGCTGATTTCAAAATCCTTGCAAATTAACATATTATTTTGATTTTTATATAAAGAATGAGAGCATATATTTCCATCATTATATTTTAAAGCTGTTTTTCTATATAACAATGCATAACGACAAAATCATAAGGAGTTTGATATTAGAGACTTAGATTTGCGTCTGAGGTTTGCTGTCAAAGGCTGTGGATCTTAGAAAAATCTCTTAGACTCTCAAAGGTTTAGGTTCCTCATGTGGAAATTTATACAGCAAGATATAGTCGCAGAATTGTCAGGGAATAAGAGATGATATGTTTAAGAAGCACTTTTAAACTAGAAGGTACAAAATATACTTTCTACTATGTCATATCAAAAAGTTACTTGGGAAGATTTCATCAAATGCCTAGTTAAATTTTTTTAAAAAGTCAAACAGAATGATTTATTTTGCTTTTAAAAAGGCACTTCATATCCAAAAGAACTGCTTTCCTAAATGATGCTATGAACTCAGAATTATACCCAGCGGGGTGGGTTTCTCCAAGAGCTGCTGCCTCTGCAAGACGTTTGATAGGTGTGAACACATTTGAGCCCTGCTCCTAACTATATATAAAAGACAGGAGAGAATGGCAACATCAATAGGCTCCTTATTTCTCTTGCTTTCTAATGGCACTTTATACTGTTGAGATAATATTCAGAGCTGCGGACAAAGATGGTATTTTTCTCTCACAATGAAAAAAACCTCAGCGTCAGACTTTGACAGTACTTAAACAGTCTCTTTTCTTGACTGACAACTTTTAAGCCAACACTACTTTGCCCAAGGAATGACTGAGATACCGGACTTCATAGTTAAGGATGTTATTTAGGAAATCCATGGGGCTGGGATGTTCTTACTGTTTAACAAGTGTAAGCAAGAGATCCCACAAGGCTGCTGTACAAAATCCCTTTTTCATTCCACTTAATCCCCTTCACCCTTTCTTCTCCTGAGCCTTAGCTTCACGGCCACTTTAGTTCTTTGAAGATTGTTTCTCTGCTGTCCATCCATGCGAATCACTGCAGGCCAAATTTTGCTCTTACAAATACAGGGCAGACGAGGGGAGCTGCCAGTCTGGATCTAAAGGCTGAATTTAGCACCATAGGTGGTGGCTGTTCTTAAACAAGTGTAAACAAACCCATCAGGAGTAGCTAAACCAGGCAAGTGTTCGGGGGTCTTTGGCGGAGGAGTCAGATAAATATTTTTATAAGACCTTACAGAATTCATTGCATTTTTTCTTATTTTTTATTTTCTGTATTTTCAGGTCCACTGTGATTTAAAGAAAGAAATAAAAACTCTCCAGATTGCTTAAAAGGTTGTAGAGTTCTAAAAAAAATAACATCTAATAAAACAGTAATATCACTCTAGTTTATATTCAAAAATATTTTCAAGGTCTCTTTTCATGACATACTTAGGGTGGATTATAATATTAAATAAAGTTGATACATTTAATTTTATGATTATAAAAGTATGGGCTTCAAAGTATTTGTCAATGAAAGAGCTAATTCAATTATAAATCAATCTGATTGCATTCATTGTATTCAACAAATATGTGAAGGATTATTTTAAATAACCTAATGGGACTCTTACTTTGAGTTAATACATTTTCAGTAGCTTATTCACCCCCTTCTTACAATGTGGTAGGTAATAATTTTTTTGCTACATGTCCAGCATCTGTGTAATGCTCTTACTCTACAGATTTTTTCCTATTAGCTCCAGGAATTCTAACACTATATATAAATTGGCAATAAAAAGATATTTAAGCATGCCACTTACAGCAGAGAAAATAAATTAACTTAATTGCATACATCTTGAAAAGAGAACAAAGGTATAAATCAATATTTCCCCCCAAAACAACTCAAGTACAGCACTAATTCAGTAAAAGCTACCAGATGCTTTGTCTAAAAGAGGGTTGGTTCTATTATATTATAAATTTATAAACTCTGAATTAAAGTCAGAACCATTTTCCATTATTTCACTTTGCATAGCCTTCACTTTTTCATCTATTTTACAACTAGATTCAACCATTTCTGTGAGCATCCTAATTACCAGTGTTTTGAACTCTACATCTGATAGGTTGGCTATCTCTCCATGGCATAGTTCTATTTTTGGAGCTTTGATCTGTTCTTTCATTTAGGCCATATTTCTTTTTGTCTCAGCACACCTGTTATGTATAAGGGGCAGAGCCTTAGGTATTTGTCAGGGTGGGGCCACCCACATGTCTGTGTTACGGTGCTGTATGTGGGGAAGGGGTCCAAGAAGGAAGAATGCCACTTGCTTGATTCTCTGCCATCTTTTAGTCACTTCTCCCACCCCCACAAGCAAACTGGGCCCTTCTGGTGCTAATTCTCAGGTGTATGTTCTAGAACCCTGTGAGTCTCTCCAACGGACTCTCCTATGGAACTGAAAGCTTCTCCTGCAAACCCCACGTTGTTTCAGTCAGAAGTTTTGAGCCTTTATTTCCCCATGCTGGAAACCTGGGTTGCAAGGTCTCACTCCTCAGTCGTTCCTCCTGGTTTATCCGCATGCAAATGTGGCACTGCCTGGTCCTCCAGCCATTGCCTTGCCGTGCATCCTCTCTTTCTTGGCTACCCATCTCTGCCCCTCCTACCAGTCTGGATGAATGTTTCTCCTTTAACTCCTTAGTTGTCAGATTTCCATACAATTTGATTTTCTGGCAGTTATGGTTATTTTTTGTTTTTAAATTTGTTGTTGACCTTTTGTTGGTTGTGCGAACAGTCAAAGTGTATCTATCTATGCCTGCATTTTGGCCACAGTTCATCATCACCAAGCCCTTATTATGTGAAATGTTAAAGAGACTTATCTAAGAAAAAGAAGATGGCCAAAAATATATGAACAGTAAAATGGCAACAAACTAACAGCTATCAACAACTGAATCTAAAAACAAAAACAAAAGCAAACTAAGCAAACAACTAGAACAGAATCACAGAAATGAACATCATATGGAGGGTTATCAGCATGAAGGGGGAGGGGAGAACATACAGGGAATAAGAAGAACAAATGCTTGGTACAGAATAGACAAGGGAAGATTAAGAATAGTATGGGAAATGAAGAGGCCAAAGAACTATACGTAAGAACGTGGACATGAACTTAGGTGGGGGAATGCTTGTGGGAGGGGTTGTGCAGGGTGGAGGGGAGTAAAGGGGAGAGAAAAATGGGACAACTATAATAGCATAATCAATAAAATATATTAAAAGTGCAAAAAAATAAAAAGAATAAACATTTTAAATCAGATGAACAAGTTAAAAACAAACTTTAAAAGGTTTAATATTCTAACATTTGCCAGATTTTAATATACTAATAGGCATTGTGAATATCTAAGACAAGAATGTAAAATCCGTTGTTTCTTTAAATCATTCGTTGTTAATACCCCCACTTCAAAAGGAGGGTTGGGTGAAGTGACATCATTGCTAATATCCATTAGCAACGAAATATTCATTGCTAATATCCATTAACTCGTGAAATTTGTGTTGTATAGGAAATATCTTCAGAAATGTTGCTTTATATCATGAAAGCCTTTATTTGTCTATTTGCATGAAGTCATTGCTTAAGGAAGCTACGTATTATGACAGACCAGATATATTATTAAATATACACATAGTACAGTCATACATATGAACCTACATGTATAGCATGTTGATTTATCATGGATTGTGCATCATTCCATCGTGTATCCTTGTCATCACTGGACTGCCCCTTATGGTTTGGTTGCAGTCCTCTTGCTGTACCACATAGTCATCTTTTCTTGGGTAGGTTGTTATCAATACTGAAGCTTGGTTTCTGTATTTACAAAATAAAGTGCGTAGATTGGATTAGCAGAAACCTCACCCAGGGATTTTTTAAAAAGTAATTTCTAAACTTTGCCTCTAAAATGTTTTATTTCATTTGTCAAGGTATTTTGCAAAAGGCCCCCAGGAGATTCTAATGTGCATCTAGGCAGACACACACTTAGATACTATGATGATTTATATCTCTCAAGTATATTTATATCATTGACCCATTTAATTCTGTTATTAATCCAAACTTATTAGAATATTTATTATGTGTTTCCACAAAGCTTTTGATGTTGTTCAAGGTCCATCTAATTTCTACCGTTTGGATGATAACTATGTGAAAGTAATGAACCAAAGATAGTTGGTTGAATATGACAAAGCCCCTCATCTCAATGTGTGCGCCAGAAAATTGACTTTCTTCTGAATTTTGAGCCATGACATATGGAAATATAACTAAAAGAGCTTCACTTGCAGCCTTGACTCACTGCTGTTGCTCAATGCTTTTTTTTCATTCATTTTCTAGATTCATAAGGAGAGCAACCTTTAGTTGCTTGTTAGCAACCAAAGAGTCTATTCTGACCCTACATTGATTTACCATAAAACGCAAGGAGGTTTGCCTAAAAGAAGGAGTGGTCAGAGTTTGAAGAGAACAAATTTTAGCTCTCATGCAGTGACCTAAAGGGATCCATTGTCTTAAAGGTGGTTTTCAGAAACCTTGGAAATAGTTTTTGGAGGAGCCTAAAAGGGAGTGAAAAAGCAAGACCAAACAGAGGCAAAAAGGTGGGTTTAGAGTAAGTGTAGCTGTTACTGTAGGTAGTTAACTAGGGAAGAATTAGACATTGGGAGCCTTGTAGCCAGGAAGCTACAGCATTTACGGAGTCACTCAGGCACTGCAGTGGTGCCGCTGAGGACAATTTCTTAGGATCCTAGGAAATTTCCCCAGGTGCACTGTCTGTCCTCCAGTACTGATTTGTTGGGGGAAGCAGGAGAAAGTGCTTGACCATAGAGGCCTGTCAGTCTCACTAGGGAGTGGGCCCATCATAAGTCCACAAAATCTTGGGAAGTTGATTGGTTATTTTGGAAAAGCTCCTGGTTATAACGCCAGGAAAACAAAATCTCTCTCTTTCACTTGGTGACATGCACTTTCCCCATTCATTCTTGTGTTCGTTCTTGATCACATGCTAGTATCTGGGTATAGCAGCCACCAGGGTCCCGGCAGACTGAATAGGATCGGAAGAATTAAACGTTAATATGCAGCAGAAATTACAGACACTAGCCTTTGCTTTGGCTTTGCTGAGAACATAGTCAGACTTTTTCCATGGCAACACAGAGGGTGATGGGACACTGGAAACACAGAGGCATCTTTCAACCCAAACAAATCTTACCGAAAAACCACACCTCCCATACAGGTCGCTGCAATGCTTTCCTTGTGTTCTGTTGGAAGAGTCCGATTTACCCTGACAACGTCCGGCTGGCCGGCCAGGACTGGGGAGAGTGGCGGCCTGTGGTAACTGGTCGATCTCCATTCTATTCGTCTCTCACCACCTTTCTGTTAGCAACGTAAGCCCATCTTCACGCAGCAGGAATCTCGAACGCATCAGTATCACCAGAGTTGTGTCTTCTGTTGAGAGAAGGGGCCAGGCTGTTGAACTCCTTTATCAGTGCATCGCTGACCCACACGGCTTTGGGATTGAGGGGAGTGTGAAAAATCTCACAAACATCTCTGAGAAAGGTGGTTCTAGGCCAGAGAAATTCTCCAAAAAGGAGTGAAGGCATGAACTATCAACAATTACTACTCAGCAACAGAGAGGATGGACGGTGTGCTCAGGAAGAATAATCTAGACGGGGCACTAAAGCACCTACAATAGTCAACAAATAGCTTTGCTCCTGAACTTCAGGATTCTAACTGGTCATAGTTTCTATATATATTTTTAACTAAAAATTGCACAGTGAGATGGGTTGGTATACATATACACAGTGAAATGATTACTATAGTCAAGCACATCACCTCCTTGCCGTCACCATTTTCGTGTGTGATGAGTAAACCTGAATTCCTACTCTTTTATCCTGCTTCCAGTATTTAATACAGCAGTATCATCTGTAGTCATTGTGCTTGTATATTAGCTGTCTAGAATTATTCACACCGCCTAACTGCATCAGTTCATACTATCTGACGAAAAACACTCATTTCCCCCGCCTCCCTGCCCCTAGTAATCACCGTTTTACTCTCTGCTTCTGTGAGTTTAATGTATGCACCACCATTACAATATTATTCTGAATCTGATTATATTCTTACCTCAGAGTTTTATATTTTATATGTTTTCATGTTTCAGTACTTTTATTTCAACTTTAAAATTCCTTTTAACATTTCTTTCAAGGTAGGTCTAATAGCTATGAACTCCCACAGCTTTTGTTCATCTATGAAAGTCTTTATCGCTCTTTCGATCTTTAGCTCTTCTGAAGGTGGCCAGAGATGTTGCTCAGTATTCTACAATGCACAGGGCAGAGTTCAACGTCCACAGTGAAAAAATGATCAATGCCAAAACATCAACAGCACTGAGACTGAGAAATCCTTGTCTACGACTTTTGAATAAATATAGTCAGCTATTCAATTTTCCAGAGCTATATGGTAGATTTTTTAGGGACTCCTATTTTTTTAAGATTTTTGGTATCTTCCTCCAAAGTGGGTCATGGCAGGACAGGAATCTCTACTGCATTTAATGTGCACCATCCCTTTTCCCATTCTTTTAGGTGTCATCTCACTAGTATGTTAAAACAAGATCCAGGTACCCCTGCCAAAATGTTGCATCCTAAGGCATGAAATAGTGTAACTATATCAACCAAATCCCCTTTCTCCACTTCCACATTCTGTTCCCCTTTGATCCAGTACTAAAGGATCCTTAGCTAGTCTTCCTCAGACACACCCTCCAAGCACATGTTAGCTATATGCTACAGCCTCTTTAGCGTAAAATCCCTCTTTTAGCAGAACCAGCACTTTCCCAGTCAGATCTTGCTGAAATCTGGCCTTTGCTATTGCTTTTATGCCATCAGAGAAAGGGAGATGTGTTTAGGAAGGCTGGGATTGAAAGACATTCACCTTATTTGAAGCTTCTCTTTCATTATAGGGTTGAAGAAGGCTTGTTTTTTTTTTTTTTAACAATTGTTTAACAAAGCAAAGGAAGTCACTTTTGTTAACCCAGAAGGTTCAGAAAAACACTTTAAGGTTCTCACATGCAGCTACACAGAAATCTCCATCAACTCACCCTACTTCTTCCCTATCAGAACCATGACTTTGGCAAGAAACAGTTGCCTAGACCAGCGATTTTCAACTGGTGTGCCACAAGAATTTTTAGAACATGCAATACCTGACTGGTCGGGGGCACTGACCTCTTTTCACTTACATTGTCTGGTTAAAAAATAGCAACAGCCAACACAAATATAGCCACTGGTATAAATGAGCCAAAATTATACCTATTTTTGGTCAGATCAACTAAAGATACATTTTTGGTGTGCTGATGAATTTGAGCAATTAGTTTTTGTGTGCCATGAGATGAAAAAGGTGGAAAATTGCTAGCCTAGACTGTGATTTGACCTTTTTTTCCTGTCGATCTTCCAATAAAGCACAATTTTTCAGTTTAGTCTTCTGTGATAGAGACCGTGAATCAAATGTTTTAAGTCTGCTGACATTTTTCAAGCCTAACATCTCCATTCCTTCCTTTCTGCCCACCGTCTTGTATGAAAGCTTGGGTGCCGCCTTAATTAGTATGGGTAGGACTCAAGTCATATGCATGACTCCACGGCCGAACTGCAAGAAAGCTTGGAAACCAGCATCTTCCCCTGATCTCTCAAGACATTTTGGATCTGCTGGAAAGCTATACTGTTTTCTATGCAAAGTCCTATTATGCAAATAATAAATTTTTCGTATTTTCTTGGTGTGTGTATGACGTCATCCATCTCCATACGCAAACCACATTTGGGGTAGTGATACTTTCTACTTATGTACAGAGGCGGTCATATCTGCCCTCCAGATATACAAAATTAATGTATATTTGAAAGTTTTCAAAATGCCTTTGATGCTCAAATTTTTAAAAATTGTGAAAATAGATGCCAAAAAAAAATCCATGTCCTTAACAGTATCCACCCAACTCCATAGCGCTTGTGGGAATTATTTCCCTCAGACATCTCCAATGTTAGCAACGTTGCACAAGGTAGAATATGTCTTCTACTTTGATCTCATCCTGGTTTACAAAAATGGAATGTTTCCGCAGTCACACTTCTAGAGCGTGCCAGTGACTGTCAGTGCTTGACCTAGTGCCCCTCCTAGGGTGGTCATGGCCATCCAGGAAACAAGTTATACAAATCTAGAATTCCCTCCTTAAAGTTCACTTTCTTGGGGTATGTCTAGTACCAACCCTCTCGGGGCATATTCTCTGAGCAGCGTCTCAGATGGAATTTCTTACATGAGTTCTTTTCAAAACTGTGCTGTACGTGAAACAGGAAACGGGAGGGAAGAAATAAGAGTTGGTCAGGATAAGAAGCTAGGTACAGCCTGACCCCACAGCTTCGTAGCATGAATGTCTCTCCAGGATTGTTACCATCTTGAGGCCCAAGGGCTGGACTTCATACTCCCATATCAGTAGTCATTGGCTGAGGCTGTCTCTCTTGGAAAGCAGAATTACCACCTGGCCATATATGGGCAAAGTGACTTCCATTGCTAAAGACAATTTTTCAGAATTAACAGCTAAACTCCAAAGTGGCTGGTGGATAGGTGAACCAACCTAGTAAAGGGGAATCTGTGTGAAACATCAAGAATATGTACTACAGCATTAGACAAATGAAAGTGAGACAAACACTCCAGCTAGTTATTGGAAAGACATATGTTTTACCAGTTCCAAGAATAAAAGGCACATTGTGCTAAAGCCCAATGGGCTAAGGGAGAGTGATCTGAAATGAAGTAGAAAAGGTAGGTAGGGGTTATTCAGTTAAGCTATTTAAGGCTAAGATGAAAGAGCAAATTTATCTTAAAGGTGAAAGGAAGGTATTAAATGAATTTAAGAAAGGAAAAGGAACAATCTGATATTACTCTTTTATAGCTGATGTATTGAAGAGAGTCAATAAGCCTTTGTCAGTGACTTCTTAGCCTGATGAAGAATATTAAAAAGAATTTTCAAAGGAGAGTTAGGGAGTAGGAGTTGTGACATACTTCTGAAATTGTTAATGTTTTGATATTAAGATAAAAGACAAGGTAGGAAATGATAAAAAATAATTGCAAAAACAAAAATGTGACAGACTTCTTACTTAGTTTGATGAGGAGAGATCAAAAAATGTTTAATGAGAAATAAATGTTTTTCAAAAATTTTGTTTGCACACTGCTAGTTGTAAGACAAATCACACTTATTAAATGTGGAAGTTACATCTAAAATACATGTCACTCCTGGGAGAGGCCTATGCTGTGTCATTCGGAACATCTCAAGAAGTTGTTGGCATTATACCTGTGACAGAAAGACAGGTGTTTCTCCTAGCACAGGGTCTCAATATGTATGTAAACTTGGTTAATATGATTTTATTTCACAGAAGACAGAAAAAAATATGAAAACATATTCTGAGGTGTCCCTATTATTTTATTTCGTGACACTCATTACCATATACCTTCTTTACTAAGTTTAATATTATGCTGACCAAACATATTTTTAAGAAGTACTTCCCCATAAAGTGGCAAATTTCAAATAATGTTATATATAGCTGCCTATAGTTTACTTTAATAGAAAATGATAGTTTTTATACATTGTTCTCATTTTAGTCTAATCATTTATAATATGTCAATAGTCTTACTTTTAGGAAGAGAGACATATTATAGTTGGGATAAACTGTTGCAGTAATTATTAATGATGTGCAGTATGTAAGATGTTAACCATTGAATAAAATATAAAAAATTAATTTTTGACTTTTTAATTTATGTAGATAAATAAACTTATGGTTTCAGTGACATTGATGATAAATAAATGTCATGTTTAATGATAGAATTATAGTAGAATACAAAATGAATAGATGAAAAGTATACTGTGCTATATTTAAATATAAATAAAATATACCTTTTACATTTTATGTATAGTAATATGCATATATCTTATAGATACATTCAATATCATAATGATTGCAATCAGTTTTTTATTTAACTGGAACATTCCTACATTTAATTATTTGCAATTGCTCATGATTACATTCCAGTCAATTAAAACACAGGCCATAAAGATAAAAGATAAATAAGTTTTTTCCCCCTATGATATTGATATTCTGAAATTAATCATTCTGAAGGGGATGTGGGCATCCCAGGCTACAAACAGATCGATGGTCATGAATGTGAAATCTCAGCTATAGGATTTTGAATTGAACTGTGAAATGAGTGAAGATTCACAGATAATGAAAGGAAAACAAACATATATTTTGGAGCTTCACTGTTCCTGCAGTTCCTCATTATCACGTATGCACCGACTCTCTTGCACCATGCACTCACTCTAGGAAAAGATCTAGATTCCACCGCTAGAAAAATAGCCCAGATTTTTAGTTCAACTGAAATTTTATGTAATTCAGCATTAAAGAAAAAGAAAACTTCTTTCCAAGATGATTTTTATAACACATGTTTCCATAGACAACACCCGTAGCTCTCACCCAGCTTTCCATCTCTTATAATTTAATTCTGTATAGTTTTATGTAGTTATGGGAAATAAAAAGTGAATAAAACACTTACTACTTGTGTTTAAAAGTGTTTGAGACAGAAAAATGAGACAGAATAATATTAAGTATTATCAGTTGGATTTTATCCTTCCCACCAAAAAGAGACATGCTGAAGTTCTAATCCACAGTACCCCATTACCCCAGAGAGGGAATTCACTTGGAAATAGGGTCATTACAGGGGTAATCAAGTTAAAATGACATCATTAGAGCAGGCCTAATACAATGGGACTGAAGTTCTTTTAAACACAAGAAATAGGGATGCATAGATACACATAGAGAGAAGATGCTATAGAGAGACAAAGGTAAAACATCATGTAAAGATGGAGAGAGATTAGAGTTACGCTGTCATAAACCAGGGGACATCTGGGGCTACCAGAAGCTAGAAGTGACAAACAAACATTTTATATATAAATATAAATATATACCTATATATAACTATAACTATAACTATATATATATATAATTTTTCCCTACAAATTTCAGAGAGAAGTACTTGCCAATACCTTGGTATCTGATTTGCAACATCCAAAACCTAAGGAATAAATCTCTATTGTCTTTAGCACCCAATTAACTAATTAGTAAACTAATAGGAAGAATATAACTCTGATGATTAAATGATGAGATTAAGGTAGAGAAATTCAGACCGAAATAAAGAAAGCAAGTGCATTAGAAAAGGAATAACTAATAATAAAATACTTTAACTTTTTCTTATTTGAATTAACAAATAAAAGTTGTTTAGAATAATAACAGCAGCAACTGATTTAATGACTGTAGCTAATAAGTAAAATGAGTAGCAGTAATGACACTAGGGAAGGAAGGTAGGAATTAAGAATGTAATTAGGAGGAGCAGGGCTGCAGGATCAAGTGGAGGAGGAGGAAAAACAACAGGAGCAGGACTGGGCGGTAGTCGGGGAGCTGAGGGGGGTGAGGTCAGGGTAGCAGGGGTCCATGATGGCACTGTGGTAGGGATCACCACCATCAAGGCGGTGAAACTCAAGTTCCAAGTCCTACAGCAGTAGGCCCATGATGCAGAGGAGAGGTCCGAGCACCTCCCGTGGGAACTGGAGGGAGAAAGGTGGGTCCCGCAACACCCTGAGGCTAAGGTGGCCTCCTTGACCTGCAGGACCCAGCTTGTTGAAGAGGAGTTGGACCGTGTTCAGGAGGGCCTGGCCTCTGCCCTTCAAAAGCTGGAGGGAGCTGAGGAAGCTGCTGGTGAAAGCGAGAGAGGTATGAAGGTCATTGAAAACTGAGCTTTAAAAGATGAAGAAAGGATGGAACTCCAAGAAATCCAACTCAAAGAAGCTGAACACATTGCAGAAGAGGCAGATAGGAAGTACGAAGAGCTGCCTTGTAAGCTGGTGATTATTGAGGGAGACCTGGAACACACAGAGGAACAGCTAAGCTGGCACAACCCCAATGTCGGAGACAGACGATCAGATCAAACTGATGGATCAGATTCTGAAGTGACCGAGTGCTGCTGAAGGAAAAAAATACATATATATATAATAAAGAATGTAAATAAATAAATAAATAAATAAACAAACAAACAAATAAAATCTTAAAAAAGAAAACAACAAAAAAGCACAGACCTGTGATAAGGTTGGTAGCCAAGCTGGAAAAGACAATTGATGATTCGGAAGGTAACCTGAAATGCACCAAAGAGGAACACCTCTGTGCACCATGATGCTGGACGAGACTCTGCTTGACCCAGAGGAGATGTACAGCACCCCAGTCCTGCCCTGCTGCCTCTCCACCCTCTGACCCTGACTCTGCCTGGGGCCAGCCTTCCAGAAGCTGACCTTTAAACTGAGGGCTGATCTTCAACTGCAAAGCTGCTTTCTCCTTTCCCTTCCAGCCACACTGGCTCGCTCAACAGTGTCTACCACTGCCCGCTGACAGTAAGGTGAAGTTGTCATTGTTCACACATGCACATTTCAGTCCACTCTCCTTGGCTGCCAAGTTACACTGATGTCCCACAAACCATTCTCATTATATTAACAATGACTGGACTCGTTCTGGACAGAACTCATATAGTGTTTATATATTTTATACTATGTGTTATTGGTAATTATTTTACTCATATTTTATATGTTGTGTTTTGTATTTTATATTGTTATGGTCAATAACCCAAGATGTCTCCTAGAAAAAAAACTTTATTACTTAAAAATGTTTTATTGAAATAATAGTTCTGAGTTGTCTTGAAATGCCACTCAAGGTATTCAATCTGCTTTTTTTTCTAGATTTTCAAGCACACACATTTTGTTTCACTGTAATTGAGAATTAATGCAATAATCACAAGATATTTCCCTAAGTATTGTATTTGCAAAATGAAGGTGTTAGAAATAATTATCATTGTGAACATTGTCAGTTTTAAAGTTATTTTTGCTATGCTTTGCTTTGTATTATTTTCAATTCTTAATAATGATAATATTTCATCAACAAAGTGCTCAAAATGTTAAATTTATTATCCTCATTTTAAAGATGAAGAAACTGAGGACTTACATAGTTCATTACATTAAATATTTGAACCAGCATTCAAATTTTGCAGCATAAACAGTAATAGCCTGCTGTATAGTAAGTGCTACAGGACAAGGGAAATAGAAATAGAGGTCATGATAAATATGAGTCCAGATCTTGTGTTTTTCTCCTAATTAGATGTGTCCTTAATCAAATTTTTAATCTCCCTAAGCCTCAATTCCTTCACTCTTATAAGCAGACATTTACAGAACAAATCTTTGTTTTTTATTTCCTTCTAAATAAGTTAGAACTCAGAGTTGATTATTTGCCGAGGAATCTAAGGGGATTTATTCAGCTGCAGAATAAATAACCAATTCTTCATGTTTTTTTATCATGCAAGTGGATTTTATTGGCTTCAAAGCAGAATGGTTTTAAATGCCCGAGTTTTTTTCCAAATTTAAATTATTTTTAAATTGCTAGCATATGGATTTTTCCAGTTTATGCTCAGGTTAGTAATGCCATGACCAATGTTTGTCATTTTAATGGCTTCTAATTGTACTTCGGTCAATATTAAAATATGTTAAATGTGACTTTTTTGCAATTGGTCCACATGTAGTCATCATTACTGGAACATTCAAGTATGTAGAGAAAGCCGAATAGCAGAATCACAATCAATTACTTCCTTTTATTTTTTTATTTTTAATTATAGTTTATTTTTAATACTATTTTACATTAGTTTCAGGTGCACATTTGTATTTTACTCCTGCTTAAATGTCACATGTAATATAAGTCACAGAATTCTAAAAATAACTAGTCTCATAGAGACCACTAACTCTATGAACTTCTTTGCATAGAAAACAGGTAAAGACAAATGTAGGAGTTATATTTAATCACAGAATGAAGAGAAAAATACAGAATAATGCATCTGTTTCTGTACCAGCCTCCAACATTTTATTTATTGCATATCCCATATTTCAGCAACTTAACCCCAAGAGGTGTGGGTGAACCTAAGATGTGACTTTGACACTTCCCTATGAAAAGAAAATACAGTAAAATAGTAAAACATATACTTAGTGATTAAAACAAACCATGACTGTTTAATGGATAACTAACCTCTATAGATTATTACAAACTACCATTCTGACAATGCCGTCGAGAATTTTTCAGCAATTAAATTAATATTTACCTCTTACTAGTTTACTGATGACAATATTTTCTAGTTCCAGGCGTTAGCAGGGTTGGTTTCTCCAGAGCCCTCTCTGTCTTCTAGATGGTCATCTTCCCCCAGGGTTTTCAGATGGGGTTTCTTCCATGTATACCTGTGTCCTAATCTCATTTTCTTTTTTTTTATCTTTTTTTTAAAGATTTATTTATTTATTTTATCTTTAGAGGGGAAGGGAAGGAGAGAGGGAGAGAAATATCAATGTATGGTTGCCTCTCGTGTGTCCCCTGCTGGGAACTGGCCTACAACCCAGGCATGTGCCCTGGCTGGGAATTGAACCGCGATACTCTGGTTTGCAGGCCCAAGCTCAATCCACTGAGCTACACCAGCCAGGCCTAATTTCATTTTCTTATAAGCAACCCAGTTACATTGGATGAGGGCCCACCCTAATGACATCGTGTTAACTTAATCACTTCCTTAAAGACCCCATGTCCAAATACAGTAACATTCACTGGGGATTAAGACTTCAATTATGAATTTGAGGACTGGGGATACAATTCAGCCTTTAATATCTGGCTACCTACAATAGCACAAGTAGGTACAAGTGGAAATTCAGTGAGGCAGAAACTGGGGTACAAATGAACTATTGCTGCTGGGAGAAAGTCTGAGTGGGTGTCAGGAAATAGTGTTTAGGAATTAATGCTAGTAAGTAGTTGTCATTGGGAGGGAAAAACAATTTTAAAATGAGTCCGGTTCAGTGGTGATAATGTGGTGAAGTTCACACCAGAGAAATTAGTTAACTTATAAAAAGATACAAGCCAAAAGCAAGATTTCATATGCAGGACTAGAATTCTCTAGACTTAACCTGGCAAAAACAACTTATTAAACCAATTTTATATGAAAAATACAACAAAATTAGTCCATTTATAAGAAATGGGATATAAAATTAATACTGGATATCAGGAATCATGGCACATGGGATTCATTCATTTATTCATTTATTCACTCATTTATTTAGTGAAAGTTATCAAAAATATCTACAAACCACCTACTATTACTATTATTTAATTGTTATTATAAGCACCAGATTGGACAAAAGGTCTATTTTTTCCCATAAAATAAAAGACACATTTTTCATTTTCACCAATAACTTTATTGACTTGGGTATTTTGAGTATGTCGACAATCTTCTGCATGGTATAACACTGATTGTTCTCAACGTCTCGATTTGATCACTCTCGACTTCAACTGGTCTCCCCAGCCATGGAGCATTGTCAGGTGAGAAATCTCTAGCACAAAACTTTGCAAACCACTTTTGACACATTCGATCAGTCACAGCACCTTCTCCATACACTGCACAAATCTTGTTGGGGGTTTCAATTGTGTTTTGGCCTTTCTTGAAATAATAAAGCAAAATGTGTCAAAACTGTTCCTTATTTTCTTCCATTTTCAATATTAAAATAGCTACACAAAAATTCACAAATTATGCTGTTTTTTAAAAGCACACTAATATGACAGCTGTCACAATACAATCTAAAAAAATGTTTCAAATGAAGTTAAAGACAACTAAGTGTTACTAGCACCATCTTAGGGAGAAAGCAAATGAACATTTTGGCCATCCCAGTACAGCTGAGGCATTTATTATTATAATAGACAAGATGGATATTTGCATTCTCATTTAACAAATGAGGAATCGGAGCCTTAAAGAGATCAGCCTATTGGTCAGAAGTAGCTGAACTGAAGGCTGATTCCTTGTCCTTATTTTGAATACTTTAAGAGGTTTGAAAGTAATTCTTCACATTGCTGTCCACCATTTTTTAACTATGTGTAGGTAGAAGTGAGGACCTAAAGCAAGTTTTCCCAAGGTTGTGTAACCTTTAGTATTAGCTAGGATCTAGTATAGGTTTAGTAGTTTTAAATATAAAGAGATGTCACCTCCTACCTGTTGGGATATCTATTATCAAAAAAAAAAGATAACAAATGCTAGCAAGAGTTTGGAAATAATTTCACAATGTAGGTGAGAGTGTAAATGGGCACAAGCTATTATGGAAAACAGAAGGGGGGTTCATCGAGAAATTCAAAGTGCAAGCTAAACTTACTTGTGTCCTGCCCTATAGATGGCAAATAATTTATTCATTTTTCTGGTATTGGTCACCGGACTTGTTTGTAGATTTTTGTGGGTGGAAACGGTGCTGCTGGGAACAACTTTGTGCACGCCTTCTGATGCATGTACAAAGTTTCTGAAAATATATGACTGGTGGTATAATTGCTGGAACATTGAATATATTAAAAATTTCACCTTTAAAAGATAGTGCCAAGTTATTTTCCAATAACAAGTTCTACCAATTAATACTGTTGTCAGTGGTGTTTAAGAGATATTTAAACACTTTCTTACCCTTGATATTATCAATATTATATTACAAACTTTTGTTTGTCTAGTGGATATAAATGTTATTTTATGCATTTTCAGATTGTTAAAATTTGAGTTTTTGTTCATATTTCTAGCACACAAGAAATGGAACTATCACATAATCCAGCAATCTTTCTCCTGGGTATATATTCAAATAAAATTAAACTTTTACCTTGAAGAGACTACACTCCTATAATCACCATAGCTGTATTCTCAAGAGCTAAAGTGTGCAAACAACCTAAGTGTCTGCCAATGGATGAATGAAATAAAAATGTGATTTTATATATACACATGTACATATACAATAAAATATCACTTACCATTAAAGAAAGAAGTAAATCCTGCTATTGCAACAACATGGATAGACCTTAACAGCACTAACCTAAGTGAAATAAACCAGACAGAAAAAAACAAAATCTACATGATATCACTCATATGTAGAATCTAAAAAAAAAAAAAACAAGTTGAATTCAAACAGAATAGAGAGTAGAGAAGAAGTTGCTATGGGTTATGGGTGGGAAAACAGAGAAGTTAGGAAAAGAGTATAAGCCTTTAGTTTCGATGAATCAGGTTTCAAGATCTAATGTGTAATATGGTCACAATAGTTGACAGCACTGTATTGTATAATAAAAATTTGCTAAGACATTAGAACTTAATTGTCCTCATCCTTCCCCCCAAAAAAGGAAACATGTGAGGTGATGGATGTGTTATTAACTCACTGTGGGGGATCCTTTTAGAGTTGATACATATATCAAATCATGTTGTACACTTTTAAGCTTCTTATAGTTTTGCCAAATATAGTTCAATAACAATACAATTTAAAATATAAATAAGTATAAAGATTTAAAAAATATGATAGGTTATAGGCTCCTTGTTTTGTAATTATTCCAGGGTAAGTTGCAGACTAGTACACTGGAAAGATGAAAATAACTAGTTAGGATATACATGTCATCTGTCCTTAACTATCCATCAAAATGTGATCTGATCCTACAGATGGGGGCAGGGAAACAGATGGGTGAGGATGGATTCTGCTTATAGAGAGGAAAAGGGGTAAGAAAAGAGCAAAACGAAGTAACTTATTAAGAACCAACCTTTACATTTAGTCATTTAATTTGTCTAAAAACCCAATGTTATTTTTTCAGATGAGTATTGGAAATCTGGGAATGATTAGAAATCATACAAATAACCAGGCCCGTTTTAGTTGTCATTTTTAACCCAAGGACATATGTCTCATTTGCTCATGGTCTTTTCAAATTATATGTCTAGGAATCAAGTAAAAAGTAACAGAATCTCTCTCACACCATCCTCTGTATATTCTGCTGCCAAACGTGACCTCAGTGTGACTGGAATGTAATGACTTCATGTTTTCCCTGCCTGGTGGGTTTTGCTTTTCCCATTTCACTCAGTGATAACCCTACTGATCAGAAATGCATTTTTTCAGTGAGATATAATCTTCTTTATAATTTCTAAAGTGTATTGGTAGAAAGAATAATATTAACAAAAATATTGATGATCAATCTGTTCTAGGCCCTCTTTTAAATGCTTTTTATTTCTTAATTTATGTAACCCCCTTACACTTTATGGTTTATATATGGCTTTTATACACCACACACTATGATGTATATACATACACTATGTTACAGATTGCAATCTGAAGTTTAGAAATATTAAATAACCTCTCCATGATCACCTCCCCGCTAGACTCCAAAGTAATGGAATCACTGTGTCTTTTGTGCTACCTTATTTTTTTTCTGGGGATTAAGAAATAAAGACATAACACAATTATCATTTTATTGTTAGTATTCTTTTAAAAACGGATTTTATTTATTTATTTGTAGAGAGAAGGGGAGGGAAGGAGAAAGAGAGAGAAAGAAACATTGATGTGTGGTTGCCTCTCACTCACCCGCTACAGTCAGGCATGAGTCCAAAGGGAATAGAACCAAGGACCCTTTGGTTCCCAAGGAGGCTGGCACCCCCATCCACTGAGACACACCAACCAGGGCTATTCTTAGTATTCTTTTGTAAACAAGATTTCTTTACTGAAATCCCCATGGTAGGGAAATTTATTGTTTCTCAGGAAACATGTTGTGTGCCTAAATAAACATAAAGCTAGAGTTTATGGCACATAAAATGCATAGGGAAATAATCTAATTAAAGAAAAATAATAGTTCAAAGAAGAAAGACATCAGTTTCATTGGAGTCACACTTAAAACTACCAAGATTTTCTGTTGAGTCCTTTATCATAGGAAAAAATCTAAAAAATTAAAAATTATTCCATGATGTTATTAAAGCTTCCCTTTTGTTTGTAATAATCAGTCATTTCTGTGTTATACCTAAACATCTATTTGAGGGCTGGGAACAAAAAATGTTTCTGGAAGCCAAAAAGTACTCATTATTCTGATTTTTTTTATGTTTGAACTTAACTTACAATTAAAATTTAATATGGATATTTTCTATTGATAAATGGACTCCTCCAATAATTTTAGCTATTGAAATTATATATCTTTTTCAAGACATCATTATCATAGAAAGTAAGCATTTATAGCATCATTAAATGAATGGCCAAGTAGAAATTAACTTTATCCATTCAACATTAATTAAGAAATAATTTTACTGAATGTTACTAGGTACTAAGTTACAACGATGAATAAAATAGATGATGATCCTTGTATTGCCACAGTGCCTTCAGCCTAATAGTCCTTACTTGTATGCCTAAAATTAAATCAATTTTAGGTGTCCACAATATGTGAAATAAGCTTCTTAGGAAAACATAATAATAATAATCTTTACTATTTATTAAGACTTTGGTAAGCAATTTTAAGTGTGTCAATCACATTACCTCATTCAATAAATACAGTATCCCCTCAATGTCACCATTTTTAGTGAGAAAAAATGAGTTTTGAAGTAATTAGGAATATTATTCAAAAATCACATAAGAAACAAATAGTAAAATTGGAATTTGAGCATGGGTTTTCATATTTCCAAAGTAAGACCTTTAAATCCCACTGCGATAAACTAGTCATATCATTTAACTTCATAAGCATTATAAATTATAATTTTACTTTAATGTCATAAAAACTATAAATTTCGTAAATAAAAGTGTTTTTTATATCAGAAACTACTCACACATGAAGTGTGATCATCTATATCACATTTAATAATCACCTTTTTTTCTCTCTAGAAAAATTAAAAAATCAGAAGAGTTTTCTACTTAGTAAAAAAAATAAAACATTTGCAAAATATGGTAGTCAGCTAAAGAGCTTACCTAATTTTAAATATAAATGAATTTACTACTTGAAACTGAAATCTACATTCTGGAAAAAGTTAGATTTGCTTGTATTCATTGAACTGCTAATCTAGAAAGAATATTAAGAGAAATCTAAGATAGGCTTTTTTTTGAAGGGAGATGCAAAAACTTGAGCTAATGTTGGAAGGCAACATTCTGATACCAGCATGTGGAAGTCAGCCCTACACTTCAATGCACAGAATGAGGAACCTAACCCACTCAACACTTTCAGAGTGGGATTCTTATGAGCTAAACCCTGATCCCACTAACTCATCTTCTTATTTTTTCTAGCACTATCACAAAAATTATCTGTACCCCTGATCTATCAATCATATACCGCCTTTAGGTCTCCAACCTGGAATGGAGACTCATAATCTTGGATAGAACACTTGACTTCATTTTAAAAATTAATTTTTATTTAAAAAATAAAAATAATAAAAAGATTGTTTCTTTCTTTCTTTCTGCCTCTTTCCTTCTCACTAACCAAAAAAAAGCAAAACCACAATTATTAGAATGACTTCCTTTTTTATTTTTAATGTCATTATTTATTTCTTTTTTATTTCAGTTCTTTTTTTTATTTAATTATTTTTCGAGACAAATACCATATGATCTCACCTTTAACAGGAAGCTAGAATGACTTCCTTTTGCCACATCCCACACAAATACAATTGACTGATTCAATTCAAAATATGTTTATATATCTTTTTTATTGAATGCATGGGTGATATTAGTTAATAAAATTATACAGGTTTCAGGTGTACAATTCTGTAATGGTGATGAAGAGAGACTTGGGGTGGTGAACACACAATACAATGTACAGATGATGGATTGTGTTCAAATGCTTTTTATTTCTTCTTGTCCTATCACTGTGGTTAGGACTTCCAGTACTACGACGTTGTATAAGAGTGGTGAAAGCAGACACCCTGCCTTGTTCCTGATCTTTAGGGAAATGCTTTCAGTTTTTTCCCATTGACTATAATGTTGGCAGTAAGTTTTTCATATATGGCTATTATTATGTTGATGTATGCTTGTCTCTATTCCCATGTTGCTGCACGTTTTTATCATAAAAGGGTACTGGATTTTATTAAATGTTTTTTCTGCATGTATTGATATGATCATGTGATGTTGTCTTTCATTTTGTTTATGTGGTATATCACATTTATTGATTTTCAAATATTGTACCACTCTTGCATCCCTGGAATATATCCCACTTTGTCATGGTGTTTGTTCTTTCTGATATATTGCTGGATCTGGTTTGCTAATATTTTGTTGAGGTTTTAACATCTATGTTCATCAGAGATACTGGCTTATCATTTTCTTTCTTTGTTGTGTCTTTACCTGGTTTTGGAATTAGGATAATATTGGCCTCATAAAAAGAGTTTGGAAGTCTTTCCTCTTCTTGAATTTTTTGGAATAGTTTGAGAAGGACAGGGTTAGTTCCTTAAGTGACTGGTAAACTCACCGTGTGATGCCTATGGTCCAACACTTTTGTGAGCCTGGGGTTTTCTGATTACTGCTTCAATTTCACTATTTGTATTGGTCTATTCAGGTTTTCTGTTCTTCCTGATTCAGTTTTGGAAGATTGTTTCTAGAAATTTATCCATTTCATCCAAGTTGTCCAGTTTTTGGCATATCGTTATTCATAGTAATTTCTTACAATCCTTTGTATTTCTGTGGTATTGGTTGTTACATCTTCTCTTTTGTTCTGATTCTATTTATTTGTGCCCGCTCTCTTTTTTTTTCTTGAAACATCTAGTTAAAGATCTTTCAATTTTGTTTATATCTACAAAGAACCAGCTTCTGGCTCTTTTGAATTTTTTTTCAGTCTCTGTGCCATTTATTTCCACTCTGATCTTGATTATTTTTCTTCCTTCTATTTGCTCTGGGCTTTACTAGTTTTTGTTTTTCTAGTTCTTTTAGGTTTAAGGTGAGGTTGTTTATTTGAGATGTTTCTGTTTTCTTTTTTTGTTTTTAATTTATTTATTTTTCAAGTACAGTTTTCTGTCTATTACTCCCATTTCATCCCACCCCCCGTGCTTCCCCCCTCCCTCTCATTTCCACCCTTCTTAGTTGTTGTCCATGTATCCTTTATATTTGTTCCTCTAAATCCTTCCCCTATTTCCCCTGAAATTCCCTCCCCTCTCCCCTCTGGTCTCTGTCCCCCTGTTCTCTATTTCAGTGTCTTTGGTTATATTTTGCTTGCTTGTTTGTTTTGTGGTTTAGCTTCCTGTTTTCTTTAGATAGTACTATAATGCCATGAACTTCCCTCTTGGGACTGCACTGGCTGTGTCCCATAAGTTTTAGATTGTTGTCTGTCCATTGTCATTTGTTTATAGGTAGTTTTTGATTTCCTCCTTGATTTCATTTTCCATCCATTCATTATTTAACAACATGTTATTTAGTCTCCATGTGTTTGAATGATTTTTTCTTTAGGTTGATTTCCAGTTTCAATCCATAGTAATTTGAAAAAATGCTTGTTATGATCTTGAATTTTAAGGCTTATTCTCTGTCTGACCATGTGGTCTGTCTTTGAGAATGATCCATGTGCACTTGAGAAGAATGCATATTTTGCTTCTTTGGAGTGAAATGTTCTATAGATACCAATTAAACCAATTTGATCTAGTGTGTTCAAAGACAAATACTACATGATCTCACTTAAAAGAGGATTCTAATGAACAAAATAAACTAGTGAGCAAAATAGAACCAGAGGCAAAGAATCATGGAACAGACTGACAGGTGTCAGAGGGGTGGAAGATGAGTGGAGTGGGGACTAATTGAAGGAAGGGATTAGTCAAAGAACATATATGAAGGACCCATGGACATGGACAGTGGTGTGGTGATTGACAATGGGAGTGGGGGTGGGCTTGGTGGAGGGGGTGAACGGGGAAACATTGGGACAACTATAATAGCATAAGCAATGGGAGGGAGGGGGGAGCACGGGGGGTGGGATGGGATGGGAGTAATAGGCAGAAAACTGTACTTGAAAAATGATTAAATAAATTTTAAAAAATACAGTTTTTGCATACTCACCATTGTAAACTTACTTTTGCCCCACTCTGTATATATGCACATACACACTCATACATGCATGTGTTATTATGTTTTTTTTAAATTTCGTGTCTTGCTTTATCACTACAATATACATATTATAAAAGGTCAAGTTGCAAAAAAAGCCACAAATTCCACTAATAATTTTTCCCATATTCCTTTTTCCCACATCCCTGTCAGTCAAAAGTGTTTGGGGACTATCTGTAACAGGTGCCCGCATATTTTGGCTTTTGCAAGACAGGTTCTCAAATTATCAAGGGTATGTTTGACTTTGAAGTTCTGCATTAGCTGAGCTATGTGAGTAACATATACAGAAAAGATCCTTTTAAGAACAGAGAATTTTAAGTTCTAAATAACTCCCTTTTGTATTATTTATTTGATTTTCACTAGAAACTTGTACTATAAAGAAAGCAACACAATTATGTCCACTTCACAGAAGAGGGCACTCAGCAGTGAAGAAATAAGTTTCTTACATAAAGTCAGAAAAATTGGAACAAAGAACCAAACCTTTGTTTGTACCCTATAACTATATATTCTACACACATAAAAGGAACAGTTTACCAATGCCAGAAATAGGAAATATCTCATGTAAAATTTGCATTTCATTCACAGTAAATCAGATATTTTATTTTTCAGTCTATACATATGTGTGTGTGTGTGTTTGGAAATTTATCTTTCTAATTATTTACAGAATATTAAATATACCAGGGGCATGAAAGATTTAACCTAAGCCTTGAATTCTAGCTATGGCAACATATATAGAGGCAAGATAGTTTTGATAATTTTTAACTAGTCAGTAGCTTACAGCATTAAAAAATTAGTTTCCTGACTCCAATGCCAGTGTTTTAATCCTGTTCCACCACTGACTTTTAGCCATTTAAAAAGGAAGTTATTTCTGTTGAGACAGGACTAAATAGTGAACCTGGTCAAAAAGAGAGCTGCTTTCACGTCTAAAGCATAGTGATAAATTTTGATTGACAACCTAAGAGAAAATGGGCCCCAATTCTATTACTACTCTAACAAACTACCCATTACTACACTAAACAACTTTTGTCTTTTAATGAGTCATTGTTCAATATGTCTACTAAGTGTGCATCTCATAGCATCACCCAGTTGACTGGATGCTACATAAAAATAATATTTTATTTTGACCAAAAAAAAGAATATAAATGTTTCTTTGGATATTTGTTGTCCCTCCAAATGAAAAATGTAATCATTTTATGTTAGTTTTATTTTTCAGTTTTTGCCCCTAAGGCAAATTTATAAAAATGACTTAACTAGTTCTACATTATTGCTGTAAAAGGCAATGACCAAACTCTTTAATTCTTTAACAAGTTTGAATATTTTCAAGTTGGAGGTGCTTTTCACCTAAAGAATTCACTTATCTAAAAATATAGTCAGAAAGAGCTTTTCCAACCTCGATGGGGCTGGCATACAGGCATGTTGTGCCCAAGGTTCAGCATGCCTGTCAGACATGCACATTGGGGGAACCAGTCCCTCCTATACCTTCCTGACAAAGGGGATAGAAATAGTCTGTATTTTAAAGGCCAAGGTCCTGGTGGTAACATTTCAGTGTGTGATTTCCGGTGTCTTGCAGCGATAGCGTCTCACTGGGCCCCACAAGAGCCATCTAATGGTATGATTTGGCCATTATTCCTGCCTGAATGGCCCTCAGGCCTATTTCTCTATCTTTTGGGGGATTCTGTGAGCTGCCTAACATTCTTTATCATATTCACTGTCTCAACAAACCAGCCATAGGAGCTTTCTACTTTTTTGCTAACGAAGATACCCATCTGATATGAAGAATAACAAATCAATAGATGGTGGCCAATGGAGCTATTATCACTTATCCAGATTTTCAAACAAGCTATGGAAGGTGGGTTTGTTAATATAACCATTTTTTAACCAGGTTCTGTGTTTCATGTGAAAATAAGAGTGAAACATTTAAAAACTGTCCAGTTTTCAAGTTGTTAACAGTCTACAAAAGTAGACAAATATGCAGTTCACTAATGTACAGCATGATATGTTCTATGATGATGCAAATATGAGTTTGTTGTGGAAGCACAAGAAGACCTTGAAAATTGTGTCTGGATTTTGATGCAAAATACATAGAAAAGGCATTTTATGAAGAGAGAAGAGCATGAGAAAATGCACATAGACTGGAAGTGAATATTGTACTGACAGTCCAATGTGTAGCCACATACGTAAAAGTCACAGGTACAGTTACAATATTCAGGACCGACAGGAGAGCAGTGAAAGGCAGTTGGAGACCAGATGCTGAGGGACCTTAACAATATGCTTAGGATTTGAATATATACTGTGGTAGGTTGTCTAATGGCCACCCAAGGATGCCTGCACCCTGATTTCTAAACTCTGTGTTACTCAAATGGTAAAAAGAACTTTTTGGATATGATTAAGTCCTTTGAGAAAGGAAGATCATCTTATATGAACAAGATATGTATTATTAATATACTAACCTGTACTGTCAATTATAATACCTGTAATCACAAGGGTCCTTCTAAGAGGAAAACAGGAGAATCTGCGTCAGTAGTAGGAAACGTGACTACAGGAGCCAGAGATCAGAGTGATGCTTTGAAGGAACCAAGAGCCCGAGATGTGAGAAGCCTCTAGAATCTGAAAGAAAAGGAAGTGGGTTTGTCCTTGAAGTCTCTGAAAGGAACAGAGATCTGTCACCACACTGATTTTAGATTTCTGCATTTCAGAACTATAAAAAATTAAACGTGTTGTTTCAAGCTGCTCGGTTAGTGAAAATGTACAGCCGCAATAGGCAAGTAATACATATAACCCAGAAGGAAAGGGGACATTATTAAAATGTTTGTAATTTGTATGAGAAATGTGCCAGTTCATCACTTTAGAAAGCAGACTTGAATGAAGCACGAAGGCTTAATTAGAGGGAAGTTAAGACTTAGGGAAAATAGATGGCCTTTGCAATAATTAGTATCAATTCTCCATAAGTGAGAAAGGAAGGGAAGAGAGAATTTAGAGAGATAATAGAGTGGTAGGATTTGTTGATATAAGGGATGTGGCATGCTAAAAAGAGGAAGCTCTTCAAGGTATTAATCATGTTATTCAAAATATAGTAAACATGTACAAGATTGCAGGTATTGCACTAAGAATTTTACAGGAACTGCCTTGGTTGACTTTTATATCAGTTCTATGAGTTAGATACTATTATTACCATCCCTGGTTAATAAAACTAAAATAAAATTGTACATTGGCTAGGCAAAGTAACCTGCCACAAGTCTCAGAGCAACTGAGCTTTCAGGTTAATTGATCATCACAAACAGAAATAAAGACACCATGTCTGGGACAAAAGAACTACTGAGGACATAACCATGCTCTTGTTTATTTCAGGAAGGAAATGGAATCTGCAAATACTCTAAGGGGATGGTTTGGCATAATGTCCCCTCGGTAATACAACTACTTAGGAATACATAACTTGGGGGGAAATATCAGTCTCCGGAAACAGAGTCCCAAAGGCCTGCTGAGCAATTCTCAAAGCAGAATTCATCTCTCATGCCTAAAGGAGCCGTACAGGAGTGTCTTGGGAGTGACACTCTGAAAGTTTCCTCAGGTTCCATTGAGCTACACACTTGCTAACCTGTACTTAGAAGCTATCTTCCATTGCAAACTCAGGCTGGGCAAGGGGTCACGTACAATTTGTCATATAGGAGTTTGCATTTTTTCTTGTCATGAAAGAACAGTGATGAAATTAGGAAATCTTTAAGGTTCATCCTTTGGCAATTCCGGGTTGCATTATGGTTGAAGATTTAATATTATAAAATAAATACATTTTAGTATCCTCATTTTCATAGAAGCACATAACACAGAGCTAACTACTGGTGGTAAGGCTCTGAATTTTGTTTCAAAAACTATTTGTGGGATAAAGACTAGTTAAAAGCAAGATGTTATTTTTTAATTGAATCAATGGAAACTTGATGAAATCTTAAAAAGGGAAATAAAATGTCAAACAATAAAAAAACTTTTGAGAGCTGTTTTAAAATTATATGGATCTTGTAAAGTGATTTTAATGTTTAAAATAAAAATGATTATATTTTTAATATATTACTTTAAGCACCATGGAAAAACCATCCTATCTATTTATGATCTTAGGAAGGATACTTATAAAGAAGTGCATGAAATACTTGACCTAGAAATCTTTTTTCTTACCAACCAATCAATTCTAAGGCAATAAAATCTGGCCAATGAAATTGAATAATCACTTCATGTTTTTACTGAATATTTGTTTGTGAGAAAACTAGAGTATATTTTTGGCCAGTGCACGGACATGTTTGAAAGGGCACAAAATGTTGACAAAAGCTGTTATTCTGATGGATCAAAGAATAGAATGCCCCAGATGAAGTAATGAAAGGATTTTTCACTAAATACATAAAACGCCTGTTTGGGAAAAATAATACACTTACCAAAATAACTTGAACATTGCAGTAGATTAAATTTGGCTGTGAATTCTTCATTAAAGTGTAAGATTCTCCACTGATCTCTTTCAAAGTTGGAAAGTATTCCACCCTTTGAAAGTGTATAGAGGACCCACGGACAACAGGGTGGGGTCTGACTGAGAGAAAGGCAGGGTAGGTGAAGGGGAGAGCAACAGGGGGAAATTTGGGACGATTGTAACTGTAGAGCAATTTTAGGTTCCTGTTAAACAACAAAACAAACAAGCAAGCAAAGTGTAATCAAAGACACTGAAATAGAGAACAGGCTGACAGTGACCAGAGGGGAGAGGGGAGGGAATTCCAGGGGAAAAGGGGATGGGTTTACAGGAACAAGTATAAAGGACACATGGACAAAAACTGAGGGGGGGTAGAAATGAGAGGGAGGTGGGGAGCACTGGGCGGGGCTGGGATGGGAATACAAAACAAAAAACTGTACTTGAACAAGAATTAAATAAATACATTTTAAAAAATTGTTAAAGAGATGAATAATAAGTTCTAATTTTTTTAAGAGCAATTTAAAAAATAAGGAAGACTGTGTGACCCCTTTGACCAACGGAGCACAGTGGCAATGATGCTGCCCCAGATCCAGGCTTTGGGTGGCTTTGTCCCGCCCTCTTGGAGCTCTAAGCCACCATTTTTGGAATCTGTACTTTTTGCTGCAGAGACCGTGTGGAAAACATATAAAACTACATGATAGATAGGGAGCCCATCTGAGCTTTATCTTTTAGTCGTTCCTGCCAGGCACCAATCCTGTAAGTGACACCATCTCCACGCCTCCAGGCCAGACCAGCTACCAGGTAAATACTACCGGGTCACCCAGTTTATGCCACATGAAACATCAAGATATGCCATCCTGTCCCTTCTGATATCCATGACCTGCAAAACTGTGAGAGAGAACAAAATGGCAATTGTTTTATGCCAGTAAGTTGTGGGTGCTGATGTGCAATTTGCTGAACTTCTCTGCTCCTCACTTCCTTCAGCTATAAAAAATGGCTCAACAGTCATGTAGGTTTGTTTTTGGCATTCACTGAATTAGTGCAAAGAAAAAGGTCAGACTGTAACCTATCGATTCTTATTCATTCATTTGGCACATAGCAATAAAGACGGATATTTTTGGAGAATTTCCTAATGCTAGACAGTGTGTGGAGAATCAGTATATGGTTGCCTCTCATGCCAAAAGAAGTTGCACTGCTAAATCTCTGTGGTTGAATATGCACTTCAATTTCCTCCATTTGTAGAATTGGGTCAACATTGATTCATCTGTGTCCAATCATCTTGTTTCATTTTATTATTGAAGATGTTGAAGAGCAACATTATTATTGAATGTTGAAGAGCAACATTTTGCAAAGCAGTTGATCATGGTTACAGGAAACCTAAACATTATGAATGAATATATGACTCTCACTAAATCAACAAAAATATTTTCCATTTGTAAGACTTTCTAACATGCCATGTGTTTTGAGTCTAATGAATAAATCCTGTGAAGCATACAGTGAAGAATTATTATTCCCATTTTGAAGGTAAAAAGCATAAGATTCAGGGATAAGAGTGATATGTGCAAATCAATGTTAAATGTATGAGTGAAATGAGAATAAGTTTAGACCATTTTCTGCACATTTTGCAGTAGTCTTCCTTTGTAGCTTCTCTAATGATTTTCCTCAGTTTTTGATATCCAGATTATTTTCTTCTAGAAAAATAAATACCAATATAAAATACTGATTTCACGAATGCAAGTTACATTTGCTTAGAAATCACTATCAGGTTCAGCATTTGCATAACAAATTCAAAGATAAAATTCCAAAACAATACTCAGAGCAAAAATCTGAGTAGACAATCAAAAACTTCTTCTGTAAGTGTAGTGCAAAGTTCTTTATTCTAAGAAGGAAAAAACAGTCTCATTTATAGTGCCTTAACATGGATGCTTAATGTGTGACAAGTGTCGTTTCCAGGCAACCTCTGGGGCAGGTGTTTACCAGTGTTCCAGCCTCACAATAAGGGACACTGTTGTGCCGTCACACACTCGAGACGTTCCGGTGGAGTCTGTGCCTTGAATTCCATATAACGCATGTAGAAAGGGAACACTCAGTAATGCATGCAACTAAACAAAGTGCCTCTTTTGAAAATCTTAGTGTACAATTTAAAATTAAAGTAGCTTTCATTTTATCAAATTCTTTGCTAAGAGTGAGTGTCTAGATTTAAATTACTGGGCTCATACTGAAAATGAAAAATAAATAAGTAGAAGAAAATATCTCCCTCTATAAAGTACCTCAACACCTGCAGTTTTTTAATATTAAATTGTAAATGTGTGGCAGTGGAGAGAATGAAGTCCTTCCTGTGAGTGCCCCTTTACATAACATTTGTTAGTCATATGACTGCTATAATGTAAAAAGTCTACATATGGATTTGCCATTCATAAGGCATGATATGTAATATTTAGTTCACTACATTTTATTTATGTGACTACAAATGCTAATGAACCCATTTCAGCTTTAGTTTTCTGTCAAACAAGACAAAAAATAGAGCCCAACTCAAAGGCAAGTAGTAAGTATGGTGTAAGATGCCCTCATGAATGTTCAGCATATTGTTAAACACAAAGCTTGTCTTACGTGAACGCAGAAAGCCTGCATGGACAGTGTTTCAGAACATGCATTCAAGGGGTCTGGATCTAAATCCACGTTCCACACCTTAAAGCGTGTAACTAAAGCAAAGGAGTTGTCCCTGCCAACTCATTTTCATCTGCTGAAGAGTGAGGAGAATAACAGTCTACCCATAAAGCTGGGATAAGAATTGAGTTGGAGCACATGCAACAATACCTGATCATGGGAAAACCCTGATAAATATTGTTATTTTAAGAGAAATAGTAAAAAAGTTTACTGAAAATACAGTTTTTACAAAAATATTTGATGCGTGGGTGACACTTAACGAATGAAAAGTGTACAGGCACAACAAGAATTGAATAGGTATACTAAAAATATATAAACATATTTGTATACATAGATATATAAACATTAGTATACATAGACACTATATATAGTATATATAGTGTCTATATATACACACATACACATTATGTCTATATATCTATTATCTATTATCTGTTATATCTGTCTATTACCTGATATATATATATATATATATATATATATATATATATATATATAGTTCTGGTGACATTAAGAGAGATAGCCAAGTCTGTGGCAATATTCAATTTCAGATTATAATTAATCTTTTCTGTATTTTCTCTTTGGCTTCTCATAGACCTAATATCTAGATACTGAGACTATACAATCACAAAATTGACATATTACTAAAGTAATGTTCACAATTTAAGTTACAGATGTAAACATTAATATTGCCATTTGTTCACTTATTCCTTTATTAAATCAAAAATATTTCATGAATACCACTTATACACTACAGACCTTGACACGCACCGGGATTAAATAGAGAGCGAAAATAAACCATCACTCCATTATTTGTTAATGATACCCAAGTGCCATGGGCTCTCCTACTACTCAAGGGGTCAGTGTTAGGACAATAGTAATTCATTTGAAATGCCCCTATTTGAAATATAAACCATTCTCTTTATAAGACTTGCAATTAAAACCATAGAATCTCCTGAGATGACTAAGTTCTTTCCGAATCTCATTTGTATCGCTAACAAAGTCCACCTACAGAGAAGAAGGTCATGACTTACATGATCATGTCAGAGATGGGTGTGCTTGTTAATGGCACCACACATGAGATCTCCATCTCGCACAGCGCCCAGTGCACAGGAGATGCGCATATAAACACTGATGAAATGGATTAATGAGTACATGCTTCTAATTACAATAGCAACTACCCTAATAATTTCTGTCCAGTAAATATACTTCACATATTTTATTTCTAAATCTTACGGTAACCATGATTATTAGATATTATTTAAATTTTATGTAAAATTAAACTGAGTAACATAGACCTTAAGAACATATGGAGCAATCCTTAATAATAAGGGATCAAGCTTTTCAACTTGCAGTTTGAGGAAAATAAGCAGAGTGAACTGTAAAGACTCTGGACACTCTCTAAGAATATGCTTTGACTAGACAATCATGAACCAGACTATAGCAAGATGGAAGCAGGTAGTAAGACAATCTACTGCAGGTAACCCTGTACCATCATGGGATCCTCATTTCAGAACATTAGCAAGAGACTTAGAAAACTACCAGAGTTGACCCACTGGCAGGCTCTACTTCCTCTCTCTAGGAGGCAATCATTCACTGATGCCAAGTTCTCTTTAGGTATCAAAAAAGCTAGATGTCTGTAAAAAGAAAAAGAAAAGTCACCCAAAGTTGACTGTATCTGTGATCCAAAGAATATTTCTCTGAATGTCACCCAGAGTTACGCTGCATGTCTGTAAGGCATGTCTCTCTCTCCCTCTCTCTCTCTCTCTCTCCCAATTTTCATGGCTACATACATGACTTTGTTACAGGGCATGTCTGTAGGGTGCCCTGTGACAATAAGCAGCCAGCCCACTGGGAATGTTCAGCATGGTGCATGGAATGTAAGGCAGTATACAAATGTGTTTTGGAGAATTCATGAGACTGCTGAAGTGCAATGCAAAAGTGGCCATGCATTTTCTTTTGAGTATTTTTAAAGGAAAAAAAAATCTCTTATTAAGAAGCTCCAATGATTTAGTACACCGAATGCAGTCTATTGGGAGACATATAGGATAAATACCTTTACATACAGAGCGTGATAGAAATGCACAAGGGTTGCCATGGGATTTGAGATTAGAGTCACCTGGTTCAGACAAAGACATCACAGAACAATTCCAGCAAAAAGTAATGCTTAAAATTACCTTTAAATGATGAGTGGGAGTTAACAGATTGCTGTAAGATGGAAAGAACACTTTTAGTGACAGAAAAAGTAAGTGCAAAGATACTGAATTGCTAAAGACCTTATTCTTCATGAAAATGGCAAATCGTTCACTATGGTCAGAATTAAGGGTGAAAATAGAATCACTGTAAAAAGTAAAAGCTTGTTTCCTGGCTTAACTGTTAAATTATTCCAGTTCAAATTCTTTTAAAGCACTTTTTAAGTGACCAAATCTGTTGTTATCTGACCATCAGCCTATGGCAGCAATTTTCAACCTTTCATGAGAAAAAGGAAAAGGTTGAAGACAGCTGGCCTATGGGGGAGGATGCTAAAGATCAATAACAAAATCCAGGTGGAGAGGGCAGGGTATCAAGAAGATGCTCATTTCAATTTGAGAAAAATACTCAGTTTCGCCCTGGCTGGTGTAGCTCAGTGGATTGAGCGCGGGCCTGCGAACCACACGATCGCAGTTCGATTCCCAGTCAGGGCACATGCCTGGGTTGCAGGCCAGTTCCCAGCAGTGGATGCATGAGAAGCAACAATATATTGATGTTTCTCTCCCTCTCTTCTTCCCTTCCTCTCTAAAAGATAAATAAAATCTTAAAAAAGAAAAATACTCAGTTTCAATAAGTATAGATAAGATGACAAGACCAAAAATTTGAATGAAATTGTAATATTAGAAAAGAGATATTTTAAAATGAATGAAATAAAATACTGACTTAACAAAGGTCAAAATACAGTAAAATTTCAAATGTTTTATAGTGTTCTTAGTAACAGAACTATGTAAAACTCAATTCAGTGATGTAGAGAGCAAATCTAAATTCATAGTTGAGAATCTGTGGTGGGAATTTAAACATAAAAATCATCACAAAGAAGAGATGACACCTTGAGTAGGTGAATAGTAGGTTTAGAATATTTAGAATATTATTTTGGGGGGATGGGAATGAAAATTAGAATTGGAGTAATTTATTGCAAGGGATAGGATAAAGTTAGGTTTTGAACGGCATGAACAGATCATTTAAATGAAGAGTGAAGAACAAATGGGAAGGGTAAAATATTCAAATTACTGTAAAAATATGTTTCTGAGTTGAAGAAATCCCTACTCTGCTGACAAAAAAGATCCTTGATTTACATGACGAATTAAAGGAAGGGAACAAATACAGAGTATCTTAGTAAAATACTTGGCTTAAAAAAAACTAACATGCAGGTAGAAGAAAAGTTCATAAAAGGATCTGAGCTATAAATTTTCATAGAATTAGTTAATTTTCATGTAATATAACTAATTCATTAATTACAAAATTTGTGGAAAACTCCCCCATTTGTTTTTTAAAATACACAGGATCTTAACATCAAAAGCGGTTAATAGTAATCATTTTATAATGAACTTGAATGGATTTAATCTGGCCTCACTGTTTATTTGCTTTGTAACAATGGGAAAGTTCTTTCACTTCTGGGTTGCTTACTCTATGAGTCACCTCATGACATTGGAAAAAAAATGTACTGGGTGCTTTACACAACAGAGGTTTATTTTCTCAAAGTTCTGGAGGCTGAAGACTGGGATCAGGATGCCAGCACAATAGGGTTCTGGTGAGAGCCTTCTTCCACACTCGCAAATGGCTATTTATTTGTTTTTATTTATTTATTTGTTTGTTTGTTTATTTATTCATTTATTAGAAAGAGGAGAAGGGAAGAAGAAAGAGATAGAAAGAAACATCGATATCTGTTTGCCTCTCACATACCCCACACTGGGGACCTGGCCTGAAACCCAAGCATGTGCCCTGACTGGGAATTGAACCCACGACCCTTTGGTTCTTAGGCTGGTGCTCAATCCTCTGAGCCACACCAGCCAGAGCATGTATGGCTACTTTCTCACTGTGTCTCTACATGGCAGAGACAGAGCTCTGATGTCTCTCCCTCTTCTAATAATAACACTAATTACATTAAAACTCCTACAACTTCATGCCCTCATCTAAATCTAATTATCTCCCAAAGACACCATCTCTAAATATCATCACTTTCAGAGTTAAGGACTCAACATAAGACCTTTGCAGGGATACAATTCAGCTCTTTTCACTCACCCTCTTCACATATAAAACAGATATCTATAGAACATCATTTTTACATGGCTGTTGTGAAGAGCAAAGGAGATAATAGATGGAATACTGTTAGAAAAGATGCTAGTGCATGGTTTAATGCTATATGAGTGCTGGCTAATAACTCCCAGACACTATTCCTAATAAATAAGCATAACCAAAAAGTTCAAAGACATACAGGTGACTTGAATTGACCAGTTATTTTCAAGGTTCCTGATTTTTATTTTTAATATATTCTATTAATTATGCTGTTACAGTTGTTTCAATTTTCCCATTTTGCCCCCCTCCACTCAGTACCCTCATTCTCTCCAGCATTCTCCCCTTAGTTCATATCCATTGGTCAAACATATAAGTTATTTGGCTTCTCCATTTCCTATACTGTTCTTAACATCTCCCTGTCTATTCTGTACCTACCAATTTGTATTACTTAATTCTTGCACCCCTTCCCCATCCCAACTCATAATCCTTCAAATGATGTCCATATCTATGATTCAGTTTCTGTTCTGCATGTTTGCTTAGTTTGTTTTTTAAAGTCAATTGTTGATAGTTGTGAATTTATTGCCATTTCACTATTCATAGTTTTAATGTTTTTCTTAAATAAGTCCCTTTAACAATTCATATAATAAGGGCTTGGTGATGATGAACTCCTCTAGCTTTACCTTGTCTCTGAAGCACTTTATCTGTCCTTCCATCGTAAATGATAGGTTCACTAGGTTGTAGTTCCTTTCTTTTCATCACTTTGAACACTTCTAGCCAGTCCCTTCTAGCCTGCAAAGTTTCCTCTGAGTAATCAGCTGACAGTCTTATGGGAGCTCCTTTGTAGGCAACTCTCTTATTTTTCTCTTGCTGTTTCTAAGATTCTCCCTTTATCTTTAACCTTTGACATTTTAATTATGACATATCTTGGTGTAGACTTCTTTGGGTCCATCTTGTTTGGGGCTGTCTGTGTTTCCTGGACATGTATGTCTATTCTCTTCACCAAGTTAGGGAAGTTTTCTTTCATTATTTTTTCAGATAAGTTTTCAATTTCTTGCTCTTCCTCTTCTCGTTCCAGCATCTTCATGATTAAAATGTCAGAATGCTTGAAGTTGTCCTAGAGGCTACTTACACTACCTTTGTTTTTTTTAATTCTTTTTTCTTCTTGTTGTTCTGATTGCTTCTTTTTTTCTTCCTTATTTTACAAGTCATTGATTTGATTCTAGGCTTCATCCACTCCACTGCTGTTCTCCTGTAAATTTTTCTTTATTTTACTTAGTGTAAACTTAATTTCTGCCTAGGTCTTTTTTATGCTGTTGAAGGACCCAGTGAGTTCCTTGAGCATCCTGATAACCAGTGTTTTGAACTCTGTATCTGATAGTTTGCTTATCTCCATTTCATTTAGTTCTTTCTCTGGAGTTTTGTTCTGTTCTTTCATTTGGTCCATATTTCTTTGTCTCCTCATTTTGGCAGCCTCTCTGGATCTGTTTCTGTGTACTAGATAGCACTGCTTTGACTCTCTGTCTTAGAAGTGTGGCCTATTTTAGAAAAGTACACTGGTATTTTGGATGGGATGAAGCATTGGGTAACTGCCAGGGCTTTGCATAGGAGGGCTCAGAGAAGGGCCAATGCTACAAACCGGCCTCTGGAGTTTGGGAGGAAGCTGTCTCCTGGCACTAACCCCGATGCCATGTGCTTCAGTTTCTCCCCGTATTCCACTGGTGACCTTCCAGCTGTTTCCCTGGTGCTGGAGCCCAGAGAGTGTAAGTCTGCAAAAGTCCTAAGTCAGTTGAAAGCCCTTTAAAAGGAAACTCCTGAGAATCCTGCAGTTTCTTCTACTGCCTCAACCCCCACTGGTTTTACAGCCAGAAGTTATGGGGACTTACTTATCTTCCTGGCACTAAAACCCTGGGCTAGGCAGTCTGGTGTTGGGCTGGGATCCCTTGCTCCCAAGGTATCCCTTGTGGTTTTTATACACCACACACGGGTGTGGGACTGCCCATTCCATGTCTCCATGCCTCGTCACATATCTCTGCTTCTCCATCCCTCCCACCCATCTGGATGAATGTGGCTGCCTTAATTCCTTGATTGTCTGACTTCCATACAGTTCAACTTTCTGATGATTGCCGTGATATTTGTTTCATAGTCTAGGTGTAATTTTGCTGTGGTTTGAATTCAGCAGTTGTTAAAACAGATGATAAAAATTATTTGAATTTAGGACATTTTAAAAATTTATTAAACAGTATCATTTTATCTTATTGCTATTTTGAAATATCATGCCTATATTATCACATTAATGGATCACAGAAATATAACTAAAGCAATTTAAATAACTACTTAGAGAGAATACTAAAGAACTAAGTCTGAACACCATGCATCATTCTGAAAACTCTGGGGCACTCTCATAAGAAGCAGAAACAAGGTAACTATGTCATCATTAACTAGTATGAATTATTTCTGCCTCAAATGCATCAACCCCTGAAATATTAGATAATAAATTGCCACCCCACTCATTCTATTAAAAAAACATGTCTAGGTGTATAATTATTAATATACATTGAAAACTTATCATATGTTCAGACAAAATTCTTATCATATTGGGAATCAGATTAACTTTACAAATTCTTAGAAATAATGAGATGGTATTATTCGATTAAAATTTTTTTAAAAGAAAAATTATTATTAATATGATACCAACATTTAAAGAAATACTGACCTTAATATATATCCAGTGAATTCATTTTTGAATAAAATTATAATGCATCTATTTTTTTTAGTTCTAAGTTATAATTTGAAAAAACAAAGGAAGAGGGTCAAAAGTCACCTTTTTCTCACTGTTGTAACAAATTATCCCAAAATAGTTGGTTAAAACACAACAGATATATTAACTTCCAGCTGTGCAATTCAGAAGTCTGGGATGGGACTCAGTGGCCTAAAATTAAGGGGTTAGCAGGGCTGAGTTCCTTTGTGAAGGTTTCCGGAGGCAAATTGTTTCCATGCCTTTTCCAGATTCTAGAAGCTGTCTAAAGTCTTTGGTTGAGGGTGAGGTTCAATACAATGCTCCACTTTGAAGTTAATTCACAAATTTCTTGACTGACATAATAAAGCAGTATATATCCTGAAAGTTATACATGTATTCTAGTTTTAAGGAAGCTTTATAATAACCATTTTTGATATGTGTTTTAAAAAGTATTTATTGAAGGAAATGACAATTCGTAAATTTGGCAAGTTGTTATATATTCTTCCTTTCACAGGGCTTCTATTCCTTCTTTTCTCAATTTTAACCTTGTTTAAAACCCCAAGACTGTAATATTCTGCTAGGACTTCTCCATAAGTAACTCTGAAATTGCACAGATGAGCCAATTTGCTTTACACTATCGCAGGTATGGAATGTGATAAACTGCTATCTCTGTAATACACTGCTTTCTAGTTTCTCTAAGAAAATTTGGCTACTGTTGCTATTAATGTATTTAGTCCCCCATGAGAACAATTCTGCTGACTATGTTGCTAACCATTTTTAGGAATAATCACCTGCATTAAAACCATAGCAGCCTGAGAAATGGCAGCAAGGTAAGTGGTATGCTTGCCTCAACAAGGTGAGCACCACGGTGCAACAGCCTCCTCCTTACGGTTAGTGAGACCCAGAGGTTACCTCCCTTTAGGGATTCTCAAGGTTAAAGAAAAATTTTAAGTAGGAGGAAACAAAACTTGGGAGCCATAGAAAAGAAACTGTTTGTGTGTCACAACATTGTTATATTTAACACTTGAACTGTTACCAAAACAATAGCAGCTTGGCATTGGTTCAAAGAATCAATGGAATATGTACCAAGCTGTGATATACACACACACACACACACACACACACAGCTTGGTACATATATATATATATGGTAATACTGACTATATATATATTCAGTATTATCTCAAGGAAAAAGTTAATTTTATATGTATATGAAAACATATACATATAATCATATGGAACAGAGCATTAGTTTTATTCTGTGACTGAAGTATAACCATCATATCAAGGAAAATGACTGGCCTAAAAATGAGATTACTCTTGTCTTTTTATTTACTTTTCCATTTCCTGGCTTTCAAAGTTAAGACAACGAACTTTTGACTGGAAAAAGATCTCAATTTTACCAGTAGTCAACATATAAAATGGTATATTGTTTCATCGCAGATTGATTTAGATAGAAGTGAGTATTGAAATGCTACTTTTTTGTATCCAGCTATTTATGGTTAAAACACATTGCTAAGGTATATTTAATACAGTAAAAATGACTAGATATATTTTAGGTTCAAAACAAGATAGTCTCCTTATGATGTTTGAGCAGACTGTTTAGAAACAGAAAAGGCAATCATGTTAACACCTAAAGAGCTAACTTCTGAACAATTTACGCTTGTTCCTAATTTTAAACCAAAATAAAGATGTTTTGTGACTGCGCTAAATATTAGTATTTTGCAAGTGAGTGAAGCATTTTAGAATTGTTCTCTGTATATTGTTATTTTCATCCCATGAAGTAAGAGAGAAGGTAAAATTCTAATTTGCAAGATATTTACATTTTTTCATACATTTTTATTAATTACATCTGTTAAGTCCTCTGATTTTCCATCATATATTTCAAAGATACTTATAACAAAACATGATGAAGATTTTTCCATATACATTAAAATCTTTCATTCCCTATTAAACTTTAGAGTTATTAAAAAGACTCAAAACAGTAATAATTCATTGCTACTCATAAAACCAATCGATATCAGTTCTGAAGACAACATATCTCTGATATATCTACTGTATTTTGCCATGTATAATGAGTACCCACATTTTTGGCCCAAATTTTAAGAAAAAAATTTCTGCCCTGGCTGGTGTAGTTCAGTGGATTGAGCGCGGGCCTGCGAACCAGAAGATCACAGTTCAATTCCCAGTCAGGGCACAGGCCTGGGTTGCAGGCCAGTTCCCAGCAGGGGACTCATGAAAGGCAACCATACATTGATATTTCTCTCCCTCTCTCCTTCCCTTCCCCTCTAGAGATAAATAAATAAAATCTTTTAAAAAGTTCTGTTATAATTTTTAATTCAATTTTTATTTATATATAAAAGCAATTATCATATTTCAGGGTATTGTTTCACATATAGATATTATTATTGCTCTCTAGAGTCACACTTTTCACCCATAACCATAAATAAAAGAACTGAAAACATTTATATAGATACAGAACTACTACTATCCATGCATAATATGCATCCTTATTTTTCCCTCAAAAATTTGGGCAAAAATGTGTGCATTATACACAGCAACATACAGTATATCTTTCCAACACACTAGATAAGCCCTTCATTACTCTTTTCTCTTTTTCTTTCTCTCTAATCACAGCTATCCTCTATCCTCTTGAACTCAGTAAAAATTTAATTTGCAAAGCAAAAAAAAAAATTAGCTTCACTTCTTTTTGAATTTATAGCTATTTCCAGAGTCAGGCCACTTACGCATTGTCCTTGGGAAACCATTCGTAGCTGCTGACCGCTCTTCGGGACACTGTACGGGGTCCAGTCTACTTTGACATTGCTGAGGTCTCTGGGTGATATGTTCTCTAAATTCGAATGATGAGACCATCTCCTTCGTGTCAAAAGGCCAGGAAAGCGAGTAGAATTCTGGCTTTTCTCTGGGCCCCTTCTTTTTTTTTTTTTTTTTTGCTAGCTAAATGCTTTTGTATATGAATTTGAGCTTTAAATAAATAGGCTTTATTGATAAGACAGAAGAGGCATCTCAAAGTGAGAAGAGTATGAGGGTTGGTAGTAGATAAGAGAACTAACATTTTTTTTTCTTTTTATCAAAGCAGACCCAGGCAGGAGAGCAAACAGATGATGTGGGTTCCAGGTGAAACTTCTATGTCATTTACCGGGTGAGACATACTGGAACCACATAACTTCTGAAATTGTGTAATTTATAGATGACTACTGGTACCTTTGGTAATTTGAAGAATTTTTTTTCAGTAATTATATGTTGTGTACCTAATTAATATATATTTTTCTGCTTGCATTCAAGATTAAAGATGTTTGTTATGCATCTGCTCATTAAAATGCTTCATGTCCATTAAAATATAAAAAGAAAGTCTTATGATTTATTTTCTGGCCATGAACACTCACTGCAGGACAAGCAAAATTGCTGTCCTGTGATTTATTACTAATTATAGTGTAATTATTGAAAGCCAAATAATATTGAGAAAAGGAAAATGTAAACATATGTATGTGGGGAGTGTATTTCATTGAGTAAACATATTGTAGATTTCTTCCTTGCTAGTTACCAAAGGAACTATATTATTTTTTCAGAAGACTCATAAATGCAATTTTTAACTTTTCAATCTAGGATGCTTATTGACACAAGTAACAAGAGTACGGATTTAACTGATTTATCTATTAATTTTTAATTGAAATGAAATTGACATAATATCAGTTTTAGGTGTACAGCTTAATGATTTGACATTTGTATATACTAGGAAATTATAACTGCATAAGTATAGTTAACATCCATCACCATACATAATTACAATTTTTTTCTTGTGAAAACTTTTAAGATCTACTCAGAAACTTTCAAATATGCAATACATTATTATTACTGCAATGATTATGCTTTACATTACATCCCTATGACTTATGTATTTAATAACCGGAAGCTGGTTTATTTATTTTTAAATAATCATTGAGCACACACTGTGAAATTTTTATTCCTGATTTCAGGGGCCAATCTTGGAAGCAACTTAAACTTAGCATTCACCTTTTCCAGAATCTTGTTTAAAAGCAGCACATATGAAAGGTGAAATTTGTAAGAGTGAATTAAAGAACACTACTCACATTATAAAAATTTCATATACTTTCAGAAAGTATATATTGGTGCAATTCTTACGCATGAGAGCAATTTCATTCCAAGTTTAAATTTCAAGGCTTCTGCAAGTCTATGGGGGGTTTAAATACTTAGGCTCTTCCAGTACAAAGTGCTGGGCTCCAAAAAATGGTTTATCAAAGAAAAATAAAGGTAGCTACAAGCTTTATTTTCTGCAATAAAATGCTGATTAAAACTGAAAGCTGATACCCTATGCTGAACCTCTTTAAAAGATCTCTCAGCACTCTGGATATGGTGAGCTGCAATCATTATGGAAGTAACCTGAGAGTTCTTCACTTCTGTTTGGCCTGTCTCAGTTGGAGTCTCTCTTGTGAACCACACAAAAGACAATGAATTGAATAACTATTTTTCAATTCTACTGGGGTTGATTCATAACTAATATTATACTAGAGGTATAAGAGGGAGTCTAATTTGGTATATGCAATGGACGTTTAAGAATATTACTGCTTAATTCTCTCCAGAAACCCCAGATGAGATATGCTGAGACCTTTATTTTTAAAGAGACATACTATTAACATTCTTTTGTCCTTTTTTTTATATAAAACTATGAATGATAAAGGCCATACTGTAAGTATGCAGAATATAGCTGTGGCCAAGAAGAAGGAAGGATTTATTGTCATTCTACAATATTTTAAATACAGGGTGGGGTAAAGATAGGTATGGAGTTGTGAGTACATGAAACATGGTCTATTCCTATATTATTATTTATTTTATTGTATTCTTTTCCATATGAACAACTGTGAAACTCCTTTTCCCCCATCCTATCTGTATCATTTATCTTTCAATGCCATGTCTACTAAATCTCTTACCCAAAACTGCAGTTGCTTAACTTGAACTAGTTTTTGTAATTGGTGAAATTTATGATCTGCTCTTCATTGTCAAAGTATAAATGGGAGGCAGAGTTTGGTGAGTATTTTCAATTCCATGTGTTGTTTTTTTCTTTTTGCCACCCTCTACCAGAATCAATTCATGTATTCTTTTTAAAACTGATGGAACACACACAATTTTACATGCACTATTCCATTCACTGAAGATTTGAGAAATAATAAAATAAATCTCTCTCTTCAAGAGAGAGAGTAAGGAGTGGAGATAATGAAACTGATAGAATAAAATGTAACAGGTCAAGGATAAAAGGAAGGAAGGAATAGAAGCAAGAGGACACAGATTTTGTTGAATACTGGGGAGAACCCATTGTGGCTTTGACTAGTCATTAAGGTCATGAGGAACAATCAAAAGTTCGGTATATTATGAAGGTGAAGTAGACCTGAATGCCTAATAAACTGAAAATGTGTTATAAAAAAATGAGAACAATCAATTAAACCATAAGAGTTTTTGAGTATAAGTTCCTTGTACATAAATGAGTATCTTCTGTGTCACAGTTTTCAGTTTTACTATTACAATCAACTAAAATAAGCAATGGGAATCATAACATCTAGCCCCAAATCTCCTTAAATGCAGAATTTCCTTTTTATAATGGTTAGATGGGAGTACCTGGAAATAAAACAAATTTTATATTGTAAGCATTATGCCCTTTAGGAGCAAAATGACCTAGTGATTTTTTAAAATTAATTTTGAATCTCAAAATTTAGGAGCAATCCACCAAGACTCTGAAGTTATCGTTTTTGTACTTCATAATTTTTATTTCTAAGCCGGCCACATGCTTAAAACTTCAATATTTCTAGGAGTGATTCTAATATGATCTGTTATGGATTCCACAATTTTCCTTCCTGATTTATATGCAGTATAATAATACAAATTACTGAATACACTACATTTGAAAAGCTGCAAAATGATAAATTTCAGCAAATAGTAAAATAAATGAATGATCATGACTTCAAAGAAAAGTCAGTTTCATTCAATAAAGAGGTTGCTTCACTGTTTCCTTTCACCAGCTATTTACTAACAGGAATTATTTGTTTTAGGATATTTAACTCCAAATTCTTATTTAATGTTCCAAGAAGTGCAATATTATTTTTATCAAATTGAGAGTCTGAAGAGCTCATCTAAATTCACTTTTTTTTAATATCATACTCTGAATTTTAGCAACACTGATATGTCTCATCTCCTCATTAGTAAAAATATCTTTACTGAACTTAGGGTTAGTAACTATTACATTAAATGCTGTATACTGATGATATTTAGTATAAATACTAATATAAAAAGAATGAAAATGTAGCATGAATCAGACAAAATACAACATTAAATACTCAGAATCAGTTGTGTGATAAACACATAATTATTTCCTTATTTTTCCCTTTTCAGAAGTTTTCTCTTTTGCTAGTAACAGCATTAATAAAACCTATCAGTGAATGCTTTTCACCAGAAGTTATTATCAGACAGAGACCAAATGTTAGATAATGAAGCGATGAGAAATGAGTTCAGTGGTAAAACAAAAACTCATAACCCTCAGTTTTTAAATGTTGACATAATATTAAAGTGATATATTTGTCTCAAGTTACAATCTAAAGAAGAAAGATTATTATTCTGATCCTAAAAATAAAAACAAGCCAGATAAGCTATACATCCATAGTGCTTTTTTCTTTCATTTGATATTTATTCTTTTTAATCTGTAGTGTTCTAAGGGTGCAATGAAACATAACAGAATTAAATGCAACAAGTATGAACTGTTGGGAGAGAGGAGACCAGGAGCTGTGCTGCGTGTGTACGACATCTGAGATGACACTGTGTACGACAGCATCAAAATACGTGAAATACTTTGGGGTAAATCCTACAAAATATATGCAAAATGTGTATTTCCAAATTATAAAACAATAATGTGATAAATGAGAGAAAGCCTAAATATACCTCACTTATGGATCACAAAAATCCACATTGTAAAGATTATCTTCAATTCTCCCTCACAATATTGTCAATTATTTCTGAATTGTTCCATAGATCCCATGCAGGTTCAATAAAAATCCCAACAAATTTTTTTTGGTAGAAGTTGCTGAAATTATTCTAAAATTTATATCATAAACAAAACAAAAAAACTTAGAGTAGCCAAAAGTAATTTTGAAAATAGGAAATAAATTTGGAATACTCATCTACCTGATTTCGAGATTTCCTATAAAATGTACAATGTTCAAAATAGGTTAGCACATGCTAAAACAGAGGCGAATGCATGGAATAGTCAGTAAAAAAATCCCATTTTTATGGTTGAAAAGAATGGAGAAAGAATAATGTTTTCAATATTCAGGCATCAATACTGAAAATAAAGTGAAGCATCCCTTATATAATTTCATTTACAAAAAATAATTTGAAATAGATTACAGGCCTAAAAACATAAAACTTGTTGGAAATTGAGTTAGGCAAAATGTTTCTTAGACTATAAAAAAGCACTAATAATGTGATTAAAATTCAAGAAATAAACATCAATCAAATTAAAATCTGTTGTCCAAGACACTGTTAAAACAATTTGAAGGCTAGACACAGACTGTAAGACATAATTTCCAAAATATATATCTCAGTTAAAAAAAACTTATGTTCAGAATATATAACACTCAAGGCATAATAATAAAATTATTTTACCTGGCTGGTGTAGCTCAGTGGATTGAGCACGGCCTGCAAACCACACGATTGCAGTTGGATTCCTATTCAGGGCACATACCTGGGTTGCAGGCCAGTTCCCAGCAGGGGACTCATGAGAGGCAACCAAACATTGATATTTCTCTCCCTCTCTCCTTCCTTCCCCTCTAAAGGTAATTAAATTTTAAAAAATTTAAAAAATAAAATAAAATAAAATCACAGTTTAATAAAACTATTTTAAATGGACAACAGATTTGAGTAGACACTTCATTAAAGAAATATAGTGCAGAAATGATTTCATAAACAGATGTTTGACATGATTAATAATTCAAAACACAAATTAATTTTCACATGAATTAATGCAAAGCCATACAGAAGCAATACAATGCACAACAACATATGTAAAATGTGCATGGATCATCAATCCATAGTGACATATCACTGCATTGGAACTACAATGGTCAACAGAAAAACAAATCCAGCACCGGCTTTAGCACTGTTGTCTGTTGGCAAGGATGTGGAGCCACTGGAATTTGTTGGTATTTTATATGAAAATATAAAATGCAATAAACTCTTCAGAAAAAAAATGGATAGTTTCTTATAAAATCTAACATCTATAATGAACCCAACCACCCAGTAAACCTCCCCATAGATATTACTTAAGAGAAATGAAAATTCATGCTCTCCCAAAAACTTGCACACAAATGTTTGCTACCTCTTTATATATATACAAAATATTCCAAATTAATGTATCTACTATGAGTGAACCATCAAGAATTTCCATACATCTATAAAACAGAATACTGTTAAAAATAAATAAAATGGTCCTGGCTGGTATAGCTCAGTGGATTGAGCATGGGCCTGTGAAACAAAAATAAATAAAATGACCAAACTGCTAACAATTGCAAAAATATAGGTAAGTCTCAAAAGCAGTACACTAGATGAAAAAAAGCCAGACACAACTTCTTACACATTATATGGTTTAATTTACTTGACATTCTGAATAGGCAAAACTGTAACAGTGCAGAAATCAGAAAAATCTACACAATACCCTCAGATACCTTCAAAATACCTAGAAATATTAAATGTTCTAGGAAATGAGGAAAGAGAAGGTGGCATATCAATAAATAAAACATAAACTATCTGCTTTATTTAGTTGCTTTATGTAAACCAACCAAACTAATCTTTCCTCAGTTTTAGAAGAACTAGCGTATATTTAATCATGCAAAGAAAGTGTCACCAACATAGTTTTAAAAAATCATTGAATTTAGCCCTCACTTTTACTGAAGACTTCCCAGTTAAATCAGCATTTCCACCTTTTAAATATTTTATTTCACTTTCATTGTATAATTCTTGCATACAATTACTCCAGTTTATAACATTTGGGCAGTTAGAAAATTTCTGTGGATTAGTTCATTAATTTAAACCTTTTGCAACATCATGGATGGAACTGGAAAGCATTATGCTGAGTGAAATAAGCCAGGTGTTGAAGGACAAATACCATATGATCTCACCTCTAACAGGAAGCTAAACAACAAAGCAAACAAGCAAGCAAAATATAACCAAAGACACTGAAATAGATAACAGGCTGACAGTGACCAGAGGGGAGAGCGGAGGGAATTTCAGGGGAAATAAGGGAGGGATTTAGAGGAGCATATATAAAGGATACATGGACAACAACTGAGAAGGGTGGAAATGGGAGGGAGGGGGGAGGGGGGGTGGGATGGGATGGGAGTAATAGACAGAAAACTGTACTTGAAAAATAATTTTTTAAAAAAAGGATGACATACTTTAAAAAAAATAAAGAGAATTAAAAATCAAAAAAATAAAATAAAATAAAATTAATCATTTTAAATGTGTAACTAACTTTCAAAGTATGAATGAATATATTAAAAAATAACTGGGATTAACGTTATAACCAAAGTGATTTGTAATAGGAGATTATGTAATGTCAAAAGAGACTGGACTGTGGTTGGTTTTGTGGATTGATTTGAAGTATATTGTCAAAAATTTTTGCATCTTATTATCAATGTAAATGATTACTTTTTAGATTTCAAAAGAAGTATTTTCAGTAAAAAATGTTTACTATGTTGCTGCATGTTTTATTAATTCTCATTTTTCCTCTCCAAACCTGCATATTTCATTAATTTTACTTATTTTTCTCAAAGACAATATAATACAATCTAAAATGCCATGAATATAAGATATTTACTTCTTGATTAAATAGGGTGAACATGACTTATAGCAATTTTTTTAAAATAACATTTTACACTTATTGGACCAAAGCATTTTATCATAAAAATTAGTGGTGTGCCAAAGCCAGCCCATCCTGGCTCATAAGAGCTGAGCATTCATTTTTAAAGAATATAAGACAGAAAACTGTACTTGAACAAGGATAAAAAAACAACAGCAACAACAAAAGAACTTTGTTTTTGACTGTTAAACACAACCAGTATTAAAGTTTAATTACAAAAAAAATTACCAGTAAATATATAACATTAAAAAATAAATTCTCAAAACTCATCATTTCCTAAGCTGTTTTTCTATGTTTTACTATTACTTATGTCCATGGTTATTTACATATAATTTATATGTATAAAGGAAATCATATATACATTGTGTCATTGCAAATTTCCCAATCTCGCTTTCCTTGGTACCTGGAAATTGGCTATGGTGGTAATATTTACATTATAGAAAACAGAAAAGTCCACTAAAAAAAAGAGTCCTTCAACGTGTACTAGCATGCAGCTACATAACGTCTTGCTTTAGATGTCTGTTATGTAATAAGCACAGGTTTTAAAACATAGAAATAAATGAATAAGGTACATCTATCCTAAAGACAAATACAGAATAAAAAGAATATCAGGACTTACTGCGGGCTTGTGAAAAATGAACTCTTCCAAGAGTTCACATGGAAATAGATCATACAAAGAGGGTTCGTTTTGGAGTCGGATCCTAATACGTAAGTAAAAAGTTCATCAAACAGAGAATGTGGGGAAGGTAATCCCAGGCATGGGAAAAAACCTACTCAAAGGAAAGGGACTTGAAAGAAATAGCCCCCTATTCTTAGAAACCCTAATATTTGTAAATCTCCACAACAGAGGGTGTGCTAATTCCATTTTCCTCTCTCTTATAAGAGCTCTTATGACATTAGAATCATCCAGATATCCAAGGTAATCTTGGATTACCTTGTCATCTTAAACCTTTAGTTACTTTTGAAAATTCCCTTTTTGCAAAAAAAAGAACATACATTTCAAGGATTAGAATGTGTCTTTGTGTAGCCATTACTCAGCCTACTGCAGGTATAGTTTATGCAGCAGTAAAAGTGAAACTACAGTCATAGAAGAAATTACAAAGAAAAAGCTCATAGAAAAAGAGATAGTGGCTCAAATCAGTATCCCAGCAGTCCCCAAATCACATGGGTAAACAGAAGAGAAACCAATGATAGACATCAAAAATGCCTCGAGAGCTATGAGGAAAGAAAGGCAAGAAAATAAAAGTTGGAAAATGGATCACAAGGGAATAGAAAGGATACAAGGAAAAAATAAAGAAAAAAATAGCTGAAGTAATTTAAAAATTGAAATATAAAATATAAAAAACTTAATATTTGTAAATGTATTTTAAGTATTTGCACATATTTATTGTAATCCTAAATCAATCCCATGGTCATCTAGCCGAGTATTCAGTTGTGTACAGATTGGCCATTGAAATTATGTGACTGTCATTTCTGAAGCTAAATTGTAGTGCTTGAGGCAATGTTAAAATCAATTTTTAATTTATGAAGTATTCTGCAGGTGTGAGGTATTATACTTAACAGCACCAAGGGGATTCCTCCTCAAACTAACCATGCTTACTAAGTAGATGCTAAACTTGACTGTTTTTATGCTGCTGAAAAGTTAATGTGTAATATGTCAGAAGGTAGAAATAATTAAGTATGAAAATGACACAATTGCTTAAATTATTACTGAAAGACTGTATACTGTTTAAATCTTGGTTGATTGTGGCAAAACCATGTAGCTACAACTTAGTTAAGACTCTCTTTAAATATTGGGAATATTCCAACTTTTATTCCTAACTCTCTAGCTGTGATTCTTCAAGATGTTTAATTATTTTACACACCTGGTTTTATTTTTTCAGTGCTACCACTTGTAGAAATATGCATCATCAATGTACACATCTATATGCATTGTATATGACTGGCATCCTAAACTTAATGCTTGCATGTTTTGCAAAGTGGTCTTCCTGCCCTGGTATTTCAAAGCTTGATTTAAAAACAGGGTTTAAATGCACTTGAAATAATACCTTTGTAATATTTTTTAAAGATTTCTATCCTGTCTGGTCTTAGTTTTCAACTTTTCAAATTGAGAAATCCAATTCTCTTTGGTATATTCTTACGGGTGACTCCCAAGCAGAGGCTCAGACTGGACATAAGTAAGAAACATTTTCTGGAAAGAGGAATCTCTCAGGCACCGCTTGAAAACATAAGCCAACTTTGGGTTGCTGTAGAGAGCAGGACTAATAGAATGGCATTGATTGACCAGGATAGCATAAAGCACATACATATCACAAAGTAGAGTCACTCGTGTCAACCAAAATGGCTGTCAGTCAGCCATGACGCTTTGGTTCAAAAAGTCAGAGTAAATACATCTGGCAAGGAGACACACCTAAGATACTTGCACATGTGATCAGAACAGCCACATCTGTAGGGTGGGACCACCCACAGATAAGCTCCTGGGCAATTTCCACACTTGGCAATAAGGATGCCAAGACATTTATCTGAAGGACCCAGAAGGGTGGAGTGCACCACTCTCCAGGTACAACTGAGGCAGGCTTCAGACCACTGCTGAGACAGCCTAGCTCTACACACCAGAGTGCTCCTCCACATCTCCCCAATCTCCCGTGACATTGGCTGCCAGAGGCTCTGCCCTGATGGACTGAGGACTTCCTCTGCCCTGCTGCCCACCTGGCTCCAGAGAACCTTCCTTGTAAGATGCTGACAGTTCCCTTCCCTGTGGTGCTCTCTCTAGGACCTGCAGACTGAGACTCCGGGACTCGGGTTCATTATCCCCCACTGATTGCTGTGTGTGTGTGTTATATTACTCTAAGATTGTTAGAGTGTGAGTAGGATATTAATGTATGTTGACATTCTGTTTTAAGTGAAACTACATTCAATAAAACCTGAGTAGCATAGTAACTGTGTGTATCTCTTACCTATTCCTGGGTTCCGGGTTGCTCAGCAGGCAGCTAGCCAAGCAGTTGCAGGGCTGACTTACAGGAAAGACTGTTGCAAATGTACACTTGTGACAATTGCTCAAGTAACAAGAGAACTGGAGACAGAACCACTGAAAAGGTTAAGTTGCATGAAGGTTAGCAAGCCTCTGAACATTTCTGTTAATTATCTTATTTGCCTTCAATACGTAGCAGATGACTCACAAGAATAGGCACGATAAAGCCTCGGCAAAATCCAACACTGTAGCCCACATACCTGTCTGCTATCACCTGAGGACAATGGCTTGTCTATAAAACCCAGTTTTCAAATCTCACAATGGCCTACTATAATAAGAACCCTCCTGGTACGGGAGTCTGGAAAATGCAGTTTCCAGGTTTTTAATCCTTAAAGTATGGAGAATAACTTACAGTATTCAGAAGAGATGCTGTGATGATATAATTCGAGATATGATAATTAAACGTTTTTAGTCCCATCATAACAAAGAGTGAATTATTCTCCTTTGTCTTAATTTACCCTGATCAAAATGTGATTTTACACAACAGAACAAAGACAACTATGGCACAGTTGCAAGACATAAAAAATTGCACTTTAGAGAGTTTTACAGTATTTTACATTATACATACTTTATATACGTATCCTTGTACTATTGGTCATTCTGTATATTTATCATCTCTACTATGACTTTAAAGTATCACTGTTTTAACATTCTATAACAAGTTACTAAATTTTAAAATATTCAATGATCCAACTGTTAAAAGTCATAAGATGTGGATCAAAAATCCCTAAAAGCTCCAGACCAAATTGTTTTTTTAAGTTAAGTATGGCTTGATTATTTTTGGAAGAGAACACAAAACTTATGCCGAAATGAAAAGGAAAATACAAAAAATATGTTAAATCACACATGAATATGAAAATTTGCTTTGTGAGCCTGAGTATAACTATCTTCTTTCTCTTTTCAAAATCATCTTTAGTTTTCATTAATGAACTACATAGAAGAAATATGGACTCTGCATTTTTAAGTATTTTATATATTCTATATCTTGTATATACATATACTCATATTTTTCCTCTGACATACTGTTAGCCAGATGTCCAGAAATGGTGTTTAAAAGGAGATGACATTATATAGGAAGATGAAATTATAAGTAGTCTATGATCACATGGTAAAGGAGGCTGATGATTCATTTTCAAATAATTTTGCCACCCCATGAATGATTATGCATACAATCTAAAACTTCCATTCAACATAGTATTGAAGTTCTAGACACAACAATCAAACAAGAAAAAGGAAAAAAAGAAATCCAAATTGGAAACAAGGAAGTAAAACTGTCACTGTTTGCAGATGACATGATAGCATACATAGAAAATCCTACAGACACCATCAAAAAATGACTCAACCTAATAAGTGAATTTGGCAAAACAGCAGGATATAAAGTCAATATTCAGAATCTGAAGGCATTTTTGTACATCAACAATGAAAGGTCAGAAACAGAAATTAGAAAAAGATCCCATTTTCTATAGCAACAAGAAAAATAAAGTACCTAGGAATAAACCTAACCAAAGAAGTTAAGTACTTGTATCCAGAAAAACACAGAAAACTGTAGAAAAAAATTAAGGAAAACACAAACACATATACCATGTTCATGGATTAGAAGAATTAACATAAAGTGTGCATACTACACAGAGCAATTTATAGACTCAATATAATCCATATTAAACTAGCAATGACGTATTTCTCTGATATAGAACAAACATTTCAAAAATTTACATGGAGCCATAAATGACCCTAAATAGTCCCTAACAATTTTGAGAAAGAAGAACAAAATAGGAGTGATCACAATACCTGATATCAAACTATATTACAAGGCTACTATAATTAAAACAGTTTGGTGCTGACATAAGAATAAACATATAGATCAATGGAACACAATAAACCCAGAAATAAACCCATGTCTCTATGGTCAATTAGTATTTAACAAATGGGGCAGAAGCATAAAAACAGGCTCTTCAACAAATGGTGTTGTGAGATCTGGAAAGCCACACACAACAAAATGAAACTTGAACACCAACTTACATCCTACACACAAAAAAAACTCAAGATTGATAAAAGACTTAAAAAGAAGCTGTGACACCATAAAAACATTCTAAAGGAGAATATAGATAGGAAAATTTCAGATATTCCATGCAGGAATATTTTCACTGATATGCCTACTAGAGCAAGAGATGTAAAGGAAAGAACAAACAAGACGGACTTCATCAAATTTAAAATCCTCTGAATGGCTAAAGGAAACAGCAAAATGAAAAGGGAACCAACTGTATGGGAACAAATATTTGCCAATGATGCTTTGGACAATATTTGCCAATGATACTTTGACTCCCCAAAATACATATAGAACTCACACAACTCCACACCAGGAAGACGAGAAATCCAATTAAAAAATGGGCAAAAGACCTGAACAGACACTTCTCCAAGGAGGACATACAGAGGGCCCAGAGACATATGAAAGGATGCTCAGCATCACTAGCTATCAGAGAGATGCAAATTAAAGCTGCAAAGAGATACCATTTCAGACTGGTCAGAATGGCTATCATAAACAAATCTACAAACAATGCTGGTGAGGTTGTGGAGGAAAAGGAACCCTAGTACACTGTTGGTGGGAATGCAGACTGGTACAGCCACTCTGGAAAACAGTATGGAATTTCCTTAAAACACTAAAAATTGAACTGCCTTTTGACCCAGCAGTTCTACTGCTGGGATTATATCCTAAGAATCCTAAACCACCAATTCAAAAGAACCTATACACCCCAATATTCATAGAAGCATCATTTACAATAGCCAATTGTTGGAAACAGTTTAAATAACCATCAGTAAATGAGTGAATCAAAAACTGTGGTACATTTACACAGTGGAATACTACACAACAGAATAAAAGATGGAATTTCTACACTTCACAACAGCAGGGTGAAAGGGTAGTATTGAACTGGAGAGTGCTATGCTAAGTAAAAAAAGCCAGGCAGTGAAAGACAAATACCATATGATTAGGCTCCTATAAGTGGAACCTAATCAACAAAAGAAACAAGTGAGCAAAATAGAACCAGAGACACGGGAATAAAGAACTGACAGTGACCAGAGGGGAAGGAGGGGGAAATAGGGTAAAGAAGGAGAAGGGTAAAGTCAAGGAACATGTATAAAGGACCATGGACAAAGGCCAAGGGGGAGGGAGGATTGAGAGTGGAAGGTGGGGGGTGAGTAGGACAGGGGAGAGTAATGGAGGGGAGATAGGAACAACTGTAACTGAGCAACTATAAAAAACTAAAAAAGAAAAATCTAAAACTTGTGAAACAATGAGTGGATTTGTGACAGAATACATGCATATGTTGTAACAATTCATTCTTATCTTTGGGTTCTAAAGAACTAGTGCAAATCTCAAGACCAACATGTAAATAATTTTAGATCCCTTGTTGATATAAATTTATTGTTTCAGAAGTAAAATGACTATGAACCTAAAATTGTTCCAAACAATGTTTATTAAAAACCATACAAAAGTGTCAGCATGCATTATCTTCTCAACAGTAAATTTCCTTATCCCATTGCATGTATTTGAATGACTAAAGTACCCAAGGTATTGTATAAATATTAAAGATTAAAAAAGTGACAGTGTATTAATAAGGAGAACACATTTTCTGTTAAATGGAGACACAGAGATTTTATCACAACTGGAAATATTTGCTGTATCCTAACACATGTCAAATGTAAGTTCCACTCCCAAGCCATGTTAGGATGTCCTGTAGAAAAAAATAATAAGAATTGCAACTAATTATAATTATGCTATGTCATATTTCTCTTAATTCTAAGATACATAATAAAAACTTTATGATGCCACACAAACAAACAACACTAATCTAGAGTTCAAATTCTTGACTGCAAGAAAAAATCACTTTTTTCTATCCAGGCGAATTTTATGGAACAATCTTGTCTGTTAAATGAGCTGATACCTGTGAAACTACATTATAAATATGTGGCATATAAAAATGAAATACATTTTTAACTTTTCTGGTCAGTAACTGGACAAATAGAAGTGGGTTCCCAACTTATTTTAATAGCTATTCAGTCCAAGTAATGGGCTGTATTGCTGGGATTATTTAACGGTTTTATGTAACAATGGAGATACAGAAATTGCACCTACATAGGATGAATTGGTAAAAAGGTAATCCTTACCAGAGCCATGTGGTATTGGTCACATTTGACCCTCATCTGCTAAAAATAAAATATAATTTTATTAAACCTAGTCCAATTTCCAGGAAGTCAAAATGAGTTAAACACTTTCTAAAGCAAGTTCTTCATACCTGAAAGGTAAATTGCCTCTCTTGAGGCCCAGGGAGGAACTGATATACCTGAGAAAAGGTAATTGGGTAATTTCTCAAGAAGTTTTTTTTTTAAAGAAGAGTTGGTTAAGCAATAGAATATTTTATAACCCAATCTCTTCATGAAATCAAGTTCAATAAAGGCAAAATTTACACTATCTTTCCCTCCAAAGCACTTGAAAGCCTATGTTCTAAAATGAGAGTAAATATATTTACAAATAAGCCGTTTTGGATGGTACTTTATGTTCAAGATATAGTGCTAATCACAGCTGATGACACAGGTCTGAATCACTAGGGAATGCTGTCCTCAAACGCCATACAAGCTTTAACGCCATGTTGAGGCAGACCGAGACCTGCACAGGTGCGTGATATGCACATTGCCTTTCAGGGAATCAGAGTCTTTCATACGACAGGCTGACAGCCACCGTGTGACACAGTTTGCTTTACATTATGTTCTCACTTCTTTCTCCTTGCAAGCTTCTCTTTAATTATGTGGTGTCTTAAGTCTTACCCAAGTGTACTGAATTAACTGACATATTATGACTAAATGAAAGTTTCTGCATAAGATTAGAAAACACATACTTGAATATGTGTATGTGTGTATACAAGCATGCATATACATGCTTACACATACCTACAGATAGACATACCCATACGTATGTAAAAAGACACACACATATGTACAGATGTGTGTTCTTTCAAGTTCACAGAAAAATCTCTCTGTTAGAGAAAAAATGAATTAATGATTTTTGAAATACTAATATAATTTGTGGTGTCTAGTGGTTAAGAAAGCCTACTAAGAAACATATTAACATTCCCTGGCTGATGTGGCTCAGTGGATTGCGTTCCAGCCTGTGAACCAAAGGGTCACCAGTTCCATTCCCAGTCTAGGGCACATACCTAAGTTGCAAGCCAGGTCCCCAGTAGGGGGTGTGCTGGAGGCAACCACACATTGAAGTTTCTCTCCCTTTCTCCCTCCATTCTCCTCTGTCTAAAAATAAAATAAATAAAGTATTTTCAAAATAAAAAGAAATATATTAGTAATACTGGTTAAATATGATGACATATTCTGAAATAAATATATTTAAATTAGATGGACTTAGAATTTTCTAACTTGAATTGTTCAAGGTATTGCAGGTGAGAAAAATTTGTACCATGACTTCAGGTATAATATATACCACCTGTGAAACTCTTTGTTACAGTCATGGAATTTAGCTTCAAGTAGCAAAACACCCTATGAGGCAACAAGGACTATGTATATTTTAAAGTAGATTTAAAATACATATTTTGCCATATTAAAGTCTAAATTATTCTTCTGATATTCTAGAATACACTAAGGAGTTTCAGTTGTGATGCAATCACTGAGTACCCATCTAACAGAGAATGTGTTCTCTTTATTAACATACTGTCACTTTTCTTTACCTTTAATATTTTTACCTCGATATTTTAGTCATTCAGGTACATTCAAAAATGATAAAGAAATTTACTGTTAAGAAGACTTACAGGCTGACACTTTTGTATGGTTTTTAATAAATATTATTGTTTGGAGCCATTTTAGGTTCAGAGTCATTTCACTTCTGAAGCAACAATAAATTTTTTATTAATAAGGGATCTAACATTATTTACAAGCTGATCTTGAGATCTGAAATGTTTATTTAGAATCCAAAGATAGGAATGGATTGTTACTATATATATATATATATATATATATATATATATATGAATTGTATCAAAAATCCATTCATTGTCTCACAAGTTTTAGATTTTATATATACTCTATAAATGAAGTGGTAAAATTGTTTGGAAACAAACCATCAGCCTCATTGACCATGTGATCATAGACTACTTATAATTTCACCTTTCTGTGTAATGTCATCTCTTCTTCAACACCATTTCTGGAAGTATGGCTAACAGTAAGTTGGAGAGAAAATATGTTTTTACATACATATATATAAATGGTACTTAAGGCGCAGGTTCATATTTCTTCTGGTTCATTCATTAATGAAAGCTAGAGATGATTTTTACAAGAGAAAGAAGATCATTTTACTCAGGATTGCAAAGCAAATTGTTCGTACTCTTGTGGGATTTAATACGCAGCAGGTAGCTGTAGTCCACAAAAGTGAATTCCTTTATCCTTCAGGTAACTCGTTAATTTCTTGTCCTCTAAAAACACGCCTCCTTGCTTCTTCACCCCTGTAACTTGCTCCATAACTCCTCCCACACCTTTACTAACAGATAAAATGGAAAGGTGGGAGGATCAAGGGGGCAGGAAAGGAGTTGAGCAAAATAATTTTGACCTTATTATTTTAATGTTTTCTAATTAATAAAAAGAAAAGTCTAATAAAAATAAATATGAAATCAACTCTAAATATCTGAAACACACCACTGACCTATATGAAGCTTCCTGCAAACTGAAAAACTCTGTTTTTAGAGGAACACGATTCATGACAGATGGATGATAGATAATAGAGCCATTCACACAGAGCACAAAAAATGTGTAATGCACTCAGCCAACATATAAATAAATTGTATCTGCCACACAGTTCTTGTGTTTCTGTATTCTGTAGTACATCGTGTTCTCATTTTTGTGTAAATTCCAAGGAAGAGAAGTTTAATTCCTACCTGGTCTACACAACTGTCTTGGTTAGCCTCTGTACCTAGGCTGAAATAATGGATTATTTACTCCAATATTCTATCACACTGGTGAGATAAGGAAAGATTGGTTCTTATGATTAATAAAATTGTGATAGTTTACTTTCATTGTTATGAATTATTTTAGAGCTTTAGCTTAAATGCTATATAAATAAATTGTTATTTTTTATTCCCTAATCAATGTCTTCTCCTCTTCTTTCCAGTAAGAAAATGCTTATCAGGGAAAATTGGCCAATACTACCTGCCCCACTCACATTACTGTGATGCATTTTTATGTGATTAATTCCAAATGTATTCCTGTGCCATGAGCAGCATCCTAACTGGTTTCTTAGAAGAACTCTAGTCTTCTATTTACATCTTTCCTTCTAATAGAAATGAGTACCTGATGTGCAGTCAGAATGGTTCATGAATGGAAAGACAACGAGTTAAGAAAAGTAGAGACTAAAGATTGTTATAATGGGAACACTTGGATGACCGTTGGAGCAGATTCATTATTTCCTCTGATCTTTGTATTTCCAGTTTGACATCTATGAGAGATATAAACTTAATATAAATTGTAGTTATTTGGCCCACAGTTATATCTGTAGCTGAACATATACTAACTAATAAATAATACCTTATCTTTTTTTACTAACCATCTATTAAGTATTAAAATATATATTAAGGCAACTAACTGATAGTCAAAGTATTATAGAACAACATATACAGACTTTTGAAACTTCTGGAACCAACTACCAGTTTACAGGAAATACAGGGGATAGAACTTGGTAAACAATTCTATGATACCTTCAGCAAAATATGCAGTTTTGAAACTCAGATGAACACCTAGTTTAGTGAACAAATAAATGGTAAGAATAAAAGGTGAGGGTGATATAGCTGTAGTAATTGAAAAATATATCAAGCACATGTAATAAGTGGATTTTGTTTTGAATCTTGATTTCCGCAAGGCATCTATAAATTTTATGTGAAATAATTGGGGAAATTTAAATAATTACTAGACATAGGAAGATAATACAGAATTGTTGTTTATTTTTGTGGGGGGTATCATAACAGTATGATAGCTATGTTAAAATAAAGCCATATATTTTAGAGATATAGCAAAATCTTAAAATGAAACTATGTAACATATAGGGTGTTTGAAAATAATACAGAGGCGGTGGAGGGCGTGGTTTGGTGGAGACAGAGATGAAACAACAGCGGTCACCAGATGGGACCTGCTGAATCTGAATGATGGCTACATGGGGACTAGTTAAGCCTGTTGAATTTTGTACTCATCCATACGGAATTTTTACATGACATACAATATATGCTTTGAAGTAAGATCCAAGTATTCTAGTCTCAGAGGTAGAAATCTCAGAAGCTCTGCGCCCTTGGACAGGTTGAATACCTCTCTATTTTTCATTATTTGTTAATGAAAAAGGAATAATTATACTCATGTCACATGATTGTTATTAAGATTAAAGTAGTTCGTGTTTGTAAAGCACTGGGCATATTATAAACCAAGAAATGTTAACTGTTTGTGTTTACACAGTGTCATGCACAGGCATTTCTGAGCTAGTTTAGGAAGCTAAAAAGGCATTTGACATATTTTTGTGTGGTAAAATGGGTTCTGAACTCACACAAATCAAGCTGGAAGACATAGCCTATTTAGAATTTGGGAATTGCTAGGATCAGAGGAACTGGAAATGAGTAGTTAATATATTTTCCCATGTAAATTGAATCCTTGATTTATTAAGGCTTCTATAATTATCCCAAGGCAATAATAAATAAGCCCCTTAGCAGGAAAATTATGTTAAACCTAAATAATGATTTAATAGAACTAACACTGACGTGAATGTTTTAACAAGAGAGTGATGCAAATAAATTTCTGTTCCATACATGTCTGGAGGACTTGTAAAAAAATTAATGCACCTGATGTTTTGTCTCTCTGTCCCTCTCTCTCTTTCTCTCTTGGTCTCTCTCTTTCTCAGTCTCTCTTTCTCTGCCTCTCCCTTGCCCCCTTCCCATCCCTATGCCTCGCTCCCTCCCTCACTTCCTCTCTTGCTCTGTCAAGTAGAATCATCAGGGTCTATGAATCATCCACAGCAGAAGGATTAATGCTGCGATAGGCCTATTATGCACTGATATATTTTTAATTCACATTTAATGATTGTATCCGTTTGTTTTTATGAGTAAAACAGCAATGAAAAGTTTAATATCTTTTTCTCTCATTAAATAAGCACCTTTTCATAGCCGGCAATGAAAAAGGTAGTTATATAAATGTGAGATTTCCAATAAACTCTTATTTTTAGCTGCAGTACTTTTCAACACTTATGTAATTTCTCATTAGAATTTAATCCTGAAAATGTTTCTAAACCACGTTCTTCTGTTGACTTCCACATGATCCCTTAACCCTTTTCTCCCACCAAACTTGTCAATCCTTTTCATGCTGCTTCTTTGTTGACCTCTTTATCTGCACCACCTTTAAATGATGGTGTCATTTTCTGTAGGAGACAATATCTGATTCTCTTCTGTTTCTTCTCTTGAGTTGCTGCTGGGGCAACCTAATCACAGCCTGTGGTTTTTTACAAGTATCCCAACATACGCCAGTGATTCTACATCCTTATCTTCCACCAAGACTAGATTCCAATGTTCCCAATTATATATTCAAGTATAGATTCCCAAATAATCACCACATTTTCCCTAAAATAGCAGTTTTATCTTGACTTCTCCCTGTTTATAAACAACACCTCTGTTTGTGTATCACTCAAGGAAGACGATGAGAAATGCACACCCTTGATTTCTGGCTTACAGTAATTTTCATGTCTAAGGCCTATTGGATCACAATTTTATGTCCACATATCACACTGGTCTCTTCTCTACACTTGTCCAGTTTCCAATTCAAGCCCATATACCTTCCTATCTGGATATATTAGCTCCACAACTGGTCCCTCTGAATTTGTTCTTACCTTTTTCCAACCTGCTCATTGATGTGTTGTTTTCTTAACTGTAAATCTGTCAATTGCCTGTCTTACAACCCTTTATTGACTTCCAATAGCTTTCAGAATAAAACAAAATTTTCAATCAAGACCTTGTATAATCCAATGTCTGGATATCCTTTAATGCTATTGAACTAGGCAGGACATATTTGTCCTTCCGTCAGTGTGCCCAGCCATTTTATATTCTTGTGCTTTCGTTTACATGATTCTATTACCTAGAAGAGTCTTTTTCTTCTCCTCTTTGAAAGCATGTACTTTTTTTACTAAGAGCTTCAGCAACATTGCTGTCTTGGAGTGTGTGCTTATTTCTCCCCAATGAGGTAGGTAATCTCTAGGTTTCCCTTCTCTGTCCTCCTATAAAGGCTATCGCAACACCATGACTCATTATAAATGCTGACTTCTGCTTTCTCACACAAGACTAGAAGTAAGAACCTTTACTCAATCTTTAAATATGTTTTACCTTAAAAAGCACTTGACTTAAAATTAGGTTTTGTCATATTTGGAGATCTAAAATCATAGCAATATGGTTTGTAAAAGAGATCTTCCTGTCATTAAGATTACTCGACCAGGATTCAGAATTCTTAGATGATGTTAATAAGGTCAAACAATAATTTGAATCTAAATTCTACAACATTGTAGAATTCTATCTTAGTCTGGTAAATCTCCTCTGTTTATCATGGTTTTTTTTTGCTGAAAATTTCTCAAGTAGTGTCTTCTTGTTTTCTTTTTGTGTGTCATTTTTAATACTAATGTTTTCTCTTTGAATTGAATTTACTCTTAGCTGAAACAAGGCCATGCTATCTAAAAGTCTAATGCTTTCCTTTGAATAGCAGAGTTAGTTACTTGTGTAGGACTCCAACATAACAGATGAGTATATCAACCAACTCTGCTTTTGAAAACTCAATTTGCCACACAGGAAGTTCTCTGTCAGTGCAATGGAGTTCCATTGGAGAGTTTACTTCACAAGACTTATTTCTGAAGGAGTCAAACAGAATTCATAATAGCAGAGCCAGAAGTGATGAAGAACAATGAACACAGTACCCAGAGAAGAGAAGCGGCAGTTTTTTTTTAATCAACGTTAGAAGAATTCCATATTCTGTGTCCAACAAGATTCTAGAATTACTATGGATCAGCACCCTCTTGTATGATTCCCATTTTTCCTTTTTTCCAACTGGAGTTTGAAGTCATTATCTGTCGGGTGCATGTTTGAGCAGTGGGTGGAGGGATAAAGATAATTTGTCTTTTTACTCTACACAATGCCAAGCCACAAGAAGCAATATATGATCGGTCCCTATAAGACCTTAGATTTTGAAATGACTGCAAGGACTTAACAGGATTTTTGTCCTGTGCCAACTGCTCTCTGTTGCTATCTTTCAAATTCATATGCCTTCTCCTCCTTGTCTTTGTGCCATAGCTACACGCTTGGAAATTATACTGCTATGCCTCCCTGTCCAGTGAGAACTGGTTTAGATTCCATGAATAATAAGAGACACTTTTATGAAAAACAAACATGTGTGAGCAAAGAGCCGACACAAATTTTGGGCACTTTTGAGTTAGCATCTACAATCACTGGTGCTATGGTCGGCTGCACCCAGGAGAGGGTCACCTCCTAACCCAGAATCTCTCCAGTACGGCCAAAGTGATCAGCCATTCTTCCTGATATTTGCTCTCCCAGTTCCTTAAGTGCATTCTCCCCAAGCATGTGCCTCCTTGTATTAAATACTTCCCTTTTATAAATTCTGGAGCCCTTCCTATTATCTGATCGGCCCTGATTGATACATCTCTTGGGTAAAAGGTGTTTATTATGTATGTACAAGATGCGGGATGCAGGGATTTATGTCAAGAAAGGTGGAATGTTGCAGACTATCACAAATTGTTCAGCAAATCCTCCTTTTGCTCTTAAGAACAGAGCTAATCTGCATTTCCCAGCCATCTTGCTTTTGGTTCCGTCCTGAGACGGCTTCTGGCCCATCAGGTGTACTGGCCGAATGTCATGGATTCAGTGAAAAACTGTAAGATCCCAGGGGCTGGAAGATCCAAGAGCTGGAAGAAGCCTGAATTCTTGGGTGACTGCTTGAAGGACAGCCACTCTGTCAGGAACCTCTGTGTTAAACTCTTCATGAGTAAATTAACCTTTTTATTTTACTTTATTTTTTAAAGATTTTATTTATTTATTTATCTTTAGAGGGGAAGGAAAGAGGGAGAGAAACATCAATCTATGGTTGCCTTTTGTGCATCCCCTGCTGGTAGTTAGCCTGCAAGGAACCGGCCTGCAACCCAGGCATGTGCCCTGACTGGGAATCGAACCGAGATCGTCTGGTTCGCAGGCCCGCGCTCAATCCACTGAGCTACGCCAGCCAGGGCTCTTTTTATTTTATTTTAATCCAATTTATTTTATTGTTGTTTTTATAAAAGTTAGTCATCATGATTAAGAAACAATTACTTTCTATGACGTTGGAGTTAGGTTTGGAATTGAAAATAAAATGCACAAATGCTGACGTTCCTATAGACTGCTTACTCTATTTATTGTGCAAATGTCAATGGGTAAAAGTTCAGTGATTTGCTAACAAAGTCTTGCATAGATTTGGAAGGGGGGGAGAAGTAAAGAAGTAACAATTACTTGAAGACACTGAGCCCTTTTCTATAACAATCCAGACTAAAAAAGGAACAGATTCAGAGACAAAAAATGCCACACACTTCAGATTCCTGGCCTCAATTTTTCTGTTTTCTAACAAAGATTGTAGCTCTTTTCTCTTCAAGAATGAAGAGAAACTCATGCTGCTCCAACTCATGCTGTCTTGTCTGCTTTTGTCATACTCATGAGGAAAGGACAGTGGGGTGGAAAGAATGAGAAATTTGGACTCCAGTGGCTCTGTGGAGGTGGAAATGAACAGAGCTCTACAAACTGAGATTTATTGCCATCAACAAATTCTTATTAGTAAAGATGGCTAGCTCCCATTTTTTGCTATATTAAATAAGGTTAACAATGTATTCTTCAGAGTATTTTTGAAAAGTGTAATTTTAAATGAGTTAATGTTTGCCTAAAATGATTGGCTCATATAAATATCTCAGGGAATGATATTTTGTTCTCTTCATTCTGACCTTCTTCCTTTGCTCTTTCTTTAAACATCATGTGGGTTAGCACGCAGACATACGTTACCTTGCAGAATTAACTATCTCTTTACAAATGTCAGTATCATGTGTTAGATAACAACTCAGACATGCCATTTAATGACAGCTTCTTTTTAAAAAAAAAAACTTTGTTTTTGTTTTTAAGATTTCATTTATTCATCTTTAGAGGGGAAGGGAAGGAGAGAAGGAGAGAAATATCAATGCATGGTTGCATCTCGTGAGTCCCCTGCTGGGAACTGGCCTGCAACCCAGGCATGTGCCCTGACTGGGAATCGAACCTCGATCGTGTGGTTCGCAGGCCCGTGCTCATCCACTGAGCTACACCAGCCAGGGCTAATGACAGCTTCTTTAAATTTAAAATAAGAATAATAAATTTTACCTTGTGGAACTATTATGAAAAATTAGAGCTAAATAGATAATAGAAAATTAATAAACTATCTATTCTTAATTTAGTTGTTAATATAAAACTTTTGAGGGGACAGGCAATGTCTGGATTTTTCTTATCATAATGTCTAGCACAGTGTTGGACCACAGAATAAAGATCTTAATAAAGGTTTGAGTTGATGTAAATTGACTGATCTGAACCAACTGCTTTGCTAGGTCCCCTCCTCATTTTTACATTCCTATTGTTCACAAATTTTGACATTTATCTTACTTGAAGCTATACTTTGCAAACTATGAGAAGAGTTTAGTTCATTTCCTAACCCAGCGTTTCCCAAATGTGCTGCATCAAATAACTGTTCTGCAAGATGGTTTATGAAAAAAAGGAGCCTATGGTCAATTAAGTTTAGCGTATGTTTGATAGACTATTTTACTCTTGGAGACTGATGCTGCCCAGGAAGATATGAGGAGCTCTGTGAACTCTAGTAATTAAGAGACATTTTTACCAGTTTCTCAAAGGTTTCTGACAAATAAATGGTTCCCATCCTCACTGTTACCACCTGCCTCTGCACCTCACCGTCTCCATCACAAAGCACTTATCAAATTTTCAAAGCGAATAGAACATAGAAATGTAGTCCTGAATCCCTAGACTAAGCACAGGAGAAAATTCTGAAGGATTACCTTTTCTTAGTAACAGCTCCATTTTCTGAAAGACCTGCCCATCTGCCTACGCTGCAGTCACTAGGTGTGAGCTCCTGTGTATACTTCTCTGGCCATGGAGAAAACTCCTACTGCTTTGCCCTTCCATACCAAGGATGATGAGAAGGGCAAGACAATGGACTACCAAATGCCTCTATCTGAGGTCAACTGACAGACTCCAGCTATAAAAGTCTATACATTTATCCGTAAAATATGCAATTTTTTTCAGTCTCAAAGTTTGGTGTTTGGGCTGGATGACTCCCTGGTGTTTGGGATGGACGTCTCACTGGACACTTCCACTGGTTTTCTGTTGTGTCCTACCAGAAAACTGTTTTTATTATAGAATTAATCTCCATCCACCTACTTGGCTAGCCTAACTTCCCTGAGATCTGAGACTCCTGGATAGATTTCTCAGGTCCTGTATTCTACATTAAACATCTAAAACCAGTTCCTACCTATCCTTCCAATTCTTGCTTTTACTTCATTACTTTTATTTTTCCCCATGTATCTGCAATGCCCTGTTTTTACAGAATTGTTTTTCTTTTGTGTTGTCAAATCTCTCTCTCCTTTATTTACATATTATGAATTTTCCTTACTTATTACATATTTTACGTATTTTCCTTTATTAATTTTAACTTTGGTCTACTTCTTAAAGTCTTTTTCCTTGATCCATGTTTTCGAATTTTCTTCTGGAATACTTTTTAATACATTTATAGTTCATGATGTACCCAACCCCCCCCCAAAAAAAAAATAAAGAAGAAGTCAACTGAAGCTCTCTTTTTTATTATTTTTAAAACCTGCTGTTAATCATACTCACAATATTGCCTTATGATTTTCTTGATTACACCTAATCTTTTTCATATATTATCATCAAAATGTTTAAATTCTGCCTCTTTTTTGTTCATTCATGTCAACCTTTCTCCTGCCTACATTTCTGGTCTTGAAATATCATGGGAATCCTCCCCAGATATTTTTGTTCAAACCTTACAGCTTGGTCTCATTTTCTGAGTAGCTCTTGTTCTACATTTCTCTGAGATCATTACCCCTTTAATTTCTTCCTACATAACATAGGAAATCATCTTGGACTAAGTACCATATGAGAAATATATAAACATCTGTCTTTTTAAGATTTTATTCATTTTTAGAGAGGGGAAGGGAGGGAGAAAGAAAGGGAGAGAAACATCAATATGTGGTTGCTCCTCGCATGCCCTGCACTGGGGAACCTGGCCTGCAACCCAGGCGTGTGCCCTAACTGGGAATCGAACCAGCGACCCTTTGGTTTACAGGCCAGCACTCAATATACTGAGCCACACCAGCCAGAGCTATAAACATCTGGTTTTTTAAGTGAAAATAGGCATATACCTATACAATTTAGATTTTGATTTTTAAATGTTTGAACAAAATATTGAAATGAGTGAATGAAAACTACTTGGCTAATAAATATAGGTATTTCCAATGTTGAAAAAGTTACCGTGGCTAATGTAGCTATCCAACTTGCCAAGTAAAACTCCACTTGTAGGTATAAATCTGCACGTGCCATACAGTGTAAATATCAATGATATTGCAAACTATCCGCATTCCATTCTGCTGGGGGTCGGTTTGTTTTCAATTTAACAAAGAAAAATAAGGATGCTTTCTCTATCTTTTTTAGTTGAAAGATGACAACTGCCTTTGCATTCAAATACAGAATCTAAAATAATTTTATTGAGTTCATGCTAGAATGTATTGTAAGGTCTTCAGCCTCCCATCTAAGGTCTATTCACCTAATTTACCTTTAGTAACTGTGTTCTGATAGCTAGTGTTCCGGGCATACATACTGCTATAGGCTTAGATTATCTCTGACTTGCTGCTCTTGACTCTGGCTGATTACTAGGTCTTTCACCCATTTTAAACATCAGTCCTATTGCCCTCCTCACTGCCCTGAGAAACTGAACTTCACAGACCAAGCAACAATCATTGGCTGGAATGTTGCTATAAATGCACTTTATAATGACTCTTTCACACTTGATGGTACATGTTTCCTGCCATGTATTCTCCAGTTACTATGTACTAGGTCTAAGCTGAGTCTCTGTAGCCAATTTTTCACCCAGTTCTGTGTTTTCTAGTGAACTCTCAATTATCCTCTGGACAGTTATATGTCTCTTAAAAATAGCTTCAGTGAGTGCTTATTTCATTCCCACCTCCTTCATCATCCCTAGGCATTTATGGAACTCTCTTCATTTTTCCTACTATATCACTAAAGCCTTAACATACATAGAATGAGTGTAATCAAGTTCTGGAAAATATTCCCTATATAAAATTACTTTTACTGAAACCAAGATATGTATTTCCTTCCACTGATTCATAATATGTAAATAAAATCATGAATTATGTATGTCTTACATTTACTCATTTATTCAACATAAACTTATTGATCTCCTATTGTATACCAACACTAGTCACTCAGCAGTATAACAAGACGGAAAATACCCCTATTCTTATATAACACAATGCCATTTCTGCTTTTGTAAAAAAATAATTCATATAGCCACCTCTACATTTTAGCAGATGTCAGTAATTGTTTTCAAATTCTGGATAAAATGTACAAGCCAGATTCATGTTTTTTAGGTCCTGGGAATACATTGATTGAATTGTGCCTCGAAACAGCAGCTATCTATGCTCCTGGGTACAAAGGGAACCAAAGCAAACTGTGCAGATTCCAAACTCTATCCAGTAATAAACCAAAAGGGGGACTGACAGGAGTTTTGCCAACCATCTTCACTCAGAGGCTTGACAGTCTATTTGTGACACAGAACATTCTAAGTCTTTCTCTTTGCATTTATACAGTGAAATGCTCCCCTGTCACTTAAATTACCCTTAACCAGCTCTAATTCTGCTCTAATTCTAAAACTACACCTTGTTCCAGTTACATTTTAAAGCTCACAACATGTCCCATCCTCCTTAAAGACTGCATTCTCTCATCAACACTAAATGTTCCCCCACTTAAATGCTTTCCTAGACCAAACTTTCTGTATCACACACATTTACTCTACAGTTATAACCCTTGTATCCACAATTAGATTGTAGGTTTTACAAGGATAAGGATTAAATTATAATACAGAGTATATTTAGTACTAGGTATACCTTGAGTAAATATATGTCCATTTTAGATAGCCTATTGCTATCTATTTACAAAGTACTTTCTCTATCCATATAAAATATTTCATAAAAACATTTGATCAGTTATCACTTTTCATTAGTATTATACAACATTGCCCAGAGGTTTTTTCTACTTTTTCAATTTTCCAGAAATCATTGATAATTTAAAATCAGCCTAAGTTACATTCAGATATTTAAATAACAAAAAGCACTGTGTAATACAAATCAAACAGAAATAGAACTAGTATGAGTACTCCTAGAAAGGGGAAGTTAATAAAATCATTAAGGATGTCTGGGTTCCTCAGTTTAATTTAAAAAATTCCTTTATATTGTTTAATCATTGAACAAAAGAAAATAGAAACTTGAATAAAAAGTGATGTAAATCAGAAGGATGACTGATTACCCAGTTCCATGCAAAAAAATCAGGAATATTAGCACACACAAGAGAACTTTCCTGTGATTAATCTCATAGATTAAGCTTTATTAAGTCTTTATTAAGCTGATAGATTCGTGAAGAATACAGCCAAGCAACAAGTAAAAGTTTAATATGATCTCATGGAGGAAGAGGAGTTTGGTACAGACAAATAAGAAAGACCAAAATCTCATCTTTAGAGGGATAATAAAGATCTCAGAATTAACTAAAGTGATATCTAAGCTGAGAGGCTAGGTTGGGATCTAAAATTCATAGGACCCAGATTTGCCAAAGATGACAATTCATGAGTAGTGTATTCAAAACAGAGAAAACATTTTAATGGTCCATAAATAAAATGAATATTCTGGAATGGCAAAGATGCGTAATTCATAATTTGCCATAAATCTGGATTGCAAAATGGGAAGAGGACAAGTAACTAGACAGGTAACCAGAGAACAAAACACAAACTATCAAATCTGGGCTTCATGACAAAGAGGTAAGAAGTGACCTAGGAGAAAATCTAGCAGGAATTCTCCTACTAATTCATGCAAATAATTATGGTGGATTAATTACAGTAATGACAATCAAAGTGAAGAACATTTAAATGATTTGTTAGATATGCATAAGGCTTGATGGACAGATCTTGATTATTTATAGAATGCAGGAAATCAAAATTAGCTAAGGAATGAGAATACTGGGTTTATAGCTTAAGCATGTGGTGAACCTGAACAATGTACCATTCACTTAGTAAAAGCTCTGTGTCATATTTTTTGTGTTACTATACAACTGTTTATCCTTTTTCACACTGACAGCAGATTATTTTCATGCATTTTGCAAGACTATTCTTGTCTATATACCCCCTGTTATAAATTTGGATACAACTTTTATATCCCATTTTATGTGAGGTTTAACTTCATAGTATATTGTCAAACTGTCTATCAAAAGGTTTGCAAACATTTCTACCTCAGTCATAATATATGAGATCATGTGGCCACCATCCTCTCCAATACTTAGTGTTCTCATAATATTTATTTTTCTCAATTAATTGTGAATAATATGGTATTGTGTCATGACCTTGGTTTCCAATTTCCAACTCATTAATAATATTGAACTTCTTTTCATGTTTGTTGGGCACAAAAAATTAATCAGCAGATATAGTCAAAGATTCAAGACAAACCATAAACCAAGTCCTTGGGGTTGTGGATTTTCTCAAGGGGTACACAGAAAACACTTATTAAAATAATAGGTGACTCTAAGTATTATACAGAAGGCAAGGAGTGTCCGTGTGGTGCATTGTTTTAGATATTGAGTCTTGGGCTAGGAACACCTGAATAGATGATATTTCAGCAGATAATTCAATATAAGGGCAAAGTTTTGAATATATGGGCAAATAATTCAGGCTCAGAGAATAAAATATATGAGGTCCTGAGATGGGGGGTTATATTTTAGGAACAAGAGAAAAACTATTGCAGTTTGATTGTGACAAGAAAGGAAGAAATTATGAGTTGGAAATAAGTGGGCAGTAGAATTTAGCCAACAGAGTTTATTGTTTATTCAGAAGCAAGCCAGACATGGTCCCCTCTATCAAAAAATGTATTAGAGAACTAGTTGACATGCCATCAACCCCTTCCTTGCCTTAGTGGGTTTTTTCCCAATTTTTATTGATTTTGGAGAAAGAGAGGAAGGGAGAGAGAGAGACATCAGCCTTGTTCCACTTATTATTTATGCATTCTTTTGTTGATTCTCATACGTGCTCTAACCAAGGATCACACCCACAACCCTGCTGAATCAGGACAATGCTCCAGCTAACCGCGTTACTCGGACAGAGCCTTGGGTAGATTTTGGAAGTATTTTCTCTGCCTCTCACTGTGCAACATGTTTTATGCTATTTGTCTTGATTGCTCTCTATCTACTTAGTCTTTATTTGATCTCCATAATAACACTGTTGATGGATAAAACATATTATCCCCACAGACTAGCAAAGAGGAGTAGACTGAATAATAAACTCCATTAGGTCACATAGTTAGTACTGTGATAGGAATGGAAATTAAATACAAACCTCTGCTCCTAAGGCCCATAGAGGTTGAGATTGTCTTTTGTAAAAATAGCATTCCCAAGGACACATTCAAGGAGCAATCAACCTGTGGTCAGGAATATTTCTGGAAGCAAGATAGTTACAATGAACACCACACTAAGGGCGCTGACAGAAATGGGGGCCGGTTGATTTACTATTTTTTTAATTTTATTTACTTTGCATATGCCTGCTGTACACTTACCACTTATTTCTAGTTGGAATTTTATTATGAATTTAGAAATGGAAGTTTTGCTTGTATGGCTATATACTACAAGGTCCAATATTTGTAGAAACTGTATCATCTAGACTCAAACAAAACTGATTTTTAAAATATTTGTTTGTTTTTACGGGTATAATGCTTACATCTTAGCATACAGTGCTTTTCTATACAGTTACAGTCCATAGAAGGTCTGTCTGGAAAAGATTCACCTATTGTTAATATAATGAGAATGGTTTGTGTGACATTGATGTAACCTGGCAGCCAAGGAGAGGGGACTGGAATGTGCATGTGTGAGCAATGACGACTTCACTGGACTAGTCAGTGGGGGGTGGGGGGGGCAGTAGATGTCACCAAGTGAGCATATGTGCTGTGTGGCCATCACATTCAAAATGGTTGAGCAAGTAGAACAATGAAACTGCATCAAATTTTATGTTAAGCATGAACATTGCTCCACAGAAACTATTCAGATGATTCACTGCTGCACAGCCTATGGGCCACTGGTGATTGTCACTTCATCATGACAATGTGTCATGCTTATACATCACGTCTCATGCAGAGTTTTCAGCGAAACATCAAATCACCCAGGTGACTCAGTCCCCCTGCAGCCCAGACTTGGTGCCCTGAGACTTCTGGCTTTTCCCAAAACAAAAATCACATTTGAAAGGGAAGAGATTTCAGACTGCCAATGAGATCCAGGAATATACAATGGGGCAGCTGATGACTATTTTTTGAGGTCCCATCTTACCTACTTTGAAGGGGACTGAGGCATCATTGTCCTATGTACAATGCGTCCTTTTTCAACAAGAGTCTCTATTTGTCATAGTACATGGCTGGATACTTTCTGGACAGACCTCGTCTAGTCTGTAGGCAGATGGAAAATGAAGGGTTACAGGATAGGGAAGTCTGTTTATAAACTACAAAGTGAAGGAGAAGGGTTGACTAAGTCTGTATCACAGAAATCTGTTTCATTAAATTATCAGTTCAGGTCACGTATTTATCCCTAAAATAACTGTCAAAAAATGGTCATACAAGGAAAGATGGCTGACTTTCTTGTTATATAACATGAGAATTTTAAGCCAAGGGGATCTCATTAAGAGTTTACGTAATCCTAAATTACTCCTGATCTTCTATGAGATTCTCATATACATTCAGAGACCTGTAGAGAAAATTTGACCTAAATCTTTTGGTAGGCATATTTTAGTAATGAATGGCTGTACATTCATACACATGGTGGACATGCCAGGCTCCTCAGAGAGAGAACTAGAGAAAATGACTGATGTGGGCAAACGTGGATATACTGTCGGGATCATTAGTTTTCTCTTTTGGCTTTGCCTTGGGTGGTATTCCTTCTAGAAGTGGCAGATGCTTGTCTAATGCCACATAAAATACAAATTTTTTTAAAAAGCCTTGAAGAAAAGTCAGTGTTCAGAAAGTGTACACACAGTGTTTATGGAAGAATAAGTAAATTCGGGGATTGAAGAAAAAGTGAAGCAATAACCTAAAGACTATATTTAACCAAATACTAATTTTATTGAAACATGAAACCACTGCAATTTTATTAGTTTTTTTTTTCTATTAAAGCCTATGGGAGAAGATTCAAACTAAACAAAATCTGGATATATATATATATAATAAAACCACTGAAAAAGAATAAACTTGAAATTAAGTTTGTATCTGAAATACACTGTTATCCCACTTTCAACTTCTAAAATTACCCTCACTGTACTTCCTTAAAACTTTTGTTTCATAAGCAATATGATGATGGTGCATATTTAACCTCAGCCCAGGAGACTATGGTTGGAATTTTATGGAATAATTTTACTTTCTTAGAAAAACGCAATGAAAGAACTCAACTGGAATTTTGTTGCAGCCCCTTGCTTTTATAAGATATTGCTGAAATATATAACACACATTTATTACAGGTAAAATAATCAATAATTCCATACCTATGTTGGAATATAAAGGAAGGGTTGGAAAAGAGATGAGAATAGCCAAAGTTTTCATTTCAGAACAGCTAAAATAGAAACTAATCTATGTAATCCCCTAAGGGATCAATCTTGAGGAAACTGTCTGTGGCCTCCTGTACATTTCAGGACCCAGAAGGTGACAGATCTGGTCTCTGCTGCAGAGTAAGCTATTCAGCTGCAAATTTCAGGAGCCTGCAGAATACATTCTGCCTCATTATGTACGTCCCGATCAGCTTGTTCCGCCGAATTAGACAGAAAGAGAGAAAGAAAAGCTGCTTGCTGGGAAAAAAATACTGAAGATAGATCAACAGTTGACTCAAAACAATTTTTAAGTAGATCTGTTTGAACAATTATTATTCTTTTACCAAATAAGTTCTCTGCATCTTTTTTTAAAAAGGAGATGGGCATGGGGGTGAAGATGAAGGATAATTACTTGATTGGGAAGGCAACTCATTAAGTGTTTTGAGGTTAATGATGCCTCTGTTTCTAACAGAAATTCCATGCAGCTTCTAATCTGGAATGATCACACCACAGAGTGCTAGCTCACTGCCTTCTTGTGATAAATGTGGGAAAACAGCATTTCCATTGTATAACAAATCTTATACTGACAATAAAATACAACTCTAGATTTTCACCTAGGGGAGATTCTAATTAGAAAAACTGAATTTTTTTCTCAATGTTTCCACATCTCAATTATGCTTCATAATTGTCTCTTAAACATCAGTTACCACTTAGAACAGCATAGTCTTAGAAATAATACATAGTTGAGAGACATATACTTTGAACGTAGAATGCAACTTACATTTTGGAGGTTTTTCCCCCAGTGATTGATATGAGCTTGTTTCCTTAAATTTTGCTCATATTGTCAAAAGATATAGCTCCAAATCCATGGTGGTTCACTGAATCATGGGGGTTTCTTTATTGTGGAATTGTTCTCTGTAATAATGTCTAAGTCAATCCCTTGTTCTCAGTGCATTTAAAAAATGTCCAAACTTAAAAGGAAGAATTGTTTCATTCTCACATATTCTCCTTAATTTATTAACAGTAGTATCTATTGGCTTGGTGTACTTACAAAGCATAGCCACATTTACTGGTTGCAATTATCAAATTTATTGGGCATTCAAAACCTGTTGCAGCATAGCATTTCATTTAATGCTCACAGCAGTATGATACCGGTATTACTTGAATGATTTATTTGGCAGTAGAACAACTACAAGAGACCAGGACTCATTTGGTGATAATGATATGATCTGCTTTGGCGAAATAAATACAGGGACAACAAACACATATCATTTTTGGCTGAGAAGGTAATGGGACAGTGCCACTCATTATGGCTGGCACTGAGCCACACAGGCATTGTTTCTCGAGTCCGAGTCCCAGAGTGAGGGCAACATGGACCAGTGTGGTGAATGTCCTGAATCAAACGTGTTTGCATGGGGAAAATAACATTTGCCATCATAAGCATGGAGAAAGGGGGTCACTCTGGGAGATAGCCTGGCCTAACCCTTCCCTGCTATTGCAGTACCCGTCACTTTTAAGATCATTAATAACGCTATAGTTTGACATGCCAGATTCTTTATCGCATGACTTCTGAAAATATTTCCAATTTCATTCCTAGCTCTCATCCTCCATTATTTTCAACTTTCCTGAGCATATCCACCCATAATGTTTTTATGCACTCCCACGCTTTTATCCATGAATTAACACCTCCTTGTAATACCTGTACTGCACTATATTTCCTCCTCTGTGAATTCTTTTTTAAAGCATATAACTCAGACCATCACCAATCCCCTGGTCTCAAAATGGCTCACAGGTGTCCTAAATACTTTATGAAAAGGGTAGTGATGTAGTACATTTGGCATATTTACATCTTTAATGAGATAAAGTCCATGTTGTTAATGATAGAGCTTTAATTCACTTTTGCATGACCACTGCCTGGCATGGTAAAGTATATTATATAGCTGTTCAATAAAACTTTATTGAACATGTAAATGAGCACTAAAGGATAGATTTTAAGGTTAAACGTTAGTAAGCAACATACCGACATATAGTAATCCCATAGTAGGCACGACTATCTACAACAAACATTCTAAGATTTTAAATTGCCTATTCTCACTTTTAAGAAAACAACAGAAAATAAGTTAACAACTTTACTGGGAAAACTTTCAAAACCGAGAAAATGAGCCGACATGCCATCATTTCAGCTTTATCCAGCAAGGGCCATTCATCCACAAATGCAAAAATATTTTCAATAGTTAGGAATGTTATCACTGAGCAGGAGGAGCCTTTATAACGATCGTGACTATACTGTCACAAAATCTGTGCGCCCCATGACAGCCCTATAGTTAGTAAACGGGAATCCCCCCTTTCTGTCTTCTAGAACCCTTTCTTTCCCACCCTACCTGCATAATTTTCTTCCTGGTGTTACAGTACAAATCTGTACAGTTGTCTGCATTTAATCTCCATATCTCATATTCCAAATTCATCTTGTTGGAAAGAATTCAACATCCTATAATTTTACCCTCCATTGAACTAGAATAATTTCTACATTTAGATTATTCAGAACCATCAACAGAACTTTGTTTCCCACTGGCATTTAATTTTTACTATAATCCACTGTCAAATGCATTAAATAATAGCATCTCACACCCCTCAAAGGCAAGGACAAACTGGCAATGAATAGCAAGTGTTTAAAAATACCTTTCTGAGCTGCTATAGAAAAATCATGCCATTATCAGTGATCCATCATAGGTACATCCTGCTTTATGTGAAATCAGTCAGTTGCTCAGATAATAGCCTTTGAATACTCCACAATACTAGCAGCAGCCTGTCATGGAAGAAAGGCTAGACAGAGATGCTTAATCTTCACAATAGATATTTCCTCCCCAATATATGGTGATCAAGAATTCAGATGATTCAGGACCCAACAAATCGCTGTATGCTTCCTATAACTTGAGATATAAAGTACACAACTTCCAAAGAGAGCCATCATTAATTTTAAAGACTTTGTTTAGAGCACTTTTATATTCACAGCAAAATTGAGAGAAATACACAGAAGCTTTCCATATACTCTCCCCCCACCCACATGCATAGTCTCCCCTATTGTCAGCATTCCCCACCAGAGTGTTCCATTTGTTAGAATTGATTAACCTACACTGACTCCTTATTATCACCAAAAGTCCATAGTTTACGTTAGGAACTACTCTTGGTGTTGTACCTTCTAGGACTTTGGGAAAATGTATAATGACACATATCCATCATTAGAGTATCAAACAGAGTGTTTTCACTGCCCCAAGTACGTTCAGTGCTCTGCCTACTCAGTCTGCCCAACCTCCACCAGCACAAACTAATTTTTAAATCCTCCACAGTTTTGCCTCTTCTAGAATATCATATAGTTGGACTCATACAGTATGCAACCTTTTGGCTTCAGAAATGCATTCACTAGATAATGCATTCACATTTCTTCCATGTCTTCCATGGCTTGATACATCATTTCTTTTTTGTGCTGAATTATATTCCATTACACTAACATACCACAGTCTATTTTTCCCTCCCTGTAATTGCGTATTATTGTCTTAGTAAAGATGAAGTTGTTTCTCCTCCTTTTTCAGTTCATTGTGGCTTCATGAGTATTCTGACCGAGAAGAGAAGGCAAAAAAATGTTCTTCTGGGTCTTCTGAACCCAGGCCATAGAAAAGCAGGTAACGTTTTCTTCCTTTTTCTTGAATTGCTCCTTCTTAGAATCTACAAGTCATGCTGCAACAGGAAGCCAAGCGGCCACATGGGCAGGCCCACACAGAGAAGTACCAAGGACACAGACCAACCATTCAAGCAGAGCTCCCAGCTGGCAGCCAGCTTTGATCATTTGAGTAAGGCCATCTTTGACCTTCCACTAATTTGAATGCCATAGCCAACATGATCTGATTCAGGGGAACTGATGGTCAATTACTCAGATTTGAGAAATAAGAAGGCTTTTTCTTTTAAGCCACGACACTTTGAAATGATTTGTTAAGCAACAAAGGTAACAGAAACAGGACTTTCTGATAAACTATGAGGTACATAGCTGCCTATTCTACAGACCAATAAATACACTGTACAGAGGGTAGATCTGGATCCAGTTTTCCTGAATTCAAGTACCATTTGCACCACTGGCTCACTGCATGACCCTGGCCAAGCTACTTGGTTTCCGTGTGCCCATTTTTTTTTTCATTTAAAACTTGGGAATCATGAAAATAGTTATATTTTGGAGTGATTGTTAGAGTTCTAATCATTAAATAATGTTAGTACAGGTTTAGTGCTTAGAAGAGTGGAAATGTTTATTTTAGCTATCTTTAGTCTCAGGTCAAAGTTCTGAGTCATTATGCTGCCATTCAAAGCCTTTTGTAATCTGCCCTTTTTATTTCTGTGAGCTTATCTTTCTTGTATTGCACAAATCTTTTGTTCTATCTAGCCAATCTGGAAAAGAGATACATCTCTACTTCTGTAATATTATTACCTTTCCCTCTATATATTTCTTTCTAGATGGTACTCTTCCTTCAAACACTAGATTATTTCACTTTCACTAGGAAATCCCAATCATCTGAAAGACTGTATCAATTTGCCAAACATTCAGTGAGTTGTTGTCATGTGTTTGGCTTTGTAGATGAAGTAGTGAATGAAATGGATAAATAAGGTCCTACTAGGGCCTAGCAACAGTACATGCTCTTTAAAGAACCTGGTCTACTCCTGACCCATTCTTAGAGATTTTGGCCCTTATTCTTACTGTTCTACTTGACAGAGGCATTGATTCAAGTTCTGAAGCTAATTAGCAAATATTTACTGATAACAAATTCCAGAGTATTCATAATACTTAATTACTTGCAATATGCTTCCACACACCTTATTTGTGGTTATAATAGAAATTCATTAATATCAATATTATTTGCCCCATTTTATAAACACTGAAACTGAGAAAATATGACCGAAATATGTTAAGTCCTAGGAAACCAGTGTGTAATTGGCTGAACAGGAATCCACTCCTAGGTTCCCTGTACCTAAAGAGCATGATCTCTCTAATTTAGGTCACAGGTGGCAAACACAAGGCCCTCGGGCCAAATTCCACCCTTTATTTTGTTTCATCTGGCCTGGTACCTTGTTTCTATCTGGCGGCACCACTGAGCTCTTGCTTAACAGCTAAGGAGTAGTAACAATTACATTCGGCCCTTTGAAGGCAAGCATGAGGCTGATGTGGCCCCCTGCGAAAATGAGTCTGAGACTCCCAATTTAGGTATTTGTATTGCGAGCCCCTATCTTACATAGCTCTTAAGGGAGAGTCACACACTCTTAGAACAGAAATCCCTTATCTTTAGAAAATGAAAATAAAAATTTAAAAATGATACAAGCATAGAATTCAGAAGATGAGTGGAAGGTAATCAAGTGAGTACTGTGGCCCAGCAGATGGGGCATTACAAAGAGGGGGAGCTACTGTGGTGAGGTGGGAGAAGGATGAGTGGGGAAACAGATGAGGTCTATGGCGTAGGAGCTATGCCATTGACTCGCCCTGTTTCAAAGAAGCAGAACTTCACCACGCCTATACTGTGAGAAACAAAAATGTCACATAAATAGGATAAACCTGCTCATTCTCATGGCTTTCATACAAGTATTACACACAGTATACTTCTTAATACACAAGAAAACTGAGAATAACCTTTACAGTTATTAAAAGCAGGCTTTCTAAGACATTAGAATAAATGCCTCCTCTTAGAGAGAGCATCCTGAAACTATTTTTAATATCAATTAATTGATTGATGATAAAAACATGTATTCCATTGTGGTGGAGAAGAGTTCAGGCTCTGGACATGATGTGTTCACAGAGTCATTGGTGAATGCCCTTTTCATCTGTCTACAAAATATTTCTCTTAGATCAAGTTATTCAACCTCTTTGGTCCTTAATTCCTCATTTATTCTATGGAGATTAATAGTAATTCTAGCTTTAAAAGGTCATTGTAATGAATAAATGTGATAATCCATGGAAACAGCTTAATAAAATACCTATATATCACAGATGTTCAATAAATATTATGTATTAGTGGTAATTATAGTAATGGAAACAAACATACCTCAGAAATCAAGTAACCCAACTATATGACTATGAAGTAGGGAAAAACCCTTAGTTCTCAGGGTGTTCTCTAGACAGCAAGGACTCCATTCACCAAACCATCCGTAACAACATATGTGCAATTGTCCCCACACACAAACCCAGACCTCCGTATTCTATGCCTGTGGCCAAGCTGAGGTCAATCAAAGGGAAGCCCTCGAAATGACATCAGGACTTCAGTACGGTAGTCACAGAGACAGCCATTCCTCTGTGGACAGTTCTGTGTCACATCGCACAGCCTTCTCCATGCTGTGCTGGTCCCACTCAACCCTGTGCTGATTACATACAGCAGGCACAGTCCCTGCACCACTTCCAATCAGTTATAGATAGAATAGTAATGTATTAAATACTTCTTAAATGCCAGATTTAATGTTATGGACTCCAGCTAAGTTCACTTAATTTATACAACCACTGCAGGAGGTAGGTACTGAAAATCATTTTGCAAAATAGGGAACTGGGTTTAGAAAGGTGAAGAAACTCCCCTCATTTGATGGCAGGATACAGATATGAATGCAGCTAGGTTGGAGCACGCTGGTGCAAGACCCTCTGTTCTATGCCATTTGGGTTTAGATGACCTTCTGAAGACATACCTTCGACTCCAGCCCAAGACCCTGATAACGTCCCACCTCTTTCAAAGAATTCCTCCCTGACCGCTTCAGACAGCAGCAATGAATCCTATTTCTAGATATGCACAGTGTTTATAATCTCTAATGTGTAGCAGTCATTGTTAGCCGTTTTTTATTATTTGCTGTTTACTACAATTCAATTTTGTGTTTTCCAAGTATCCTGCCAGAAATGTCTCCCTTTTGAAATAACCACCAACATTTGCTTATCCGATTATGTGTAGATTTGCTCATAAGAGAGAGAAAGTAGACTAGGTTGCCAGGGAATGGAGGTGGGAAGGGTTGAATGTGGACTAGCTGCTAAGAGGAAAGGGCCTCTCTTGGGAATAGTGGAAATATTCTGTAATTAGGCATTGGTGTCAGTTAAAAAAAGAGTGAACATAAAAACCACTGAATTGTACACTTTAAAATCATAAATTTTAAATGAATTATATACCAGTAAATAATTTACTATGCAGACATGGAAAATGTAATATGATATTACTGAAAGAATATTTCAGTATACTCTTAACTTTTCAAAAACACAGTTACAAATTAATTTACATAGTATGGTTCCGTGTTTGTTAATAGTAACACTAAAAAGTGAACCAACTCAATTTGGCAAATAAAAACAGAAAGAGAGACAGACAGACAGAGAGACAGAGACAAAAAATACCATTATGTGAGGGAAGACACCCCAAACACAGGAATTTTCTTCTGGAGGGTAGGCACCTTGTAGTGCAGGCTTCCTCCTGCTAGGTGATGTTGTTGGAATCCATCTGTATCAGTGTACCAGCTGCTGGTGTTGTGAGAGGCTATATTCAGCTTCAGTGAAAGTTTCTGAAGATTCTTTCAATGCATTTGCCCGTTTCATGATGGGTGACTTACAGGCTCACTGGCCCCCACTATGCTGAGTGTTCAGCAATTTTTTGATGAAAGAAGACATGACTCCCATGCTCCAAATCTCCCTGTTCACCCAATCTCACCCCTAGTGATATGTTTTTTCTGTTTCCTCAGATGAAAAAAAGTGCTCAAAGGCAAACATTTTGCCAATGTGGAAGAGGTGAAACAAAAAACTACAGAAGCAGTAAAAATCAGCAAAATCCACAAGTTCAAAAACTGTTTTGAGGAATGGAACATCTTTAAAGGTGTACTGCATCAAATAGAGAGTACCTAGAAGATGACTGGGGTTTAAACATGCAAGAATAAATTATAAATTGTTTTATTTATAAAACAAATTGTGTTTTATAAATAAATTCTCTTTGGGGGGATTTTTCCTTATATACATATTAGGTAAGCATTGCCTGAAAAGATAAGGGTATGGAAGATTTTCCACTTACTTTAAATACTTGCCTTTAGCTTTAAAGAGCCCTAAAATCATCTTGAATTAATTTTTAAAGAGGAAAAATAAAAGCAATTAGTATTAAAAATTCCATAAGGAGGAAATTAAACCAAGTCATATTAATGTACACTCAAAGAGAAAAAGTACATAAAGGCTACAATATTGTGTATGTGTATGTGTGTGTGGGCAAGGAAGTTTGGCATTTTCTACCTAGAAAGGAGAAGTAAATCTCTAGTAAGGTAGATGGAGGCCGGAGTAATTTCAACCCATGTTTCCTGTGCTTCTGGACTTTCCATGTGGCCCACAGAGCACAAGGGAATCAGCAGGGCCCTAGTTTCTTTTCCCAGAGTGCCCCACCCCACTTATATCTCCCAGTCTTTGAAGTCCTGGGCATCCCAGAGAAGCCTGAAAACTTGCAAACCTTTGGTCAGTCACAGAAAATGTTTTAAATTGGAGGGAAAAAGTTAGTATTATATTTAGCCAGTGTGACTTGGGGAATTTGTGACATGGGGAAATTTTATTCTGCTAATGAGGCCAGAGATTTTCTGACAAGCAAACTATTTATTAAGCCGAGGAGGTTAGAGTTCCCCTCACACTTAGCCCAGCACATTTATCTTTGCAGGAAAAGAAGAACTAGTCAGCAATAGCAATTAGACTACTTGTAAACTCCCAATTATGAAAGCTGCATTTACAAATTGCATACCAAGGGATCATTACTGTGGTTTGCAGGAGGGCTTTTCCTAGAGGTCCACGGAAGATTTTAATACTCCTACCTAAAAACCAATGAAATGCAATGTATCTTTATGAGATTCAATGCTCTTTTTCTTTTTAAAATTTGTGAAGTTCACATCTTCTTTCACTTTAAAATAAAGTGACATTTGGGTATCACACGAAAAAGGCATTTCAAATATCTAGGGAGATGGGGGAAATGTCAAAGTTTGCTTTCAGGTGAAAAATCTAGTGTTTGTTAGGCAAGGTCAGAGGAAGTTGAAAGTTTTTTCTAAGGGGCAGGGATGGAGACGGAAGCAGGAAGGTAGACGGAAGCAGGATGGCAAGTAAGCTCTGCATTCAGAATCCATAGAGAGCTCAGAGGTACAGAAAACCCAGCTGCAATGAGCAGCCAGTATCAACATATAGAAAATGTAAGCTAAATTGGTTCCTTACTTTTCTCAGCAAACAGGGCAAAAAAAACACTAGACAGGAAATGAATTGAAGGGGCTCAAATTCCCCCCTCCAGGTTCATTATAGTACGTTCTTGATTTATTATCAAAACAACAAGGTGAATGAACCATCCACAGAAGTTAGCACCTTGTCTAAGGTAATAATTTACAGTCTGGAGAGAGCATATAGTCTTCTGGGAATTTGTAAGATGGAAGATGCCCCTGTTGTATATCTGGTGGTTTTGATTTTCCCAGAAATATGTATTTTTGACAAGCTGGCAAGCTCATTCTGATGTACAAAATCCAGGACCCTACCTTTGATTTGCCCTAAGCTTCAGATTTTGAGACTCCTATGCATACGATGAAGAAGAAGACCAGAAGGAATGAAGAAGAAGACAAGAACGCATCCTAAAAATTTCTGGAGGCTTATGTATAATTAGAAGATCCCCTACATTTGGAGCATGCACACACATGTGTGGATACACAGAAACACACACAAACCATCAAGAGGCATACGTTTCTGAGTTCACCAGCACATTGAGGTCCTGGAAGAGTGACATCCCCAGAGCGTGCGTGGAAGCCCTACACTGACACACATATGCCTACACTTTGCCTTATGCATTTCTTATATTTAGCTGCTCCTAACACATGTCCTTTATAATACACCAGTAATACTGTTCCTAAATGGTATCCTTTATAAAACCTCCCTGAGTTCTGTGAGCTGGTCAAACAAAATATCAAACCTGAAGGTGGGCTCATAAGAACCCCTGACTTAAAGAAGGTTTGGTCCAAAGGACCAGTGGCCTGGGACTTGGGATTGGCATCTGAAGTGGAGAGTTTTGGTGGATTGATCCCTTTCATTTACAGGATCTCATGCTAACCCCAGGCTGATAGCATCAGATTGGGATTGAATTGTTAGATACTCAAATGATGTCAGAAAAAAGCCCCAGCATTTGGTGTCAGGAGAAACAAATCTCTATCATTTGGTGTCAGAAATGTAGTGCATAAGAATCACTCAGGTACTAACTGCAATTTTTATTTACAATTTTGTTTAAGCAAACATTACAGGAGTCAGTGCTGTATCTGTTTACCTATGTACTCCTTGCTTAAAACAGCTCGGTGCATCAAGGTGTTCAATCAGTATTTGATGGAAGAATTAATGAGATCGTTAGTGATATTTTCAGGAGAGTGGCAAGGTCAAATGACAGCATTTTACAAATTAGAAGATAGATAATGCACTACTTAGGGAACTAAGTCTGAGTAAAGCATGGTCCAAGGAGGTCAGAGGTCAACAGAAAACAAGAGAAAAAGAGCATTCCCAGAAAGTGGAGATCTAAGAAGGTAAAGGGTTATTGAAGATAGGAAAAGTTGGAAAGTAAAAAGGAAACTTGAAATAAAAAACAAACAAACAAATAAAAACCTAGTAAGTTACTACTAGAAGGGAATAGTGTGAAATGTATAAGAAAAAAGAGAATTTATTTTCAAGATGAAGGTTGTTAAGAAATAGAAAAGTCAGTACATTTTAAAAATGAGTTTCAGGCTATGTTTCTTTTCAAAAATTTTTAGAGTCTATTGACTATGAAAAAGAAAAATTGCCTTCGGGCTGGAGAGGTCCATTAATACCCCCAACAAGAACGATCTCCAGCTCACTAGGCAAGCTGGAGAGGGAGAGGAAATCTGTATCTGGAGAGAATGCATGTGTCATGGACCAGACCCTTAGGCCAAGGACTTTCTGCTAAGACACTTCTCGGAGAAGGAGCCGGGGTCAACTTACGTGTCAGGAAAAGTTGGAGGAAAGAGCAGGTGTATGTCCACATCTATGTGCAGTGCAGGTCACAGACTTGCACGTTTGGTGCCATTATTTCACCCACATAAATGAATTATATTTGACTCTCTGTCTTCAATCATCGTTGTATTTGGAAAAGAAAACTTATTTCAAAAAAGCTGCATTGCATAACTTCTTGTACACAGGTATATTTCTTTATGCTATTTTATGAAGTTTAGCTATTATTATTGAAAGGAAAGTGATTGGTGACATACTGGGTACAAAGTGGGAGTTAATGAATATTGGGGGAGTGGGGGTAATCACATTTCCATCCCAGTTTCCACTGCTGTGACAAAGGTGTTCTCTCAGAGTCCACTCTGTTCCCTTATTATTACATTCACAACCACATTTCTTTGTTTCATTTTTTAGAAGATCTCAGGATAATGAAATCTAAGAAAAAACATGATAAGAATAAAAGATGAAGAATTTGGAAACAACACAATAATTTAAATAATAATTCCATTTATTTCTAAGATTTCTAAGTCCTCTAGGATTCATTTGCTTTGTTTTAAAAAATGATGTTTATATCACTATTCCCCACTCTGTCCTGTATGTCAACTATTTCAATTCTTTCTTCCATTAACACTCATAATAGGCCTGCATGCCTCGAGACTCTCATAGCTGCCTGGGACCATGTGACCTGTTCTGATCAATCATTCTGAACACAAGTGATATCTCACTTTCAAACCAAGCATGTAATTGTTATGTGAGATCAACCGCACTCTCCTTTTCCTCTTTAGCTATGGTGAATCACTCCATATTTTCCTGTTCATTAACCAAGTCTCAGTGCAAAAACAACCAGTATGAGTACCACAGCACACTTCACAATATTGAACAATAGGAAAAGCAAAAAAAGAAAGACATTTTTTTACTACATTTCATTGTGCTTTACAACTTATTGCAGCATAACCTAACTTACCCTGACTCATATACAAACTGGTACTGAAAATGTGGCACAAAAGTTATACTCTACCTGTAACAGGTAGAACTGTCTCAAGAGTCAGGTGGCAGACCCAGAAGCATGGGTATTGGTGTCTGTATAAAGTTAGTAAGACAGTAATCCACAATAACTTGAGAGAGACAGAGAGAGAGAGTTGACATCTAATGAGCTCGGTAGCTTACAGGAACAATTTTAAAAATTTCAATATTACAGGATGTGTTGCTTACTATTATCTGTATTCTACTACTCTACCCTAGAAAGACATATTCTTAGAATAGTCTGGTTCACAAATGTGATTATGAGGTAAAGGAGAACAAAGAGAGTCCTGAAATTTGGTTCTTACTGAATAGAAACAAGCAACTTTTTTTCCCAACTAGAAACCATAAAAGAAAGATTTAGGGCATATTTTTGACTCACAAGAACTGATTAAAATGAAACCTCCTGGTAATAAGTGAATTCAGATGATGCATAGTAAATACTCTCAAGAGGAAAAAATGGCTCAGAGGAAGACACTGAGGATATTTTTTTATGTATGACTGATAGACTCAGAGCACCTTGCTGTTAATTCCAGAGAAAACAGCCCAGACGAAAGAGAGCAGAAACATACAGAAAAATAAAAAGAACTTTCACTGTCAAGATTACTACATAAAGTTGACTGGAACCAAGTTAATAATAAGCCAGCTATATTTTTGCTAGAGTGTAACCACCTGAGATGCTAATAACATGGAATTAAAAACTACCTTTTGTTTTAGCATAGCAGTGCTGCTATAACAAAGTATGACAAGTAGATGTCTTTTTTTTAATTTTGAAAAAAAAGTAACCTTTTTTTAAGATTTTATTTATCTTTCTTTAGAGGGGAAGGGAAAGAGAGAAATATCAATGTATGGTTGCCTATTGTGAGTCCCCTGCCGGGAACTGGCCTGCAACCCAGGCATGTGCCCTGACTGGGAATTGAACCTGTGATCGTGTGGTTCGCAGGCCCGTGCTCAATCCACTGAGCTACACCAGCCAGAGCTACAAGTAGGTGTCTTAAACCACAGAAATGTATTTATCTCACAGTTCTGGAGGCTAGAAGCCTAAGACCAAGGTGTTGGGAGTACTGATACCTTCTGAGGGCTATGAGGGAAGGATCTGCTCCAGGTCTTTCTCCTTGGCTCTTCCATGGTTATCTTCTCTGTGTCTCTTCACACCGCTTTCCCTCTGTTTCCATCTGTCTCCAGATTTCCTCTTTTGTAAGAACACCATTCATATTGTGCTAGAGGGCCACCCTACTCCAATAGTATTTATGACTTCTGAATCATTCAGGATTTTCCTGAGAAACAGAATAGGACAGAGAGATGGAGACAGAGATAGAGAGAGATGATAGAGACCAGAGATAGAGATGGAGATAGATAGTGAAAGAAATTTATGATAAGGTTTTGGCTCATGCAATTATGGAAGCTGAGACGAGGTGATGTCTGCAAGATGGAGACCCAAGAAAGTTGGTGGTGTCGTTCAAAGGCCTTGAAAGGCAAAGAACCAATGGTCTAAATTCCAGTTCAAATCTGAAAGCCTAAGAACCTAGAGCACCAAGATCCTGCCTTCCTCACCTTGTTGTCCTATTCAGACATTCAGTGGATTGGATGACGGCCACAGTGGAGAGAGCAATGCCCTTTACTTGGTCTACTGATTCAGTTGCTAGCCTCATTCAGAAACATCCTCATAGACACCTCAGAAATAACGTTTAACCAAATATCTAGGAATCCTGTGATCCAATCAAGACAATCAGAAAATTAACTATCACCTCATGTAAATTAATTGCATCTTCAACACTGTACTTCCAAACTAGTTTATATTCTGAGGTCCTGGGGCTCAGGACTTCAACACCTGAATTGCAGGGTGGGGGCACACCATTCAACTCACAACACCCTTGGTCTTCCAATGGTTCATAGGCAGGAAGGAAGCTCAGAAAGCTGCTCAGCCGTTAATGAGGGCAAATTCTTTCACGTTTTCCTCAGATGTAGTCAAAGAACATAATGGATGCAGAAGGTGCTCTTGGAGGGTGGGAGATTCAACAAAATTCTTGGATTGCCACAAATGTGTCAAATTCGTAACACTACTCCAGTTGTTTCAGGGGGCCATTACCACATCTCCCAGTGATGCTCCCATGGCTCCCCCTCACATGGTTGCCATGGAGACGACTAACTCAGAACAATGTCGCCATTGTGAGACCATCTTGCCCAAGGTGGGCAAATTATTGACACTTCCTGTAAATTATGAAGTGTGAGTAAGAAGCAGAGGCTTGTCTTCCTTTCGGCGCCTTCAGTTGACCATGGAAATGACCGCAGATGGTTGACTGTTTAGGGTGAACGGAGGAACAGAAACAGTTGGAGGCCAAGAGATCTGCTACTGGGTTTCCAGTAGTTCTACAGCTTACTAGAGCCCCCTCCTGACTGGTATGTCTGTCCTTAGATTCCAAGAGGTAGACGGTGTTCTTCTGATATACCTGTTATTGCCTTTTTGCTGCTGCTGCTATTGCTATTGCTATTGTTCTGCGACCATCAGAGTTAGTTTCAGGTGCACATAACCAAATGGAAAGTATTCAATACAGAAACAACTACTTAGGTATAAGTAGTTGTTTAGATATAAAACAAAAAACAACAAATAAAGAAACTAATGGATACAGAACCATGGTTAACAGAAGGGAGAGTGATGGGGGAGAATGAAGAAGGTAAAGGGGGTCAAATATATGGTCACAGAAGAGGACTGGACTTTGGGTGCTCAGCACCCAATGGAGTATACAGATGTCATAAAGTTCTACACTTAAAATTCATATAATGTTATGAATCATTGCTACCTCTGTAAATTTTACGAAAACATTTCTTAAAAAACAAAGGGTGTTGCCCATCATAATTGACTCTCTGTCAATTGCATAGTCCCTCTGGTTATTGGGCTGTATATCTGTAAAGTTTGGATACTATGGATACTTCAGGAATACTATGAAGGGAACGTTCTGAACAACCCTCATGTTATAGAATATACACTTATACTAGTGTATTTGCATATTTAAAATATCATTTTAAGAGTCTTTTTTATTTGAAAACCGCTAGGTGTTTCACATACCTTTGGAAATTCTGATTATGATTTTCAAGTGTATAACTTCCCTTCCTGATTAAAAAATCTCATTATCTTCCTTGGAACACAAAAAGTAATGTTACATTTTTTGTAAATAAAGTTATATCCATGATTATCTTATAAAATAAATAACCAAGCTTCAATGAGATTTAAAGAGTTTCAATGACTTTTTAAAAATATATAGAAACTATATGTTTGATTTATAGAAAAGAGGTGATTGCTAAGACAGATGTATATTTTATACTAATGACATAAATCACTCCAGTAGCTTAGTGGCTTACATAACAAAGTTTAGTATCTTTTAAATGTTACATTTCTGTCATGGGTTGGTCTGTCACTCAAGCATCCAGTGTCTTAATAGTCACTGACAAGATATACACTGTCTTCAGTGTCACCAGGCACATCATCAGAAAGAAAGGAGGGTACCTATATCACCAGTTAAACAGACATGGCCACATCACTGCTCATTGGCCAGAATGAATCACATGGCCCCATCCACCCATAATGGGCTGTAATATCCTCATTTCTTCTCCTCAGAAGGTGAAAAAAAAACAGATACCAGTGAGCAGAATAATTATTTATCCAATGGACAATAAAATGTGAATTGGGAAGGCCTACCTTTCAATTGCATTACTACCACTTGCTATTTAATATCATAAGATGGCCATGTGTTTATTGCTACCTCCTCCTCTGTAAAATGAGGCTGGATAAGTCATAACAATATTTTGAGGGTCAAATGAAGTCTAGCAATATGTAAACAATTTATGTAAAATATAAAAATGCTTTTATAGAAAAATACCAGGAAAAAGAGATTCATTCAAAATAAGTAGAAGCCAGATTAATTAGTTATCAGAAATTAACTTGAAAACTTGACAGTTAAAGGGGGAAAAAAGAAATTAACTTGAATTGTATGCATTTCCAGAAGAGAAAATAAATTGAAATTCTTTGTTTGTGGCAATATACCCATCAAAATCTTTTCTATGCCTATTGCATGAAATTTAAATATAGGTTGACCTGAATTAATAATTTAGCTATATTTCTGGATGCAAATCAATAATGTTCCAATAAAAATATGTTCGTTTTTGTTATTCAAATAGTTTTTTAAATTTTTTGAGTCATTTACTAATAGTTTACCAGTGAACTTTTGATTTCTATACATTTGTTATTTGTGTATAATTTTCTTGGATTCCCCTAATTAGATTTTTTTGTTGAGGTGGTTTCTAGCTTATTTTTTGAGAATTACCTATGTAGGTAATCATGGGAAAAATGGATAACCACATGCAAAAGAATAAAACTCAACCACTGTCTTATACTATGCACAAAGATTAACTCAGAATGGATTATAGGCTTGAATGTAAGACTTCAAATCATAGAACTCCCAGAAGAAAATATAACATTCTTGAATTGGTCTTGGTGAAAACTATCACTGAAATGAAAAGACCATCTACTGTTTGGGGAAAAATATTTTCAAGTAATATATCTGATAATAGGCTAATATATAAAACGTACAAAAAAACTAATACAACTCAATAACATAAACAATTTTCTCTTGTAGTAGCCTTGTTGAATTTTAATATCAGCGGCGAGCCAATGTCCTTGATACATAAAGACTGTGTTTGTTTTTGAGTAGACTTTCCACCAAAGCTAGAACAAAAGTTAATCCCCTAAATATGCTGAGGTCAACCAAAATAGATCATTTTAAAGTCAGAAATAAATTATTTAACTTTAACAAGCTTTTTCCCTTTAGCAGCAGAAAGAGGTATTTAATAAAAAGGTAGATTTAATTTTATGGAAGTAAAAACATTAACTTTTGGTCCCTTAATGTTAACTACTGTATCTACTTCTAACTTATTTTAGTTCATTAAATGTTCTTTTTAATAAATACTGCCATTGTATACAGAGCTTGTCAAACACCGAGCCAGAATGGAGTATTCTACTCAGGTATTATTTTCCTCAGGCCCAAAGGTAGTGAAGTCTTGCACAGCTTTTTCCAGGTATCATGTAAAAGGTGTGTCATGTGTGCCAGGAGGGGGAAAAATAAATAAAACTTGAAAAGCACTGGCCTAGGAACTTTCCACAGAGTAGTAATAGTAAATAATCTCGGTTGCTAGTTACTCTCAAATAATTTAATGACCAATAGTGGAAGGAGTGAAACAAAATCTAGTAATACAAACTAAAATTTAAATATTAATTAAACCTATATGAAATGTAACAGTTAAGGGTTGAAGAATTATATAAAGGAAAATGCAATTATCTTAATTTCTATGCATACAGAGGACACTGGCCAAATAAACCTTTAGTTCACTCACAGCTAATTGTGTGGCTGGGTAACAGTCCTGAAGGGAAGTAGCTGTGTATCCACCAGACAGTTGTGTCCTTTACAAATTAAGTACATCCGGAAGTGAAAATGGACTTGTCCTTGAAAGAAATTATGGGTCATAATTGTTAATTACCAGGCCTCAATAATCACCAGGCTTTATAAACACATCTCTTGGTGTATGAGTATCTGGACACTTCCTTTCACGCTCCAGACTCATCACTAAGGTCACTCCCTTGTTCCTGCCCGTTGGACTGACCACTTCTCTGACATGTATCTTCACATCATAATCCCCTTTCTAACATTTCACTCTGGATTTGAGAGCACACTCTCACTCCCCCAGTATATTCCTACTGTATTAACAAGTAACATTTGCCTAGTTTATGGTGCAAGAGGCTCTGAAAGTTAAAGCCACAGAATATTTGACCAAAGTGCTTTTCCTGTACAATTTCTCATTTGACGCTCATAAGAGACCTAAGAGTTAAGAAAAATAAATATTTTTATTCTAGTTACACAAATGAGAATGGTGAGAGAAAGTCTTCCACCTTCTCCCTACCATTCTCCTCACCAAGTACAAGAAATGGTTGGTGACAGGCTCTGCAATTCAAACTCAATTCTACCACTTGGTGAATCTGGAAGGCTGAGTCTATTGCTGAAAATCCCCAGCAAGGAAGTTGGTACTTCCTTGTCTGCCAAGTAAGATTAAAAAGGAAGACAGTTTAACTGATGACTGTTGGGAGTTGTCCACATCACTCAATTATCACAAAGCCTTTAGAATAGGACCTGGAACAAAGGAAGCAACAAATAAGTAAATGCAAAGTTTGCAACACAGAATTATTGATATTAGTAAAGCTTTCAACATGCGTGTCCAGTGTCAATGGCTTATACTTCTAACCAAATCATTTACCAATGATCCCCAACTTTTGGGGCACCAGAGACCGGTTTCATGGAAGATAGGGGCGGGGGCAGAGCTTAAGTGAGCTTCCCTGGCTCTCGTGCTGTGGGTGGATGTTGGAGGAGGCGTAAGGCGGACATCAGAGGAGCTTTGCCCGTGGACCAGTACCAGGGATTTGGGGCCTCTAATTTACCCAATCCTCTTACTCCCCATCAAATCTCTTTTAATTGTAACATTTTTATTTGCATGTGATCATAATTCAAAGACTTACTCCCTCCCAGCAACTATTCAGTCACACCAAGAAAAGTTTGTAGGTCACATCTTATACACTATTCAGTAGGTAGTTTCTCTCAGAATAATCTCAATGTCAAGTACTTGAGGCTCAAGTTACTTGTGATTTATGCCTCCCTAAACTACATGACATTTATTGCCCATAAGATGAAAAAAGTACTATTTGACTTAAAGTTGGACTTTAAGGAAAACTCAGAGGTTAGCGCAAAACAATCTAAAGTGGGTTATAATGAGTAAATTTGTGACAGAATGAAGAAGACAGGCTGGGATCATTAGATGTAAGAGAAGTACTAATTCAATTAGGTGTGAAGATTTAGATGGCTCTGACTCACGTCATACCATATATCAATTTGACAGTCAGACAAACCTAATCCAAACTGAATCCAATCACAGAGCCTTCAGAGATTTCCCCACTCCTAATTAGTGGAAAAGGAGGAAAATATCATGTCCCTAATGCCCTCAGGAGAAAGAATAAAATGTAATTTGTTAATTGTCAACTGCCAGACCATACCCTTCACTTGTCAGTCATCACGAGGAAAGCAGTGGTTCCTGAATTTATTCTCTAGTACAATGGAGGAGAGGCAGTAAGTCACGCTTCCCCTACTGGCTGTTACAATTTCTGCAGATGTTAGAAACAATTACCATAAATTCACTCACAGAATGTCACATTGAAAATTTTCATCTGGATTGCTGTTGAAAAAAGATTTCATTTGTGATCTTGAATAGTGTTACCAGAGGTGTGAGAGCGGTGCGCATTCGGTAATAAAGGTAAGGAAGTTTCCCCGAGGAGGACCTGTTTATTTATAGTCACCCACACTGAGTCTGCATCTCATCAATCTATGAAACAGTTTATGTGGAAACAGCATCCAATATAATTGTGCAAAAGAGGAAAATATGTTCTTGGCTTTAAACTTTAGAGAAGGAACAACTCCTTTCATCTTACTAAACTGAGGAAAGACCTTGTTCAAACATTCAAAATGGTTCCAGAAATTGCCAAGCAAGTCAGTTGCGGGCACGCAGATAGAAAAAAGCAGTGCTGTCTGAAGCTATGACTGTCGGCCTTACCTGTACCTCCAAAGGCACGTGCCAGCCTGCCTGTATTCTCCTGATAGGTTCTACCCCACTGACCACGTTACCAGTTTCAAACTGTCTCACATTTCACCTCCAAAACTCGACTCCTCTTTGACCCCCAGTTCTCACAAGATGATCATGTCTCATAACTCACACAGAAAACTGAAGTTATCACCTCACCACTTCTTCAACTTTTGGCCACCAAACTTACGAATTTACTAAAATCTATTGTTTCTCAATGTTTCTTATCATTAAAAATACTCAAGTTATTGTCATGTTGATTAAACAAACATGGAACAGAATCCATATTGATTTTCTTGCACACCTAAAACTGTTACTTCATCTTTCTCCTCTCCCACATAGTCCAAATGGCACAATAACCTGTGATAACTATCTTTACTTCTTTTTTTGAAGGATTTTATTTATTTTTAGAGCGAGGGAAAGAGAGGGAGAAAGAGAGTGAGAGAAACATTAATGTGTGGTTGCCTCTCACATGGCCCCCACTGGGGACCTGGCCTGCAACCCAGGCATGTGCCCTGACTGGGAATTGAACTAGCAACCCTTTTGTTCACAGCCCATGCTCAATCCACTGAGCTACACCAGCCAGGGCTGTCTTTACTTCATTAATTTTCATTGACTCCTTATACCACTGGCTTTGACTATCATGCCTGAATAACTAAAACACAAATGTTCTGGAATGGTGGCTTCGGGTCACTGAAGACCACCTTCCCAGCTAAATAGTAACATAAAACTATTAAATAAAAAAACACAAAAACAAAACAATTTTAAAAAAATCAACTATTTGCCCTGGCTGGTATAGATCAGAGGAGTGAGCACAGGCTGCGAACCAAAAGGTCATAGGTTTGATTCCCCGTCAGGGCACATGCCTGGGTTCTGGGGCCAGGTCCCTGGTAGGGGCCATGCAAAAGGCAACCACGCATAGATATTTCTCTTTCTCTCTTTCTCCTTTCCTTCATCTCTCTCTCTCTAAAAATCAATAAATAAAATATTTTTTAAAATCAACTATTTAAAGATTCTAATTATCCTAAGACCATACCTCAAATGGAGAAACACTTAGTCTAGAATATCTACTAAACCTTAAAAAAAAAAAAAAACCTGTGACATTTGACATAATCGAATCTCTCCCACTGAGTTCAATGAGACAGAAATTCTCTTCTGGAAAGCTTCAAGCCAACCCAAGCAAGCCTCTCTTTCTTCATGGGCCCCAATTTCTCTCTGGGTAAGGCAGGTTGATATGTTTTTTATCATCTCCTTTCTGCCATCTCTGAATGACTTAATATTGGAAAGCTGGATAAGTCCCCAAAATAATGAAGACATTAAATTTAGTCCCTGTCAGAATCCAAAACTGGAAGGTGAGAGAAATTAGTTACCCTAAAATGCATACTAAAATGTAAAGAACCAAGAATAGCCAAAGATACCTTTAAAAAGAACAAAGGTAGAAATGTGAGGTAGGATTGACACAAATATGTGTCAAATTCAAAGCTTACTATAAAGCTATAGTAACCAAAAACTGTGGTACTGGCAGAAAGAGAGTCAAAGATTAATGGACAGAATTGACAGTCCAAAAATGAACACTGTTTTTATGGTCAACTGATTTAAACAAGGAGGGGATGTGAAGACAATTTAATGGGGGAAAATGTGGTTCTGGATAACCATGTGCAAAAAATAGTTACCGTAGATGTCTCACTTACATTAATATAAAATTAACTCAAGATGGACGACAGAAATAAATTTAAGAATAAAAACTGCAGAGAATAAAATGTAGAGAATAGATACTAAATAAGAACATTAAAAATCACACACAAAATGAAAGAACAGATGTTTAAATCATATATCTGATAAAGAACTGTATTATAAATATATAAAGAATTCTTACAACTCAATAATAAAAAGACAAATAATTTTTTAAAAAATAGATAATTTACTTCTAATTTCTCCAAATAAGGTACACAAATGGCTGATAAGCTCATGAAAAAATGTTCAACAGCATTGTCTATTAGCAATATGAAAATCTAAACCACAAATACCACTTCACAAACACTAGAATGAATATAATAAGAGTAGCTACATGGCCCTGGCTGATGTAGCTCGGTGGATTGAGCACAGGCCTGTGAAGCAAAGGGTCACTGATTCGATTCCCAGTCGGCACATGCCTGGGTTGCGGGCCAGGTCCCCAGTAGGGGACACATGAGAGGCAACCACACATTGATGTTTCTCTCCCACTCTTTCTCCTTCCTTTCCTCTCTCTCTAAAAATAACTAAATAAATATTTTTTAAAAAAAGTAGCTAAGTGGAGTCAAGGACATGAAGAAATGAGAATCCTTATACATCGCTAGTGAGAATGTAAAATGGGGGAGGTGCATTGAAAACAATATTAAGCATAAAGTCATATGACCCAGCAATTTCACTCTCCAGTACATGTCCAAGATAAATAAAAACATAATCCATGCAAAATTTGAGCATTAATGTTTATAGCAACATTATTCATAACAGACAAAACTGATAACAACTCAAATGTTCATTAACTGATGAGTGGATAAATAAGATAAATAAAATGTGGTATATTATAATAAAATACAATTCAGCGATAAAAATTAATAAAGTACTGAAACATGCTACAACATGGACACAACTTGAAAATAATATATATCTATAAAATAAAAAATGGGTCAAGATTTTAAAGATTTAGTGTGGAAATAACTAAGTTCTTGGCACCAGATGGTATACCTATTTTTTTACAATTTCTATATTGTTACGAAAGTTTCATTCGTATAAAATGTGTATCTCAAAATGAAGTATAACACATTACTTACAGTTGGAATAGTGTTTCTCAGACTGCCCTGGTTCACCTTCAATCGCTTTGGTTATCTTTTCAAAATCCTCATGAAGAACGTCAATTCTTCTCCATCCTGCAGAAAGGTATGTTAAGGCAAGGTAGTTCCAATAATTATCTGCAGATATATGATAATTAAGTAAAATAGCTCTTTATCAGGTATGCACTAAGACACATTTATCTACAGTAGAGAGATGAAAAATTAAGGTAATTATTTCAATAAGTCAAGGTAAAAGAAAACTCTTCTCAATTTTTTATTTATTTTTATTTTTAATTTTTAAATTTATTTTATTTTATTTAATTATTGTTCAAGTACAGTTTTCTGTCTTATATTCCCGGCCCTGCCCCCCAGTGCTCCCAACCTCCCTCCCATTTCCGCCCCCCACCTTAGTTATTGTCCATGTGTCCTTTATACTTGTTCATGTGAGTCCATCCTCTTTTCCCCTATGATTAAAAGGAAAAAAAAAAGAGGGGAGAGAGAATTTTTCTCAATTTTCTAAACAGTTGGGCTTCAATCTTTCCATTTGAGTCTAGAATCACATGAATAATTACCTCCTTTCTCCGTTTCACTTTGCCAGTGTATATTTGACCTCAACTGCATGAAACCTTTTCCTGGGCAGAAGCATCCCTATGATTGCTCTGTATTTTACCTTGCCAAGCCGTTCCATTCATGTAAATAGGAAAATAATTTAGATTTGTAATTTAGAACATCTTTCAACCTTCATATTTTGTTGCCTTGAAGAATGTTTTTTTAAAAAAATACTAAAATTAATTCTCAAAAAATCTTCAACATAGATTTTGATTCTAATTATACATTAAGAAAGGCTGAAAGTAAGTTTATCACAAAGAAAAAACCTACTTTCTAAAATGAAAAGATTTCTAGCATATGTATTTCTAATTTCTAATTTGCAAATATCAAGTGATCTGAACTTTCCCAGTTGTGATCAGAAAGCAAAATAGATCTGTGTGGGCATGGCCAACCACGGGCACATTGCCTTATTCCCACTAACCAATGAAAATTCCCTGGAGTATCATATGAAATGGAAAACAACTCAGCTTTCTATTGCAATTTGGTAGTTTTTCAATATTTCAAGTTTTCTCTTAGGGTCCCTGGAAACTAATGACTAAATATGGATAGAAAAGTAATTGATATTTTTCCCAAAGGATATAAACTAAAACTATCCACCAATGAAAGAGAAAAAACAAAAGACAAGGTTTTAAGTCTGGATTGCCTAGATTTATTACTGACTTTGAAAAATGTTCTATTTCACTCTTTGCTCAGCCCAGAGAAGACAGTCCTTTAAAAATATGGTTAAAGAAAAAGATGAATCTCAGATTTATATTCTCTTTTAGCCATTGTATTACTAAAAGAAATAAATCTTCAAAGTGCAAAAAACCTGCATCATTGCTTTCAGTACTAAATTAGTATCTTTGAGGTTTTCTTTCAAATCATAGATAGATTGACCCAATCCATTGTAGGCGGGTTTTAAATTGACTGTGCAAAAAAACATTATTTTTACATGTTGCTTTGTTCCACTGACTCTATGACAATTTAGTTCCTAAGATATATCATCACATTCATTCCATATTTAAGGATGGGGAGAAAAAGAACTTTTCAATGTGTGTCACAATAACCTATAACATATTCATATGTGGAATACATGAGGAATTGCCTTCATTGAAACAAACTATAAGAGCCTTAAGGCTTTATGGTGATAGACTTCATTGGCCACACAGCCAGTGTAAAATTAGATCCAGTGTGATTATTTCTGGGGAATAGTTCAGAGCAAATAACATCAAGAAAGGCTTGCATAAATCCAGATGGAAAAAATGGGTTTAAATCAAACTAATAGTTTGCAAAACATATGGAAAATGCTCCGTATTGTGCTTGAAGACCCATGGCCGAATCCATATTCAAAAAGTAAAAACAAACTGGAGTGACGTGAGGGATAAATTACTTGTCATCATGATCTTTAAAAATGCCAGAATTTAATGCAAAAATATAATGCTAACATTTATTGCTGCAAAAATAAATGCCAACATTAGACTTAACTGGTGAAGCCTTGTGGTAGCATTTCTGCAGAGTGAAAGGAACATGACAAGCAGTATTTCGTATTTATTAGAATACGATTTGGTCTTCTTTATCATAAGCAGTAGATTTAAACACTTTATTTTAATTTACTTCACGGTATTGAGGAAAATGTTGACTCAGATAAGAAAAAAGTATGCTATATAATGTTGTTTACTGAAACAATCCATCACTCTCAGAAGCTAAATATTTATTATGACAGCACCAAGCCTTTATAGTTAGGAAAAAAATCTTGTACAAAATGGCTGTGACATATCCCGGGTCCCAGACAGCATATGTGAGTGGGAAATTCGGTGTGAGTGCACAGTCACGCATAATATATACAGTACTTTTTCTGTGTCTTCCCATCATGTTGCTTGCAGAGCTGACAGCAAACAGTGTCCAGACCTAAGAATGCCATTAACTTATCAACTCAAAAATGGTCCTTTTTATAAAAGGTATCATTTATATATGTACTAAATGCATTTGTTATTTGAGTACCCCCTTCCCAAGATAAACCAGGTTTCTGAGCTCTCACATATCTAATATTTTATGATCTATTTAAAGAAATCACTGCATATCTGCTCAATTGATAGAATATTTATAAAATTCAGATACTATGGAAAGTGACAAACATACTTTTTCTAGGCTTCATCAGGCCAAGCATAGCAATATTTATCATATTAAAAGTAAAATGTGTAGAGCTCACTACATAAAAACATTAGGTACATAAACACAATAAATATGTATGTATGGAAATCCAAATGTTTGCATACACATTTTGTGTGCACTCATAAATACCTTTTCCAGGAGGAAAAAAATAGTTTTTATTTGCATGAAGGAATGCACAATTATACATGCAAATTTTAAAATGTCTAGTATGAAAATTAGTAATTTCAATACACTACACTCTGCAAAGTTATTTACATTTAAATATGAATCCTCTTATCAGTTAGGTAGTAAACAAAATTCCACATGTCTAAGTATAAATATATTTTTTATAAATATCCTATCTCTTGAAAAATGTGTGATTATATGGATTCAGTATATGCTACCAGTAAACACCAAGCAATAAGATAATGTATTTTGAAAATTCTCTTTCCCAAATACCTACTATGGAATTTAAATACTAAAGGTGATTACTTGGAAATTAAGACCTTAAATATAAACATTTTATATACATTTGTGTGAATATTTTTTGATAATTATAATAGCCCACATTCTTATGTTGGTACCTGGGAAATTAAGATAATACTCTCACATTGTTTGGAGCAAGAGTGAGAGGTTTAACTCAAACTAGAAGTATAAACATGCCAAAATTTATAGTATTCTTTAGTGCATACATACTCCATATATTCCTCTGCCAAATTATAATGTTATAAAAAATAAAGTGTGCTACAGAAACTAGTCTTTCTATAATGTCATTTCATCCAGCATTTACAATTTCTTGGTTTTATCCTTTGGCAGTAAGGTAATGAGAAATATATTTTGATACCTTAATTTTGATATTTGTGATGAGTTGGCTAATTCCATACATCCATGAGTCAATTTATTCAATGAAAAAAGAAATAATGTGCACGTATCTGAGGGTGAAGCATATATAAATGGTTTATGTATGGAAAATTCTTCTATGCCAACAAGTGAACTAAGTGTTACAGAATCAGGATCTCTGGCCCTCAGAAAGCCCCTAGCCCAGGGGAAGAAGACAGAGGAGCCAAACTCAACATGGTGAGTGGTATAGTAAGAATATGGAAGCAAAAAAAAAAAAAACAAACCACCTAATCTGGCTTGGTCAGGTGAGAGCAAGGTCAAAGGGAATCAGAAGACTGTGGCTAAGAGGGAGTCTTGACATAAGGAAGAATTCACAGCCCAAAGTGTGACATGTAGCAGGAGGTTCTCTGGGAGGGTGAGTGAGTGGTGTGTGGGCAGGATGTGGCCTGTTCCATGTAGAGCTCTGGGAGGCAGACCAATGTCACCACAGAAGACTAGATTAGTAAAGCCATGAGCGACTTTTGTCGTGCCCCCGTAATATATGTATTGTCATTGTCTCAGTGTTCTCATCTCTCTTCATTCCAGGAAAAAGGGCATCCAACTACTCAACCCAAAGCAAAGTAAATTATTCATTAAAGAGGCAAGGGATTTGCACATCAGCAAATCTTTGACAACTCGGGGAAAACAAGCCCAAATCAAATGAAATGAGCATTTATTATATTACCATAATGTATGGCAATAATTATTGCTTTTAAAGCAATAGAGATTATAAGGTCACTGAAGTGTTTTAAATACCACCATGGGCATATAAGCATTTGTTAGTTCTCTTTCACATAAGGCAACTACTTCGATACTCCATAGAAGTCAGCAGTCTATGAAACGACACACTGGACACAACCATAGATACCTATTGACTCCCTTCTCATTCATGGGCTGGCTACCCTCACCTCTCCTTTCACGTCCTATATGGAAATCATTCCAGTTCCAAAAAGCAGTCTGTCCTGTTCCCTCTAGCCCCATAAAGTCATGGAGCTCAGAATATTCTTCCTCTAAGGAAATGTCTCCTGAGACTCGATTGCTGTTTTACATGTTGTTATTCTGAGAGAAGAAAGGGCAGCGCTCTGTGTAGATGAAACGTATATTTACCTGTGTCATCGGACTCATCCCAAAACCACATGAAGCCGAACCCTGCAAAAATTTCACCCGAGGACTGACTGTGGTTAAATAAGGCATTGTCTTATCTGGGAGATGTTTCACTTTTCAGTTAACATTCAATCAATGCTCATTATTTAATTGATATTTCTTTTTAGCTATTTTATACTTTAAATTAAAACAGAAGGATCACACAGAAATATGACATGGATTGTGACGAATAAAAAGAATTCTGCAGTATTTATTCCCCTAAATACTAGAGGAACTTGGACTATACTCAGAATTCTGAGTATTTATTCCCCTAAATACTAGGGGAACTGGAACTATAGCTGACTCTTTTACGAAGGCTGTGAAAACAATGTATTATAAAGTGGGAGTTACATAAGATAATCTATTAGTGCTGTTCCGACAGAGTTGAGGTTGGAGTAGAGGAAACTATAGGCTGTCTTGACCTACAAGCAATGTGGATGAGATAGAGCCATGGAATTTTTTCAAAAAACAGTTACAAAGTTTCCCGAGTTTTTTTAAAATGTATTTTTATTGTGTTTTTCTGTTACCTTTTATCCCCCTTATTACTCCCTCCTTCTCTGTCAATCACCACACTGTTGTCTACCTCCACAAGTCCTTTTTCCTTTCTGCTCCGTTCCTTCCTCTCCTTAACCACTGCCCCTCACCCAGAGCTGTGGGCCTGCTCTTTTAGAGAACATAAGGAAAGAACTCACTGGGAGATGTTCTGAGACTGGGCCAAATGTAATGATTTCAGAATTCAGAGGACCCAGAAAACTCCTGAAACACGGACTTTGAAAATGAGCTATTCTAAGATGGAGGGATCTAGGTTAAATAAGGTCTCAAATTGTTTGAGATAACTTAAGCAAGGATGCTAAAATAAAGAAATATTAGTGAAGCAGATAGCTCGTAAGTTACAGTGTCAGCCAATTGATACAAAACGTGTTAATTATTTTAAATTTCATCTAAGTTAAGGCAGTCAGAATCCATGTCTTTGTAATACAAAATCAATGGATAAGACTGTAACAGTTTTCTGAACTTCAGTGGCCCCAAAACAATTTAAATTATCAAAAATTTAAAATAAATTGCTAGTTCCAATATAGTTTATATTCAACTAACAGGAATTTTGTTTTTTTTTATTTAAAATTATTTTAAATATTTAGCCCATATAGTACTAATCTAATATTCTTTCCCTTAGAGATTTTCTGAAATATCAGCTTTTTCAATTTAGAGTTATGATTATTTAGAAAAATAATGGACCATGCATTCTGAAATTTTCCTGAATTATCTATTTCCCAAATATTTTAATATAAGTAAAATTAATCTGCATGTGGCATAGAACTATGAAATATTTTAATTTAACCCAGGCAAAGCTAATTTATACAACAAAGTGTTACACCAACAAAATTAATTTGACTTAGAAAAGCATTTTTTATTTTCTTGACTTCAAGATTAATACTTGAGAACAAAACTAATTATACTTTATTTGTCCTAAACAATAATTTTACCACCTTGTCAACACTTTTTTAAAAAATATTTTATTCATTTATCTTTAGAGGGGAAGGGAAGGAGAGAGGGAGTGAAATATCAATGTACGGTTGCCTGTCGTGTGTCCCCCACTGGGAACTGGCCTGCAACCCAGGCATGTGCCCTGACTGGGAATCGAACCATGATCGTGTGGTTCGCAGGCCCACGCTCAATACACTGAGCTACACCAGCCAGGGCAACACTTTTTGAAATCTCTTCCATTCAGGTTTGGATAATGAGACACTCACCTCTTGCTACTATGAAATATGTGTAGTCCTCCCAAATAAGGTAATCCATAGCTGATATCGTACAAATACATTTTATATACAAAGATACAAAAAATGCAAATATGAACAGTTTTTCACTACATTCAGATACAGATTTAAGCCTATTTCTGCATACTTGTATGTGTGGAGTGTGTGTGAGAGAGACGGATGACTCACACAGCTTCAATATTTAATGCTTTCTTTTACGTTATCACTATCAATCAAAACCTCCCTAATACATGCAGAGAAGTTATTTATCTTCAATCTAACAATTACATTACTGCTGATGGCACAACCATTCACATTCATTTTCTCAATCAATGTATTCATTCCTCCTCCACTTCTCGGTGCAATGCTTCCTCATCAAAGTCCAAGTACAAGTGCCAAAGCCTACCTAGTGTGTCTCTTTTTGGTTCTTACTTGATGAACATTCTGGTCTACTACCCTCGTCTGCGTCAGTTTTTGTCATATCTACCATGTTGAAGATGCCAGTTAAGAAACAAATTTGTTATAAAACCTGGACACGTTGGTGTTTTGTGTTTGCTTGGCTGGGCATTGCCACCTCTGGTAGCTGTCTCCTTTGTCACTGAAATTTCCTGACGTATGGCATATAAAGTCTTCATCAGGAAGGAAGCTGCTTTAGAATATTCTCTGAAGTCTACAGAGGAATCCAGCTGGAAGGAAATGATTGGGAATCATTAAATTTTCTCTAACATTACAGAGCTGTGATGACTTTATCAGCGTTGTCACATAAGCACTGATGCTTTCTCCTTCAAACTGTACGTGGTTTATAAAATCTCACTCGGGCTCTCATTAGAGAAAAGCCATCATTGTTTCACTGAAAACCCTCGCTGCAGAGTTCCCAAGTGCTTTCACGTTTCTGACGAGAATGTGCTCTTTCCTATAATTAGACTACAGGGAAGACCTAAATGTATTTCTTGTAAGTTCAATCACCCAGCTATTTCCCCATAGCTTTAGAAAGCTGACATCAGAGCTGACCAAAAAATTCTTAAATCCACAAATACATAAGTTTTACATGAACTGTTTTTAATAAATAGTCTTCATAGTTTCCTTTGTTTCCTTTGAATATTGGTATTGACCTAATGAAACTAAAGAAAAAAACTATGTAGATTTTCCATCCAGAGAGACCAGCTGCCTATTTAATAAGGACCCCAGAAACACAATTTTGGGGGTGGAATGAGGCTCAAAAAAGATGCTTTCAGATTTAAGAGGACCCAACTTACACTAACCAAACAGAAATGGCTGATGTAAAATCCAGAGGTTGAATTTCTTATATCATTAAAATAAAAGAGCTGGCAAACTTCACAAGATGTGCATGATGAAAACCAGTACAAGACCTTCCAGTGACAAAGCCCTTGGGAAGAAAATTCAGATCAATGCATCGCATGTTAAGCACACAATCACAGCAAGGAGAAGCCACTGAAGATATTAATGACCAGTGTCATCAAGTCATTTTCAATTCATTTGTCTTTTATGTATGAATACTTCTACTCAGCAGACTGCACACCGATTCAACTTATTGTGAAATATCTTCCCTTGACTTTGCTGTTGGTACACTGACACATCCTTGCTGAATGGAACTTCTGTTTCTTAGATGCTATTGGTGTAGGTGAAAAGCAGGCTTCTCCACAGACTGCTAGGAAAGCATTCCAAGCCACACATGGTAGATTGTGGTGTGGCAGAATGGTTTATTTGTGTGGAAGGCTGCCCCTGAGTTTCCAATTTCTCATCTCCCTCCATCCTGCCATGGAAAAAGTCCAACTTTGTCTTAAGCCAGGCCAAAACAAAGCTATTGTCCATATTAAAGCTTAGCCCTTCGGAGCCCACGCAGTCTGCTGTGGGCCAGGTACCTTCCAGACCTACATGGTCGAGTGCTCCTGGGCAAGATGGGGCACAGGAATCAATGGAGTGAGTGCAGGTCACAAGTGAGAGATAGTGGGGTGAGAGAGCTGCTTTTTCTTCTCCTAGGAATATATTAGCTTGGGTTTGGGCCAGATCAGGTGCTTTTTCAAAATAACTAATGAACTTCCCAAGATTTTGTGGGTTTTTTGATGGGTTCACCTCACAACCAATCCCTTCCTTCCCCGGGTTAGACTGATAGGCACCTTTGGTCAAGGATCTTCTCCTGCACCNGTCACAAGTGAGAGATAGTGGGGTGAGAGAGCTGCTTTTTTCTCCTAGGAATATATTAGCTTGGGTTTGGGCCAGATCAGGTGCTTTTTCAAAATAACTAATGAACTTCCCAAGATTTTGTGGGTTTTTTGATGGGTTCACCTCACAACCAATCCCTTCCTTCCCCGGGTTAGACTGATAGGCACCTTTGGTCAAGGATCTTCTCCTGCACCATTTTTGCTTGTGTTCTCACGTACAAACCTTCCCCCACTTCCCTCGACAACCCAGCACCAGAGCGGGAAGGGGAGGGGTGTTAATTCTGTTGGAGAGCAAGGCGGTGATCCCTTGATATGTGAAGCTGTAGCTTCCTCGAGAAGCAGACAGACTCATGCTCCCCGGTTGACTAAGCTCAAAGACTAATTATCTTTGCTGCTCTTCTTACTAATAATTAGTTAACTGTGATAACCCTACCTCTTTTGGCAAAAGTCTTTTTGAGGACAGACTCTTATTCATCTAATTTTCTTAATCTTATTATGCAATTTAAAAATTAGTTAATTTACTTGACTAAACTCCCTTAACTGCAGCCTTCTGAGGAGGATAACTATGATGCTTATTGTCCAAACTGGGCCACATGTGATACTTCATTTTCCCAGGATTTTAACTCTAACTGGGTTCTGCCCTACAGCTTGATGTGGAACCTGACTCTGCTTGTAGGTAATCTATACATTTTCAGATCACTAACCTCATCTGTGGAATTCAGATGCTTCTTCTTTTTGCTTCAAGATTGAATTTTTGTCATCCTTGTTACCCAACTGTAGTGAAAAGAGCTTTTCTCTATGTAGTTGCCTGAGACTCATTACACTATTACTCATTCGCTTTTCTCCTCACATCATCTTTCTGATTTCAAAAAATTGTTGTAGACATTAGGACTGTGAGTAAAATAATAAGTATGTGGTTACCTATTATGCCTGACGCCCTTGTAAAGATGTCACATTCTCTGAATGCCACCTGACAACTTCTTTTTTAAGATTTTTATTTATTTATTTCTAGATAAAGACCTGAATTAGTAAGGAGTAGATAAATATTATTTAATGAATAAGACCTAAAGAAAAATTATAATTATTGAACATTTGTCTAATGCAGTTAATAATGATTTAAAATATTGGTAAAACTGGAGAGAATTGGAAGACTTTATGTGCTCTTATAAGTATGTAATTTTATATAAGAGGGGAAGGGAGGAAGAGAGGGAGAAAAACATCCGTGTGTGGTTGCCTGTCACACACCCCCCACTGCGGACCTGGTCCTCAACCCAGTCATGTGTGTTGACTGGGAATTGTACCAGCGATCATTTGATTGGCAGGCTGGCCCTCGACCCACTGAGACACATCAACGAAAGCATAAAAACTTCTTTTAGAGAAACAAATGTTGGGACACCCTCAACACATACACTTCAAGTCACCCCCAAATGTCCTTATGTCTCTTGGCCGAGACAATCCCATACGCGTGTGCTAGAGCTGACTGCCTCACTGATTGGGTTCCGGCAGATGTAATCTATGGCACTTGGAGGTCCAGCCCCTGCCATCTTCCATTAGACCCCTTTTCATCTCTCCCAGGGGAGGGACTCCGGTGGAGGATTCTGATGCCATATAAGTCAGCAGAACGATGTGATTAAACAAGTCTTGCTCCTGCCTTACAGACTTTGTCTATTCTGAGGGAAAAACAAAATAAAACAAGAACTTTTACCATGGTAAGCCACAGTTATTTGTTATAGTAGTTAATCTTCCCTGACTAATATGGGTGACATTGTAAAGAAATTCATAAAAACCCACTAAACAATTCATTAAAAAAGATAAAAAGCCTTGTCTAAAAGTTATGGAATACACTGGTGGAAAAATTACATACTTATAAGGGCACATAAAGTCTTCCAATTCTCTCCAATTTTACCGATATTTTAAATCATTATTAACTGCATTAGACAAATGTTCAATAATTACAATTTTTCTTTAGATCTTATTCATTAAATAATATTTATCTAGGCCTTACTAATTCAGGTCTTATCATACACCTGTCCAACCATTTTACACTCCCAATTTACCATTTTGTCATTAGTCATTGTACTCTCTCTAATCCACATGTCCAGGGTTCCCTGATTAATCTTCATAAAACAGTCCCCTTGTGCAGGGCCCCAGTGGATTCTTCTTTGCACAGCATACAGTCCAAACATTTCCCCCTTTTACTCACTTTTGTTATCTTCTCCAAACTCATAAAACATCCAAATGACCAACTCTATACTTACTAATTGAACACCCATTTTATTAAACCCTATATTAATCACTGCACAGTAGTAATCTTCCTAACATGTAGCTTACTCTTTCTACTTCAATGGTAAAGATAATAAGCTTTACAAAGATTGAATATACCACCCAAAACTGCATCAGTAGAAAGTACAAATGTTGAAACTATAACACAGGCAATTTTTAGTCTAAATTTCACCTACATTCTGCTAATACTTTTGCCTTACATCATTCCTATTTATCTCAAAAATAAGGATGAGCAAAGACATACAAATTATCATATAAAGAGAAGGCATCCAAACCTATCTTAATAACCAATGAGGAAAAAATCACCATTATTTTAGGAACTTCAAAAATGTTTGTCAAACATTAAAAGCTTTCTAACTGATAATTATACATGTGTGGGTAATAAACCAAGGGAAATATAGAGTACATTTTAAAATGGTAAAATGCTGGCAATAAAAGTGTTGTGTTTCTTTTTTTATTTCTTCTTTAAAAAACTCACCAAGAGCAGTTTGAATAGTGCTTGTCTTTTTCTTTTCACATTGCATACAACTTGCAGCAAGCATCTTGTCCAGCCTTGGCAAACTGACACACCTCTCTAAGCGTGGGGCAGTTTCCAACATGTTATCCTTTAAACTTTCAATATCATAAAAAATTACAATTTCTTAAATGTGAAGTTCTTTTTTTGCCAGCATCACTTCCTTTCAGACATTCTTTTATTCTTTTAATAACAACACATTTTCTCATTTTTATAGATAAGTTCTGCCTTCCTTAATTTTCTCCTCTAGTTTTTGAATGGTGGCAATGTCAACTCTTTCTTCTATAACTCCACTTGCCTTCCACTCAAATTCTATTTCCAGCATCATCACCTTTTGCTTCTCTGTTGCATTTGAATCTTTGCTGGCCAGCTTCTTCTTCGGACTACCAGTTTCACAAAATATCAAGTGGTTTTACCACTGGAAGACAGGGAGGCAACTCAGCTCCATGATTTCTGGTCTGTGCATGACCTGAAGAACAGATATGTGCATGGTCAATCACTGACAAAGTGTGAAAATATGGCATAATTGGTCACTCTTTACACTGTACACTTGTTAATTATGCAGCAACTTGTGGACTCAAGACCTAGTAACAATATTTGTATTCTATGCACTTATCTACTATTACTATAAACACTGTAATTTGATCCAGGTTGTTACAAGCTTGGTGTTAATGAAGTCATGGCAACTCAAATTTACACATATTCATAAATGATTCTCAAATAGTTCCAATATTTATTAGCACTCATTTTTTTCTTATATATAACTTCCTTAAACACTTTGCCTGTTCTTGTCCCTTCCCTTTCTTGATTTTGACTTAAGAGATAAGGAAGGATTGAGTCCATCATCAGCACATTCATATTTGTCGTTTACCTCCTTTTTCCTACTTTCTCTTACCAGTCTTTTTATATCATTTTAAGCTCTGGGCCAGGGTCCCAAAAATCTGTACCTCGAAGATAAGCAAGTCATACAATTGAGTGGCTGTGGAAAGGGGACTTGTCATTCATGGAATGGCTCATGCCACTGAGGGACTCCTGCTCTTGGCTCCAGAGGAAACTCAGCCATACCAGAAAAAAAAAAACACAATCCTCTGAGGTTTCTGGACTTTTTTTCAAGAGGAAGCATAAATTTTCTGCTATAAAAAATAGTCTTTTATGGCAGTTCTTTAAACCATTAAAAACAGAATTATCGTATGATCCAGCAATTCTAGTTTGGGATTTATACTGACAAAATTGAAAACTGAGACTCAAACAGATAGTTACACACTAATGTTCAGGGCAGCATTACTCAAAATAGCCAGAAAGGTGGAAGAACCCAAGTGTCCACTGACCGATGAATGGGTAAACAAAATGTTGTCGACACATACCTCAAAATAGTATTCCCCTTTAAAAAGAAAGAAAAGGCTGACACATGCTACACCATGGATGGATCTTGAAAAAGTTAGGCTAAGTAAAATAAGCCACTCACAAAAAAATTAATACTGCATGACTTCACTCATATGAAGTACTCAGTCAAATTGACTGAAACTGTAAATGGTGTTTGCCAGGCTCTGGAAAGAGGGAGGAATCAGAATTATCATTTCATTGGTGCAGAGTTTTAGTTTGCGAGTTTTGTAAATACTTAATGTCACTGATTTATATACTGAAAATTATTCAAATATGTCATGTATATTGAAACATGCCAAATTATTAAATGTTAGCAATTTATTTATTTAAAAAATATGTAAGAAAGGCTGCATCCAAGTGTTTTAAGACCTAATACTGATAAAATATAATGGTGAGCTCCTCAAAAAAGTCTGAATAACCGAATATATTACTAACAGGAGAGAACTTCTGTTTTGTCTGGAAGAGAAACAAGCCCTTCTCTTAACATTTGCACATCTAGCGATCCCATGTATTTCCTGCAGGTTACCTTCTGCTCCACATAGTTCAAACTTACTTTCCTTTTCCGTTATATGTCAGGTTCTAGTTCCATACAACATTTTCACACGATCTTTGGTTTCTTAAAAGCATTAAAATTCCTGAATTCTTTCTATCTGGGTTCAGCTAGTAATGCCAGTCAGGAAAGTGATCGCAAGCCCATAGACATATCAATCTAAACCCAAACAAAATGGATCATTTCTAGCAGAATCTCCTTAGCAAATATGAAAAGTGTTTATAGCCACCTTGAGATGACTTATCACGAGGGAAAGTGGGACAGAAGACAGGTCTTAGTGGAAAGAGATATTTATCTTAACCAGATAGATTTAAAAAAGGTCAATCAGTGTTAAAAACTAGTTAAAAACTAATTGAATTGTGAGGGAACAGTATACATACAATACAAGAAAAAAGGGAGAAAAAAGACACTGAGGCAAAAGGTAACATGTGATTTAATTAGAAGATCTGAAGCTATATATTAAATAACTTTACTAGGATATTAAGATATAGACCTTGGTATAACACAGGAACAAAAATAGGAATATGCTTCTATAGGATCTTTGGATTGGGAAAATTTATATTCGAAGGAGGAAAGAAATAAAGATATAGTTATGTGCACAGAGAAAAATGTGTCTAACAGAACATTTACAATAAAGCAGGTAGGGGAAAAAAACAGAAAGCCAGAATAATGAAGCAATGGTAATAGGACAGGGAATATATGGACATAAGTTAGTATTTGGCAAAGAAGAAGCACCAGATTTAAGCACTAACAGAACAATATATAACAAGGAGGTACTCAAAAGGGGGAAAGATGAGTAGTATTAGGAAGACTATTGCCCACTCCATATGCCATCTGTTAGTATGACAGTGTGTCAGAAAGTAAAATTGTTCACAAACACTAATAAACTGACTTAAAAATCAACCTGTGGCATCTGCTGATGCATAGATAATTGAATGCTTGTCCATTTACAAATCAAGCAGAACTAGTTGAAGGCCTGAGAATTCAAGCTGCCAATATAGCATGTAGGTCTTATGAAGGAGAAATTGCTATTCTAATTACTGTTTTAAATTTAAATGTCTTTATAGTATTTACTAACAAACATTTTATGTTATGTCCAGTACACTACAAATAAAGATCTTGGAAAAAAGGTAAAAGGTTGATGCCCATGATACTAAGGTTTGTGGGTTCCTTAAATTATGTACTATCTTGCATTAATAGAAAATTATATAAATGTTCATAAAAGCATAGTACAAAGTACAGAAGATAAGCAACTTTGACCAAAAATGTTTACTGCAAATTCCATCATCATGGAATCGGAAATTAAGTGTTTTTTTTTCTACTGTTTCTTATGATATGGTTGTTTTTGTCATAAAAAGAACAGTAGTTTGGGTTGTGAAGGTGAAGAGTATCTTCAGAGGTCTCAGAGGTGCACCTTACTTTTGCTCTAGAAGGATTAAACATTTGTTTTTCCCAGAATGAATGACAGACAGGCCATACAGGCTAACAGGACACCAAAATACAAGCATCCCACTGTAGCCATAGAGATGACAGACAACCTCTACTTCTAGGGATCTCCATTGCCCTTGTGCTTGACCTTGTCACATACTTTTTTTTTCTATCTTTAGATCCCTCAATTTCCAGCTCTATTTCTTTATTGTTGTTCAAGTACAGTTGTCTCCATTTCACCCCACCACTCCCTACTACCCCAGCGATCCCCGCAAGTTCCATCTCTTGAAACTTCGTAATAGGGAGATGAAGAAGATGATCCAGGTTTCTGTTCACTCGAGAAGCAGATTATGATTTAAGTGATCTTTATTAAGATATTATAAATGAGAAGTTATTGAATCTATTTAGATGAAAATCAAATTGCAGTCCACTCTCATGTAAACAAATACAGCACATTTGGGAATATATCTGAAGTTACATATTTTCATGATTTTAGCATAATGATTGCTGTGTTGATGATCCACACAGGATGTATCATTGAGTGGCAGGTGTTACATGGTAAAGGTTGCAAAGATCAACTATTTTAGCATGCCTCCGCCAAAGCATAATGATACCAATATTTTTGGATACTGCTTAAAACTTCTTATTTAGTTCATGGAAATTAAGGTTATTATAAACTGATCTTGAACATTGAGCTTGGTAAACAGGTATTTTTCCTGTATCCATCCTTTTACTATAAAATTTTACAGACAATCGTTTAATAAAAAATTTGCAAAGATCACTTTTTTAGTTTTAGTTATTAAATAGGATGAAAAACAAATGAACAAAAAAGTCATTTGGCTACAAGAAAGACAATATTTTTATCTAGAATTACCCATTAGATTAAATACCAGATTTGAAATGCAGCATTTTAAGAACTATAAGTAGAAATTAGACCTTCATATTTCACTTTCCTCAGGAATTATTTGAGCATTGATTATATAATCATATATGAAAATATCTCAGAAAAGTCAGAACATTTAAGAATCTGCCAGCACGTTTAATCATTTGTCACTTCACAATGCTTTTGTAACAGAAAGTTTGATTGACTATCATTACCACCAATTATCCCATGTGCTTCTGTATTCATGTAGGCTAGTATGTCAGGTAGTGCTTTAAATAGTTTTCCTGGAATTTAACATTAGAGGCTCTATGTATTGTTTTTTTAAGTATTTTAAAGATTATATTTACTTATTGGAAGGAAGAGAGAGAAACATCAATATGCAGTTGCCCTTCACATGCCCCCCACTGGGGACCTGGCCCGTAACCGAGGCACGTGCCGTGACTGGAAATACAGCCAATGACCCTTTGGTTTGCAAGCCAGCGCTATGTATTGCTTTTTTTCTTTTTAATCAACATGGGTTATTGTTGATTTTACATTATTGCCATTTGTTCTCAGGGAACACAGTCAAAAAAGAAATATTTCAAATTAGTAAAGAAAATCTCAGATATTTCATGCAGCAACATTTTTACTGATATGTCCCCTAAAGCAAGGAATATAAAGGAAAGAATAAACAAATGGGATCTTATCAAAATAAAAAGCTTCTGCGCTGCTAAAGAAAACAGCATTAAAATAAAAAGACAACCAACTGTATGGGAAAACATATTTGCCAATGATACCTCAGACAAAGGCTTAATCTCCAAAATATACAAAGAACTCACACGACTTCACTCTAAGAAGACAACTAACCCAATTAAAAAATGGGGAAAGGACTTGAACAGACACTTCTGCAAGGAGGACATACAGAGGATCCAGAGACACATGAAGAGATGCTCAATATCGCTTGCTATCAGAGAGATGCAAATTAAAACCACAATGAGATACCCCTTTACACTGGTGAGAATGGCTATCATAAACAAAGCAATAAACAACAAATGTTGGAGAGGGTGTGGAGAAAAGGGGACTCTGGTCCACTGTTGGTGGGATTGCAGACTGGTACAACCATTATGGAAAACAGTATGGAATTTTCTCAGAAAACTAAAATTGGACTTGCCCTTTGACCCAGCAATTCCACTGCTAGGATTGTATCCTAAGAACCCTAAAACACCAATCCCAAAGAACGTATGTATCCCAATGTTTATAGCAGCACAATTTACAATAGCCAAGAGTTGGAAGCAACCTAGGTGCCCGTCAGTAAGTGAATGGATCCAAAAACTATGGTACATATACACAATGGAATTCTATGCAGCAGAAAGAAAGAAGGAGCTCCCACCTTTTGCAACAGCATGGATGAAACTGGAAAGCATTATGCTGAGTGAAATAAGCCAGGTGTTGAAGGACAAATACCATATGATCTCACCTTTAACAGGCAGCTGAACAACAAAACAAACAAGCAAGCAAAATATAACCAAAGACACTGAAATAGAGAACAGGCTGACAGTGACCAGAAGGGAGGGAATCTCAGGGGAAGTAGGGGAGGGATTTAGAGGAACATATATAAAGGATACATGGACGACAACTGAGAAGGGTGGAAATGGGAGGGAGGGGGGAGCACAGGGGGTGGGATGGGCTGGGAGTAACAGAATACTGTACTTGAAAAATAATTAAATAAAGCCCTGGCTGGTGTAGCTCAGTGGACTGAGCACGGGGCTGCGAACCAGACAATCACGGTTCAATTCCCAGTCAGGACACATGCCTGGGTTGCAGGCCAGTTCCCGGCAGGGGCCAGTTCCCAGCAGGGGATGCACGAGAAGCAACCATACATTGATGTTGCTCTTCCTCTCTCCTTCCCTTCCCCTCTAAAGATAAATAAATAAAGTATTTAAAAAAAAACAAAAAAAAACAAAAAAAATAATAATAATTAAATAAATTTTAAAAAAAGAAAATACTAGTAAAGAAAAGTAAAGTGACATAAAATGTAATTTCCAATATGAAAACTTGAAAAAATAGTGTATAATGCATAAAGTTTCTCTGTCTCTTTTTCTTTTTCCTTTCCTTTTTGTTTCATTTTTTCCTTTTTTTCACTTCTTCTTTTTTTTCTAACCATTGTTATCTGCTGAGTTAACTAAGAGGAATGTGTCTCAAGGGAACAGACACAGAGAATTTTAGTGTGCAAGGAAAAAAATACTTGAATATAAATATCCTTTATAGTGAGTGATATCTGTTCAAAAGGAATTTCAGGACAGAATCAATCAAGTATTACTTGTAATGGTATACAAACAGCTTTTTGGTCAGATATGTCAGAGGTAATTTTACTTTTGCTATGAGTTTGCTGGCCAGTCATTACTGAGATCCAATTATCAAGTTTAAGTACTAAATTTATTTAGTTCAAATAAAAAATATTTCCTAATTTATCCCTCATTATGTTTTATCTTATTATAAAGCATGAGATTTTACTTCCAGAAAAATTCAAATAGGATTATGTCTACAGAACACTTCACTTTTAACCTATTGAAAGTATCGATTCAACAACATTCACTGAAGATATGATATGTACTCTCAACTGCATTTGGCGTTGAGACTATAATGCTGCACAAAAATGATATATTTCTAGTCTACATGGAACTGGAAAGAGTCCAGTGTGAGTAGAGTATACAGAGAATATTTAATGAAGAAAAAAATGAAATGGGTATTGAAAATTAAAATGATTTTTATCAATAGAGAATGAGAATGCTGTGCGGAAGATAAAAGCAAAAAAAAAAAGCAGGAGTGACATCATCATGATGGCAAAACGGGATGTTCCTGACCTCAGTCCCCTCATAAGAGGACTATCAGCCACCCACAAACAAGGCGCCATCAGAACCCAGGGATGAGGCTGAAGCACCTGGACCACAGAGGCCTAGAAGGACTACCTATAAGGGCAGGGTAGGAGCTACCCTGACCGCCCTGTCCTTCCCCCAACCTGGCATGACAACCAGAGGGGGCCCCACTGGTCTCTTCAGTAGGAAACAGAGCCCCAGGCAGATACCCAGTTTTCCCACACTGCAGGGCACTTCCCAGGTGGCACACTGGGGTTCCCCTCACAGGGGTCACCAGCGTAATCTACCGTGCTTGGCCACTGAGGACCAGACAGAAACAAAGAAGGGTATGAGGTTCCAGCAACCAGTAAAAAGAACTTGGCAGACCCATTCCTCCTTGAAGCTGTAGCCAAATGGAAATCCTGGCTACTGCCTCTTCCTACGTGCAGAGCCATACCTGTGACCCTGTCTGCCAGGAGCTTAGTGGGCAGTTCTGCCTGGTTCAGCTCACCAGCCAGCAAGCTGTCCAGGCATTGAAGTCTGTACTATGACATTGCCCGGAGAGGAAATCAATTTTAAAACCTCACCTACTGCTGATTATAGCCTCCAGTCCCTTCCTAAGTCAGGAAGCCTAAACAGAGAAACCCTCCAGCCATGGAGTTCATCCTACAACAGGAAACCAAGCCAGCTGTCCTGCCCAATGGTGACATATACTCTCCAAGGCCACACAACAAGGGAGGCCTAACAGTGACTCTGGACAGCCTTGGAACCTGCCTACCACACCACCCAGCCGCAGAATCCAGCCTATGGCCAAGCTTGATTTCCAACATAGCCTGCAGCCTTGCTAAGGTAGGGAGACCAGCCAGTGACTCAGCTGGGCTCTGTGGAGCAGAGCCTACAGCCACACCTGATAGGGGAGCGGGGACAGTGACTTTGACCAACCACAGAGCCAGTCTTTAGCCCCACCCATTGCTGGACACAGCTGGAGGCTCCTGCCAATCAAAGAGCCCAGCTAGGACCTGGTCCACAGGGAACAGGAATCAGCTCTCTACCTCATCATGAAGCCCAGCCTGCAACCCACTCAACACTGGAGGAAGTTTCTAAGATTTGCATTTGCCCTTGACAAATAATCTTAGGGAGAATGTGCACTAGATTTTGGGCAAGGAAGCTGCTAAAGTGGCCTGCATTTTTAAAAAGCCTCTTTTTCTTTCTCTCTTTTTTTCAGTTTTTATTTTCCCTCTATTCTCACAGTGTTTTAGAAATCGCCTAGGGTGTGTTTTATTTCAAAGACATGATGAAAATTACATCTTGAAAGAACAGAGAAAGAGTGCAAGTTTTCTCCTAGGAATTCTGGGGTATGTCTTCATTATCAAAAGTCTAGGGTAGTTACTGCTTAATTTGTTTCATTGTATTAGGGGTCAGAGGGCATGGAGCACTTCATTTCACTGTCAATCACCAAAACATCCTCCCCTTTCTTCTCTCTTTGCCAGGAATTCCACCTCTTAACCTTCTGATGGGGCTTCACTACAAGCTCTCAGATCTTTACCTGAGGCGACTCGCTCCCTCCCAGCTTTGCCAAACAGCACACTAAAGTCTCCACTTCATGACCCTGCTCCCCGACTTTGTCTCCCCGAAACCCACAGACTAACAGACAGCCAAACGTCCTCCTCTAACCTCAGCTCATCATCTAACTTGCTAACAGGGCTTCAGCCCCTAGTGGAGCACGGTGACTGACACACTGCCTACAGGAGAGGCCAAACCACCATGATGCGGCCATGCGTTTCCCTTGCACCAGAGCGCTCTGCTCAGTTCCTCAAAAAAGCACAGTAAACCAGTGGCGTTACTGGGTGTTTGGGGATCATCTCTGTACTCATGGGTGGTCCACAAGCATCTGACAAACCACAGAGTTCCATGCCTAACCTGGAATATGATCCACGGACGCCTTTCTCCCAGCCCCGTTTCTTTGGTCTCTTGGCTGGCTGGAGAATTCTTGGTTTGTAAATTGGATCCCTACGGTGAGAATGAGGAGGGACCCAAGAGAGGTGGGCCTCTCAGGATGGGTAGGTGGCAGGTTTAAAAAGCAAGAGAACTTATGTACAAGCTTGTCTGTGTTCTCTAAGAGAAGGACATCCCCACACCCACCACCCAGAAGCTTAAAGGTTTAAATAAAGGCCTTACCTGTTTTCAATCAGGTATTGGGTCCAGGTGGTTTGGGGGACACATTGCTGTCTCAAGGCTGCATCTGTCCTTAAAACCAGCTGTAAGGAAAAGGTGGGAGGAATGTACATTCCAGGAACCCAGGGGCGGTGAAGAGCCTTGAAATTGTTTGGATCCAGCTTGCCGGTCAACAGGAACCGGAAATGCATCCTCTTGCTTCCCACCTCCAACCACACAGGTACCTCAAAGATTAGAAAATAACTACTGTTTTCACCCTGGCTGGTGTGACTCAGTGGTTTGAGGGTAGGCTTATGGACCACGGGGTTGCAGGTTCCATTCCCATCCAAGGCACGTGCCAGGGTTGCGGTCCATTTCCACAGTAGGGGACGCTCAAGAGGCAACCACGCATTGATGCTTCCCTCTTTCTCCCTCCCTTCCACTCTCTATAAAAATACATAAATAAAATCTTAATAAAAGTATAATGATTTGTGAAGTTCATATTAATTTAAAGCACAGGGTAAATTATAGATTTCAATTAGCTCGTTCATGTAACAAAAAGACAGAGTTGAAATTCGGTCACGGTTATATGCTGAAAACATCGAGCTAAGGCAGGTAAGACTAGCCTGTGGAATGTAGCCAAACTCATTAATCAGTCTGTAGGGGACATGGCCTCAGTGACAGTATCTGCTAAGAAAACTACACAAATGCCAGATGACAACAGGAAAAGGGTGAAAGTCAGGAAAAGCACTTCACGTAGTAAAATTAAGAGCAGTTTCAAAGATAATCCAATGCTCACCGAGACAAAAAAACCTGCATTTTATGTGTGATACTTAACAAAAGTCTATTTCCAATAGTAACAAAGAAAGGATATATGATGATGATCAAATCCAGTAGTTTCATATTATTGAAAAGAAGACATTATTATTCAATCAATACACATGTGTCAAAATCCACATGTCAGCAACTGTAATTGCATTATTGATTAAAATCTAAGAAAACATCTCTGAAATCACAGAACAATAATATATTCAACTGCTTATTCAGTGTACGATTATGCAAAAGGTATAAAGCAACCATCTTACTAAACACACATAGAATTATCAGTCTGAGAAAAAAATTCAGGAATTTCCATTGCAAAGCTGCCAGGAGTCAATGTAAAAGGAGTTGAAAAACGCACCTGAAAGTGATGTCAGAGGAAATGAAGAATAAAAATGCAAGAATTGTGTAAACCCATAAAATAGATTTGATAGAAACTTTGAAAAAGTTTTGAAGTAGTTTGAGGAGTGATGAGAAAAATTTAGAAAAATAAATACCACTGGATCTAGAGAAGTTCAAAAAAGTAATCTGCCTGGGTTTCAGAGAAAAATAGTATCAAATCTAAGGGACATGTAGCATGGGGAAGTGGATCTTCATTAATATCGGTATATTTGTGTGTGACAAACTGTCTATGAAAAGGAAAAATCCATTCTTCAAACCTTCTGTTTACCTATTCATGGTTTATGAGTAAAAAAGTTGGTCAGCAGTGCCTGCCTTAACAATAACAAAAGGTATGCCTTGTTCTTCAGACAACAAAGTGCTATTGAAACAAATTATCACATACATATCATATTTTTAAAATAAATCAAGTGGCATTTGGACATGCAGTGGTACAACTATGTATAAAGTAAAACAAATATGAGAAAGCTAAGTAATTTGAAGATAAAATAAATAACCTGTTATGCAATGAATCATGTCCCCCATAATTTATATGTTGAAGTGTTAACCCTCAGTGATCTGGAACGTAACTATTTGCAGATAGGACATTTACAGATGGTAAAGTTAATAAGAGGTCATTAAAGTGGCCTCTAGTCCAACAAGACTTATTTCCTCATAAGAAGAGATTAGGACACAGACAGGTTGTAGAAGGAAGACCATGTGAGGACACAGGGAGAAAACAGCCATCTACAACCCAAGGAGAGGGGCCTCAGAATGCCGTCGGTCGACGCTTTGTCTAAGACTGCCAGTTTCCACCAAATCCCTGTTGCTTAACCCATTTAGTCTGTGGCAATGTGTTATGACAGCCCTAACAAATTAATACAATATCTACCATCTACAGTTTCCGAAGAGACTTTTCTACTACAAACGAGCATATTATGGTCAGATTAACCAATAAAACTACCCAAAATACATACATTATGGTCAGAGATGGAGAGGATGACAAATTCTGCCTATATAAAGCCAAATAAGAAGAATGAATGAGTAAAACAGAAATAGATTTTTCATGATAGTCTATTATATGCTTTTATAAGCAAATAATTTTACTTAAAAATGTACTAATATATGATGAATTATTTAGTGTTAAAATTTCTAAATGACAAAGTATAGTCAAAACTTTGCGTAATTTGTCAGAGTCAAATGAATTCCTGAACGAATAAACTTTATCTGATAATATTAGACTTACTTAATATTTATTGGGGACTATAAAAGTTATTTCTGGTCAATGAATCAAACATTAAAAACCAATAATTGAATTAAATCATATTAAAAGGCCCAAGCTATCATTTTAAAAGCAAAAATAAAATATTTTTTAATTTAGCAGTTTCTTTTTTCTTTTTCTTTTCTTTGTTTTTTTGTTATTTTTTTTTTGTTTTGTTTTTTTGTTATTAAAACAAGGCTGGGTGTTTGGCACACTCATCTGAAAGAAAAATGAAGGTTAAAATGACCCTACCACCATGTACTCACATTTAGAAATGATATTCTGAGGTGTTTTCAGATGCATATAAATGTAAACTTTTCATACTTCAAATATGAAATTTTATATTCAGAAAAGATATAGTTTAGGCACTTAAAGCTCAACAAATGTCAATACAAATGTATTTAAGTTTCCTGAGACCGAGTCAAATAAATATGCATTTGTTAAGTAAAAAAAAATTATAAGGATACTCCAGAATTGAAATAAAAAATTTCAGGAGGTATATGTGAAATAAAAACTTTAAGGATGTATATGTGAATGCTCTTTGCACAGTTTTGGTTAAAGTATGTACTGGAAGTCAGAGTTTAAAGGACTTTATAAAACTGTCACTTGCCTGCCTTGTACTATGAGCAGAATTATTTAAACACTTAGTGCCCCATTTCTCAATCAGTGCAACCTTTTTTTGCCATATGACACAGGGGTCATGATATTATACTATCATAAAAGCTCATATCCATTCTATATTTGACTTGAGCTCTTTCATAACTTTTTTCACCTTCTGTCATTGTCTTCAGCAAGGAGATGGCAGCTAAATGACTTATTCAGGGGCACTGGGCCAGCCCACATTATGCTATTGATTTAGATTAATAGTTTTTATTTTCCCAGTTGGATTGACCCTGTGAGCCTTGTCAACACTAATTCCATTTTCATAAAATAGGGATAACACCACTTAACACCTAGGTCAATTGAGTACCTCTGTAATTATTCTCTTATACATGTGAAGTACTTTGAGTGCAGAAAGTAAAGTGCCAGTCTCAAATTGCAACGTGTTTAGAACAGAGATGGCTTGAGAAATGGTATAATTCTGTTTGATGTTTTAGGTGAGCAAGCATGGCGGAGAATTTGGTTTATTATTTTTAGTTCCAGGTGGTGACTTTTTCTTGGAGGGTGGGGATTTTCTTTTTACTAGTTAACTTTTCAAATATTATTATTTTAAATTTTAAGTATATTTTACTGATTATGCTATTACAGTTGTCCCATTTTTTTCTCCCCTCTACTCCACTCTGCCCTGCACTCCACCTCTCTCAAGCATTTCCCCCACTTAGTTCATGTCCATGGGTTGTATATATAAGTTCTCTGGCTTCTCCACTTCCCATACTATTCTTAAACTCCCCCTGTCTATTTTGTGCCTGCCAATTACGCTTCTTATTCCCTGTGCCTTTTCCCCTATTCTCTTCCCTCCACCTCCCTGCTGATAACCCTCCAAGTGATCTCCATTTCTGTGATTCTGTACCTGTTCTAGCTGTTTGCTTAGTTTGTATTTTGTTTTGTTCCAGTTGTTGATAATTGTACTTGTTGGCATTTTGCTGTCCATAGTTTGGATCTTCTTCTCTTTCTTAGATCAGTCCCTTTAACGTTTCAGGTAATAATACCTTGGTGATGATGAACTCTTTTAACTTGACCTTGTCTCAGAAACATTTCATCTGTCCTCCCATTCTAAATAATAGTTTTGCTGGACAGAGTAATCTAGGTTGTAGGTCCTTGCTTTTCCTGGTTTGAAATACTTCTTTCCAGTCCCTTCTTGCCTGTAAGGTCTCTTTTGAGAAATCAGCTGATAGTCTTATGGGAACTCCTTTGTAGGTAACTGTCTCCTTTTCTCTTGTTGCCTTTAAGATTCTATCCTTGTCTTTAATCTTGGATAATGTAATTATGATGTGCCTTGGTGTGTTTCTCCTTAGGTCAAACTTCATTGGGACTCTCTGAGCTTCCTAAACTTGCCTGTCTAGTTCCTTTGCAAGATTGGGGAAGTTTTCCTTCATTATATTTTCAAATAAGTTTATAATTTCTTACTTTTCCTCTGCTCCTTCTGGCAGCCCAGTGATTTGGATGTTGAAATGTTTAAAGCTGTCCCAGAGGTTTCTAAGATTCTCCTTACTTTTTCGAATTCTTATTCCTTCATTATGTTCTGGTTGAATGGGTATTTCTACCTTTTGTCCCAAATCTTTGATTTGATTCCTCATGTCCTTCTTTTCACTGTTGGTCCCCTGTACATTTTTCTTTATTTCACTTTGCATAGCCTTAACTTACTCTTTTATTTTTCTGCTGTACTCAATCATTTCTGTGAGCATCCTGATCACCTGTGTTTTGAATTCTGCATGTGATAGATTGGCTATCTCCTCATTGCTTAGTTCTTTTTCTGGAGTTTTGATCTGTTCTTTCATTTGGATCATTTGTCTCAGCACATCTATTACATTGTAAGGGGAGGAGCCTTAGTTATTCACCAGGGCGGGACCACCCACTTCACTGCATTATGGCACTGTGTGTAGGGGGAGGGGTCAGAGAGGGAACAACGTAGCTTGCTTGGCTTGTGTACATTGTAGGTCCCTGGGGGCCTCTCCAAGGCACTCGTTTATCTTGAGACATTGAGTTCCTATTCCATAAAATGTTTTGTTCCACTTTATTTAACAGTCTACCTTCTTTCTCAAAAGTCCAAACCTTTTATCCTAATATATTTTCTAGCATTTTAAAATTAGGTTTAGTTTTTATTTTCTACCATCCTCTCTTTATTTAATTATGTACTTATTTACAAATCAACGGGGCAGGAATGTTTGTTATTATTGTGGTGACAGTAGTAATTATGGATGTTAATATTTTATGGGTGTGCCTTCAACTTCTACACAACTGCCAGACATGTTGGCAGAGACCACAGATCCAGCAGTGAGAGTTTTGTTGTCATCAAACCTCCTGGTCCTCAGAGAAAGGATATTTTTTTCTGTTAATCACATAAATCATTACATGTCTATTTATCTATCATCTATCTATCTAAATTAATTCCTGGTTTAAATGCTTTCTTCTCAAATCATTTTAACATTTTCTTTTCTTTCACTTTTCTCTTGTGTGTGCACATGTGTATGTGTGATTTGTTCTTAAAATAGAAAATTACTTGTAGAATATAAAAGGCAATTCGGAAAAATACTATGTCAGTTCAGATGTTTAGCCCTGCCTGGTATAGCTCAGTGGATTGAGCATGGGCTGCAAACCAAAGGGTTGTTGGTTCGATTCCCAGTCAGGGCACATTCCTGGGTTGTTGTTCAGGTCCCCAGTGAAGTCCATGTGAGAGGCAACCACACACTGATCTTTTTCTCTTTCTTTTTCTTGTTCCCTACCCCTCTCTCTAAAAATAAATATATTTTTTAAAAACCTTAAAAAATATTTAGCACTCAGAAGTGCTATTTGATCGTCCTAAGTTAGCAAATTGTATAGAAATATTTTAGTTTCCTCTCATTGATTAATTGTCTCAGCTTAAATCCCAGTTGTGACAATTAGCTCAAATTATGTGTGCTTAGCATTCACACTGCATTGCAAAACATATTTCAACTTTTACTTTTAGAATCACCTCTACTGTTGCATTACCATAAAATAGATTTGCTTATGTGTGAAATTAGATACTGTTTCCCAAAAGGGAAAAGTGTTTTGCTGCACATGAGAGGAACCTGGCAAATAGGATGATTTTTTCAATCACAGTGCTGAACGTTATATTATGCCTCACAAAAGCTTAGCACTCGGTTGCAAACTGCTCACTTATCAGCGCTTTGCAATGTACTAATTTATTGTCATGGCATCTCCAGAGATGTTGGTTAAGTAGTTCAGATATTCTACAACTTGAACAGTGTCACCATGTCCCATCTACATCTAAGAAAAAACATTTTCCTGTATTCAGTATATTTCACACTTAGAGATTTAAATCTGTTGCTATAAAATGTATCTAGAGTAATAAAAGTCATAGGGTTATGGAGTCTTCAAATCATTCGATGTTAAGCTCTGCTTCCATTATTTATATCCTAGCAAGTTTTATAAAAACAATCTCTCATGCCACATGTGCACACACACACATACACACATAAGCATATAAAATCTCATCCCGTCTTCAGTTTGAAAATAAGCTTAAAAAATCAGTGAAAAATATGGATTTATAAAAGGATCTTCATGTTTGTTTTTGTAATGGTAACTCTTGTCCTTCCCACTCCAACTCAGTCTGGCAGATAGAGAGCAAGATGACAGCCCTGGGGCGGGGAGGGGCGGGGGGAGACATGTCGGGAGTGGAGGGGTCGAGCAAAAAGGTGAAAGGCCTCGTGGACATGGACAACAGTGTGGTGTTGCAGAGAGGAAGGGGTATAAAGAGGCTAAGTGGCAATGAAACAAATGCAGTAAAAGTTTATACTAGAAAGAATTAATATGAGGTCATTAAGTAACATCATTACGCTATGCAATTAAAACATTTTTAAGTATTTGCATGACCTATGCTATAAATATTGCATATTGAATTAAGTGTATAATGTGAGGTAATGTATATTACATTATAATGTAATACAGTGAAGAATCTACATTATATGTGATTTCAAATCAATGCTATATGTATTATTTTAAATGCTCACACAACATCATATTGAAATTCTATAAAAATATGGTAGCTTATAATATATCAATACATAGGTGACATCCGTATTAAATATGATAAACATGGCATAAGCTTGTTGGTGATGAAAATCCTGTTTAGTCAATGCTTTCCATAAAGAAATAAAGAATCAATTCTATTTTGAGTATTTCAAAGCATAGAAAGCAATCCAGCATTTCAGTTCCTTACCTTCTGGGGTTTATTTATTATTCTTTTAATAGGAACACTTGAATTACTAATTTTAAAATTAATCATGTAAGTAGCTTTTAGTACTATCTCTAAAAATGCAAGAAAAGTTAAATAAAACTTATAGCCCTGTTTAGGATTTTGCTTCATTAAAGATGCTGCACTAAAATATGCAGGTAATTTAAGGGGAGATTTTAAAATTAACAGCAGCCACACTTGTCTTATGCTTTATATAAGGTTACAGACAATATTGTAAAAGCATGCAGATGAATAAGCTAAATTTAAAAAATTATTTTACACAAACAATAACATAAATTTGGTAATTTTATAAGGTTTGTATTGTTGAGTTCACAATCACATTGGCATTAAGAATTTCAAATACAGCCAGTTGATTCATTAATCTCTTTCTTCTTGTTTGCTAGATACGCTATTAGCAGACTACCCCTGTCCTAACTGCCTTCATGCATGGGACAGAGTTGATTCATTCAGCACACCCATACTGAGAACCCGTGATCTTCTATCTATCTAGTTTATCAATGGCTTTAGAAAGTTAACTTCCTACCTGATTTTCATTCATATAAGACTTTCAACATAAACAACTACATTTTCCTTATTGTATCAAATAAACATGTACATTTTGGTGAACTACAACTATTTCATACTTATTTCCCCCATCTGTATTTGTTCATGTCATGGTTAATTCAACCTTGATCTCTTTTTGAGCTGCAACACTTGGATGTGCAGTTAAGTTTCGTTGTCACCTAACACGCTGTAGTTGTTCGTCATGTGCATTAATTATCTTTTAACCTACAGTATGAGTTTTCCTAAACTCCAGTCCAAGATCATCATTCTTCCAAATGTTCCTTTCCTTACTAATGAATTAAGCACACATGTCATGTCACATCTAAGTAATTTGGATAGTTTAATTCATGTTTTCTATTATCATAGTAGCTAAGGTCTTCATCATATCACCAAGATTATTACAGAAGCCACCCACCCACCTCATGGTCATGCTGACTTTTTCACATTGTCAGCAGATTATCATGAATTCAAATTTAAGCACACCCTCGTCTTCACGCCATTCTCTGAGTTCGTCCAGGGCAGGAGAGGTGAAACCCCCCATACAACAGGTGTTTCAACCTTGGCTTGTTGGGCTCTTCTATTTTCTTTTTACCTCGACAGTTGTGCTGGGGTTTTCACTATTTTCAAGAACATTTGGCCCTTTCATGACTTTATATGTTTGTTTACATGGCTTAATTTGAAAACCATGCAAACTGATATGAGAACTATAACAAAATAACTTCCTGGTACTCTATAACTTAAATAGAGATCTTTAGTGTTAAAACGTATTTCCCACTTTCATCCAGAATAAGGCAATGCTGTAGCCTTCAGTCTTCTTCAACTCCCTTGTTTATTTGACAGACACACCAGCGATAATCTATTTAATGTTTCATTAAAGTATATTGTCTAAACCCTGGCTGGTGTAGCTCAGTGGATTGATCGTGGGCCTGCGAACCACATGATCACAGTTCGATTCCCAGTCGGGGCAAATGCCTGGATTGCAGGCTAGTTCCCAGCAGGAGATCCATGAGAGGCAACCATTCATTGATATTTCTCTCCCTCTCTCCTTCCCCTCCCCTGTAAAGATAAATAATTTTTTAAAAAGTATATTGTCTATATCAGAAGTTCTCAAACTTTTTTATCTTATTTGTTTACATTCTTGAAAATTACTAAGGTTGACAAAACAGTTGGATTTATCTGGTTTATATGGATTTATAAAATATCTATCAATATGCACTGTATTAGAAAGTAAAGCCAATTAAAAGAAATTGTGCATTAAATCATTTAAAATAGAAATAATAAATCAATTGCATGCTACTATTAAACATATTTATGACAACTAACTCTATGTTTTGAAAACAGTGAAAAGAGTGGCATTACATGGCATTTTACGAGTTTCTTTAGTGCCTGGGTTATTTGAAGGCATCCAGAGTCTCATACCTGCTTCCACATACAATTGTTTGCAACATGTTGTTTTGCTTGGCATATGAGAAGAAACTCCAGCCTCGCAAAGATAGATAATTGATGGATGTGGAATTTCTATGTAAATTTTCTATAGTTTGTTATTTTGATGCCCAACATAGGGAATAGTTGATATGTCTTGATTAACAGCACACAAGTGAATCTGCATTCTTACTAATTGGTTGATGCCAGAATCTTATGATTATGTTTAAAGGATCAAAAATTCATGTGAAATATACAGGGAAGAAGAGTAGTCTTAGTGTTATCAACTGAGATTCTAAGCGAATCTTACTTTCAAACTTCTCCGTCCTCACCGCTCCCACCTAAGATTTTTGTTGTTCTATTGATCCCCTGTACTTGTGTTACATTTGGCTCGTGGGTGTTTTCTAGAAGGTTATCTTTTCACCCATGTGCCTTCTTACAGCTTTTGTAACTGACAGTTGGAGTTTCTTAAATGTCTGCATTTCTCTACTTTAATACCCCCTTTCCCCATTGAGTGCCTCTGGCAAACTAGACCATTTAAAAATAAATAACTAGAATGGTGTTGTAGTTCTCCAATTAAACTACGGGAAACAAATTGAAAATTATAACAGTATATTGTTATTAACTAGATTGGTTAAAGGCATATAATGAATAGAAGGTAATTTATGCTTCTGTATCTTCTATAGCTTTAGATGGTACACGTAGTTTATAACACACATACATTTAATAAATACTTGTATATGTGCTAGATTGGTTGTAATATGGGCACCATGCACCCATACAACAAGCTTTTGCAGCTCCTCCCTTCGAGTGAAATTTATTTCCCTACTTTTTAAATCTTTCTTGAACTTGCAATTTTTTCCCAATGAAATACAGTAGGTACTGTCCAAGTTCTGAAATTGGGCCTTAAGCACCTTGAAAACAAAACAAAAAAACTGTACTTGAAAAATAATTAAATAAACTTAAAAAAATAAAAAAAAATAAAATCTATAATTTAGCTTTAAAAAATAAAAATAAAAATAAGTTAATTTCCTTCTTCTCTACCACCACCTACATCTTCCTCTCCCTCTCCCTTGTCCTCTCCTCCACTCGCTCTCTTTCTCTACCTGTCCCCTCTTCTTCTCTCTTTCTTTTTATTTTCATTTTATTTATTTATCTTTAGAGAGGAAGGGAGGGAGAGAAGGAGAGAAACATCAATGTGTGGTTGCCTCTCGTGAGTCCCCTGCCGGGAACTGGCCTGCAACCCAGGCACGTGCCCTGACTGGGAATCGAACCGTGATCGTGTGGTTCGCAGACCCGCGCTCAATCCACTGAACTACACCAGCCAGGGCTTTCTTCTTCTCTCTTTCCTTCCTATATCTCTACCATGAGAAGAAGCTTAGACTAAGATTTGGAAAGTTTTTTACTAAGTAATAGATAACTGACACAGTATTTTTAAGAGTATATACTTTTCTTTTTTATGTATGACTCTCTGGAAATTATTACTATTTTTTTGCCTGAGATCTGAAATATAGTTGACTGCATAGTAAGAAAATAAACTTTTCATACTTGAGATATACAAAATTCCAATTTCTTAACAAATGTTATATGTAGCTTGTAGTAAAGTGTTTTCTTTAGTCAAGATTATCAATTACTATAGGTGGATAATCAGGAAAAGCAACAATAGTCTTGTCATAGAAAAAATTGCTTTATTAATAAATGTTACATGCTAAACTTTTCTTTCTGAATTAAGCACTACCTTAAAATAACTTATTTTAAATATATTATGGTGCTGTTCTTGTTTTGGCCTCACAGTGTGTTACATATGACTAAATAAAATGATGGATGGTAGAAGAATAATTTTTATTCCCTGCTTTAATTTTTGTTACAATAAAGATGAACCAAATCCTTCATTCATTAAGGAAACAGTGTATCTACTCTGAACCAGGTATGGCTAGGATCATAATTGTGCATACAACAGAGAATAAAGTAAAAGTATACTCTGCCATTATAAAGCTTATAGTGAAGCAGAGGAAGACAGAAATCATTCAAATAACCACACAGGTTATATATTAAGGAAGAACTATAAAAATAATAGGATTATAAAAGAAAACTTGGGCTGAGGCAAACTATCATTTAGATTGGGGATCTGTGAAAGTGTCCTGTTAAAAGTGACATTCATCAGAGTTAAAGATGACTAGAGAGCAAATATATTACAAGCATGGAAAGGAGAATGCTGGAAAGAAGAAATAATATGTGCAAATGCCTTAAATTGGAAAACCTTTTGGTATTCGGGAAAAAAAGGTTAGTATTGTTGATTGGCAGAGAGATAATCTACACTAGGTTGGAGAGGAATGAGGGGAGTTGATGAGAATTATACACTGTATCCGAAGCACATGGGGAGTCAGGAAAGGGGTTAAAGAAAATGGAGAATATCATTGAATGGATACTTTCTTTTCCCTTTTTTGTTTAGTTAAGCAATGCACAGGTAGAAAGTGCGTAAATCATTAACATGTATTTGTATTATTCAGGATTCTCCAGAGGAACCGAACCAGTGGGAGAGACAGATGATGATAGACAGACAGACAGACAGATAGATAATAGTTAGACAAATACACACATAGGCATACGGATTTATTATGAAGAATTGGATTGGCTAGCATTGTTACGGGGGTCGAGAATCTGAGAAGCCAAAGTCTCATGATCTGACATTTGTAAAACTGGGGGCCAGTCCCACAGTGAAAGGGCTGGAGAAAACGAGAGGCACAGCCTGAGCAGGCAGGCAGGAGGCAAGAGGGGCAAATTCCTCTGTCCTCCAGCTTTTGTTGTATTCAGACCCCCACAGCATTGGGTGATGCCCACCCACATTGGGAAGGATAGCCTGCTGTACTAGGTCCACAGATTCAAAGGCTCTCTTCTCCAGAAACATCTTTACAGACACACCCAGAATCTGAGCCCCCTCGGGCCAGTCAAGTTGACACATAAGAATAAAACATCACAGTACTCCAAGAATCATCACCAGATGGACTCACCTTTGTAAGCTGTACCTGTTACTGAGACCAGTCTCAACTCCTCTGCGTGTTTTTATCCCACCCTTCTCCCAGGGTGATCCCCCCATTGATACCCAATGCTTTAGTTTTTCTTTCTTTAAAACTTTATATAAATGATAATAAATAACCTCTAGCTGGTTTATTTTGTTCTATGTTGCATCTAGCCCTGCAGCAACAGTAGTTTATTTAACTCATTTTCTGTAAAATGTTCTCTAGTCTAACTATACCTCAATGTATTTATTTATTATTATCGATGGGCTTTTAGGTTGCATATGGATTTTGCTGCAAAGTTAATGTTTTTGTACATGTTATTGTTTGTTTGTTTGTTTTGTACATATGCCTACATTCCTACTGAATATATATGGATGAGAGATATTGCTAGACCAAAGGGCAATGTGTATTCGAATTTACTACTACTAATAAAGCAGTTTCTAAATTCCCAAAGCCTATTGTACTTAATTGTACGTTAGTGGTATAAAGTAAAAGAAAATAAATCTATTATAGGAGCAAAAATAAGAAAGAAATTTATCTGCGGGGATCTTGGTGTTGGATGGAAAGTAAAAGAAATCTCTCCTGAGACTTTGCACTCACAAACTGGCCCTCTACTGGACAGCAGCTACTGAGCTGAAACTTGCAAGTGGAGGATTTATTTGTAAGTGATCCCATGTAAGTACCTTCAGGCACCAGGCAGAAGCAACTGTAAGTACTCTCCAGAGGAATGATTCTTCTAGTCAGTCCCTCCTAAAATCCCATAGATAATGTTCCAGAAGAAATAAAACCACAGTTTAAAAAAATCACATAACCAATAATTTTTAAAAAAATATCATGAGCAAGAACTTATAAAAACAAAAGAACCAAAAGTCAGATTACCAAAAGTTACAACTACTGAAGTTCAAAGACAAAATAAAATTTCATTATGTATTATTTTAAATAGACAAAATAATTAAAATATGAGCAATTAATAAAATACAATAGAAATATGAAACAAGGCCAATTAAACTGGAGTATGTAGATGTATGATTTTTCAAATAAAATCACCCTGGAAGAGATTAACTACATTAAAGAAAAAATAAACAACATGGATAATTGGGAAGATATGCTTAGATACATAAGAAAAACAAATGACAATAGTCAGATATAATGGCTAAGGATTTTCCCAAACTTAAAGGGAATAATCTTCAGATTCCGAAATCCTAATCAATTCTTAGGACTTTAAATAAAAAAGAAACCCAAACTTAGACATGTTATACTCAATCTGCATGAAACAAACAGCCAAAAAAAATCTGAAATGGCACGGTGAGATAAGGCCAATCGCCTACCCAGGAGACATGATGAGACTGAGGGGCGACCTTTCACTCACTGACGTGGTGGTCAGAGGCAGCGTCGTTTCCTGAGCACTACAGTGGGAGACACTGTGAGCCCAAGGTGAGTGCTCAGAGACCACCATTCACTCAGGGAAGAGTGAAGGCAACGTGCCTGGAGGCATACTAATGTAGTGGGGTGTCTTTGTTTTGTTGCTATTGTTTTTACCACCCCAAATCCACATGATAAATAATTATAAATATTTTATAGGACATTCTATAGGTAGAGAGGGACACATCCCCAAAAGGAAATTATTTAGTAGGAAAGAAGAGATCATGAGCCAAGGCACTGGTTAATAAATGAGAATATGTAAACAATCTTCCTGAATAAAACAATAATAACATTGTCACATTTGAGGGGTACATCAGCCTCCTTGGGCCGTTCTAACAAAGTATCCCAAACTGGGTTGCTTTAAAGAACAGAAATGTATTCTCTCACACTTCTGGGGGTTAGAAGTTGGAAATCCAGTTGTGGGTACGGTCATGCTCCCTCTGAAGTTTCTGGAAGAGAATCTGCTCCATCACTTTCTCTTAGCTTCTTGTGTGGCCGGCAATCCTTGGAATTCCTTGGCTTGTAGAAGCATCACTGTTGTCTTTGCTCCATTATCACATAGCTTCCTGAGTGCCTGTGTATCTCCTCTTCTTCCAAAGATACCAGTCATATTTGATTTGGATCCTACCCCACTCTAGCATGAGCTCATTGTAAAATGATTATATCACAAAGACCCTATTACCAAATGAAGTCATATTCCCAGGTAAGGACATTAAGAATTTGAACATATATTTTGGGGGCACCCAATCAACCTCCATGAAGGATTAAAATAAGATACCAAAATTTAAACAAGAATTGAAAAGAAGAGGGAATGAAATGAATGGCATTAAACTGTTATTAGACCCTTATAATATTCTGGAGAGAATAAAGTTATTAACTTGAGACCTTAAGTTGAACACACATGATGAAAATATTATTTGTACATAGTCATGAGCTATTTAATAAAAGATTAAAATTAATCTCAACATGATTATGTTCTTATGAAAATATAAGATTTTAGCAGAGTTCCTAAAGCATAAATAAAATAATACATAGAGAGATTTTACACAAATTTTGTGTGCTAACAGACAAGGGATATTATATGTACACATTTGGCCTCTGATGTTTTATAAAGAAAGAGACTTGTACTTTTGGCAGTGTTTCCTATGAAGATTCTTAAAGAAAGGAAATGAAAGTTGTTGAAAAATACTGCTAATGGCAAAACAAAGACACTGCACGTTAGTCAATAGAAGACAAGTTTCATTTCCATCTCACTGCCTTCAAAACTCAGCCACTAGCCTTACAAGGAATGTAGACAAAGTTAAGAAATACATTTCACAAAAAAATATTTCCACAAAGAATAGGGAAATATGTTTTAATCAGATTTTTTACTATCCTATTATTATGAGCCATGCATAGAACAAGAAAGTGATTTTGTTGTACAGAATTGTGTTACATAATAGCATTTGCATCAATGGAAATTTATATATGATTCAAGCAAACAAGTAAGTACAACTTTTCCTCCTGACTTATCCACCTGAACTTCACAACTCCTGTTTCACTTACCTGGCTTTTGTTAACCAAGTATTAGCTCTACCTACATTTCAGTAATTACCTACCCTCCAACTAAAGACAGCTGGAACAGCTAATGTGCTATTTTTTTTTTACCTCCTAATTAGCTATTTGCGATAGAACTTTAAAATGCTACCCCAATCTATGCCCTTATTTCCTTATGCGATATGCAATTTAATTACCTGTTCTTTTGTTTAAGTTATGCCTTTAACAGAAAGTGTCTGGAAGTTGGAGTTGCCTCCATTGCGTCACTGCTGCCTGCACCAGTTACTTTGAGGTTATGACATTGCAGGCCATATATGCTCAGTAACTACAGGCCAGCTTGGGCACTGTATTTCACTTTTGTCAATTATCTAGGGACCCAACAGGAAAATGTACAATTTTGTGAAAGTCTTCCTAAGATAACTTTGCTGCCATGGATTTATGTGTTCTCAGATGTACAAATTAATGAATTCTGTCACAAACTAATTGTAGTTGGTCTCATTCTTCTCGTCAGAAATGACAATATCTCGGTTCTGCATAGAGGTCAAGGAGGAGGACAGGCTAGAAAAGCCAGGTCTTTCTCTGTTGGCAATTAGAAGCTGCTTTAAGTGCCTGTGGATAAATACAACTACTGTAATTGCAGAGCCATTTTTAGAATTGCACATCCACTGAGACACTTTGACCTGCAGCCATAAACAGCTAGGCAGTACTTGAACTGTGCATATCAGTTAATTAGAAAATGAAAATGTAACTGGGCAGATTAATTCAAAAACCTACACAAGCACAGTGATAGTATCCTTCCTTGCACCTGTAATATTTTCTTGTTTTTTCTCTTTCCCTTTTTATTTTCTTTCAAGAATAACCATCCCATTGAGAACAAGTTATTTGTCCTTTTTCACTAACTGATATCAACAAAACATTTTATTCACGTTTCTTGAACATAAAGTCTGTATCATGTTAATCTTATGAAGCTCATAAATGGCCAGAACCTTAGGCCAGTGGTTCTTGATCTTTCTTTTCCTCTTGAAGAAACATGGCCTCACCAATAAAGAGTAACTTGAGTATTCATTCATTTATTATTCCACAAACATTTTCTTGAGTATCAAGCAGTATGATAGGTAGCTTGAATAAAATAGAGAATAAGGTCACTGGCTTTAAAAGCTCTAGTCCTAGACAGGGAAGGTATGAAATATATAAAAACGCATACCAAATATATAAAATAATGGCACATTTTGATTTGTACTGTCAATAAAACAACATATGTTATCAAGAAGGTATCAAAAGAGTCTACTTTAGAATGGTCAGGAAAGAGCTCTGTAAAGGGTGAGTATGTGCTTCACAAACAATGGATAAGAGAAATGGAAAGAAAATTCAAGGTCATAAGAATAGGAAGTGAATTCCTGACCCCTATTACCTATCCCTCAGTTGAAACTGGTGGAATATGCTGATTACAATTTAGTGAGAAAATGTGGACTCTCATGAGGTTAGAAGACAAGCTGTAGATAAATTGACAGGACTTCTGATAGCATGACACAGGTTTTGGATTTTATTCTACACACTGCTGAAAACAACTGAGTGAATTCAAACAGAGGAGTTTACTACCTCCTGTATAACTAGTTAATTTTCATTCTTCAACTTTTATGGTAATTAGTGTGTTCCTATGCATATAACTTGATTTATGCATTTCAATCAATATGTACTATAAAAATATAAAACATTTTTTTACTTACTCTAGTTTTTCCTTACTTTGTTTACTATTTTTTCATGGCTTTTAGAGAGAGAGAGAACAAAGAGAAAGGGAGAGAGAGAGACAGACATCAATGTGAGAGAAACACCATTCAGTTGCCCATACATGCCGCCACCAGGGATAGAATCCACAGCCTGAGTAAGTGCCCTGACAGGAATCGAACCCACAACCTTTCAGTCTATGGGGCCACACTCCAACCAACTAAGCCACACTGGTCAGAGTTGTTTCCTAATGTTTTAACATTTTATTATGGAAAAGCTCAAATACATTACAGAGTTGAGAGAATAGTAGAACACCTATGTATCCATCACCTAGACTGAAGAATTACCAGTCCAAGCTGGTTGTGTTTCATTCATAAACCCAAGCAATTCTGACCCACCTCAGGTTATTTTTGAAGTTAATTCCAAATATCAAGTCATTTTATTTCTAAATATTTTGATAGATGAACCTAAAACATAATAATTCTTTTATTTTGGATATCACAATGTCATTATAACATTAAAAATTACAATTCATTAATAATATTAAATATTGCATGATTTTAGTTATTTCACAGATTGTCTTATTTTATACACTTTAAATATTTAAATCAGAATTTATAAAACTGGTATGTTATAAACTAGTGTTAGATGTTACCTTTTAATCTCTGTTTTCTAACATTTCTCTCTCCCCTACTCTCTTTATCTTGTATTGCATATTTATCACACTTAAAATTTATGTTATATTTTATTTCTATTTTTTGGGTGGAAGTTTCTGCAAATTTCAGTTCAAGTTGGCTAAATATATCAGGAATATACTAGATTTAGAAGTTTTGGTTCAAGCCCAAGTCTGCCATTTATTAAGTCTATGAAGAAGTTGTTCTAGTCCTCAGAGCTTCACTTTTGTCTCTTTTTGCTAAGGATCATAATCATATAATCTACCAAGTTTTTCTGAGATTTGTTGCTGTTTAAAAAGGTAGCTCTAAATTATCACACAAGTGAAAGCTCTTATTATGAATTATCCAAATTAAAATAAACTGAGTCACCCTATAACCCAAACATGTAACTAAGTGTAATAATTTTCACACTGACAGTCTGGTTGGGTTTGACAAACAGACAACTCACCTATTTCTATTTCCCTTTCAAAAAATTTGGAATATATTTGGCTTCAAAGGAGCTCTTTCTCTCACCTTAGTGTTATTGTATTTTGTATTGACATATGGCCCAATTACTAGATCATGCCCATCTCTGTGCTATGCAGTCCATCCTAGGTGTCCCCATACATCATGCAGAGTAGGGGAAGGTATAATGGAGTGAACACTGGGAAAGAAACAAAGAAAACTAATTCCACTGTAAGATCTTCACTATTTAATTTGTGACCTTGAGGAAAACTCACAGTGTTGAGCACCATGAAGAGGAACGTGACATAAAACCGTTTCACACTTCCATCCAACACAATCCCATGGAACATGACTATGGAAAGTTACTTATTGCTTATTGTATTTGAATTCCTGCTTCTTAATCTATAAATTAGTGGCTATGAGTTGTGAACTCATTAACTGTGATAGCATAATGACACACCTAATATAGTATTTGACCAAAAATTCTGTCCATCTTAATTTTCCTGCTTTTCCACCCTTTTTCTTTCTGTCTTTTCTTCTACCCTTCCTTTCTACTTTCTTCCCTAACTTACTTCCTTTTTTCCCCTATGTTGCTATTTATAAAATAAGAATATTAGACTATCTCAGCTCTAAAGTTCCTCCTAGCTCAATGACTCAAGGATAGTCTTGGAATGAGTATGGAAGCCTTGGAACCCGGATCATCTGAGAATTTGCACAATTATATAATGGGTGCTGTTCTGCCTCCTGTTGGTAACATAATCACATTGGCCTTGGTATCAGAAGCAACTTGAAAGAGTTTAAAAATGAACTTGAAATTTTGGCTCTCTTCCTATACCTAAAGCATATGAAAAGTGCTGAGATAAACAGTTTTGATCATATTCCCAGATAAGAAACCTGACTCAAGGAGGTCAAAGAGAAATTAGAGAAGCCTAATATTATAACACCAAAGCTCTTCTCTAAGACTGTATATTTCGCTTCAGTAAGGTTACAGGCAGGATATAAGCCATTAACAAATCAAGCTGATTCATACTATTATCTCGTTTCTAGCAATTATAACTGTCAAAATGCATAAGATATAAAAACTGTTAAAAATCTGAAACAATCACACTTAAATTGTAACATATAATTTAATAACTGACAGATCAGGTTTTATTTTTTAACCATAAAAATAAACTTCTGTCTTGCTTTTGAATTTTGATTAATCCTTTCGCTAACATTTTATTAGAAAAGCAAGGGTCTATAAGGTCACAACCAAGTGTTCAGTTTCTCTCCGGCCCCAAGAATATGGTCTGCAAACAGGGATTCATAAGTTGCTGCTGACATGACCTAAATTGTTTCTTGACTGGTCTTTCCTTTAAAATGATCGATTTCATTTATCCAATATTTTGCCAAACATTTAATGAGCTCCCAACTATGTTTCAGACTCTTCATTAAGTGCGAAGAAATGGAGATAGGGAACAGCACCTGGCCACAAGAAAGTTAAAGTCATGGTCTCAGCAGAGTGTGGACTAGTCATAAGAATGTTGGATTTGAAATTATTTACAAGATTATATGATGAGTGATGAGGATTTGATGACCACAAAGAAAAAATAAGTCAAACTTGTGGTGTCAGAGAAGATTAATAGAAAGAGGTAGCACTTCAGCGCGTCTAGGATTTGAGAACTTTTGCTGACAATGGAAACTGCTACATATTCAACAGGGGAACCCACGATCACCAAAGAGATCCTTTCAAACAAAGGGATTGACAGTGACAACTTGGCAAAGAAAGCAAGCCCTCAACGATCTCCAAAGCAGGAACTTGTGGAACTCATCTCTCTGGTGATACTGGTGCCATGACTGAACTCCGATGATACTCCAGGTTTGTATGCGTGTGTTATTTTATTACCAGTTTCAAAGGCCTAGTTGGGGTCAGGTGTCTGTATCTGAACAAGTCATATATGGCCCAAAGGGAAGGAAAATGAAGTTTAATAACGGCTGGTGAAGACCCAACTCAACATACCGGGTGGGGCAAAAGTAAGTTTTGATTTGTGGCTACGTGAAGCATGGAGTTTATTTTTATATTATTATTTATTAATTATTGTATTATTTTCCACACGAAGAGCTGTAAACCTACTTTTGTCCCACCCTGTATTTTGGAGATTCTAAAGGAAAAACCCTGATCTCAGTCAATAGTCACTTAAAGCCATATCATCGTCTTCTTGACACTCTCCATATTCCCAATGTCCTCAGTATAAACTTCAAGCAGCTTAATACGGCTGACAAGAACCTTCAAAGGTGCACGAGGCCTCTGCTTATCTTCCTTGTCATACTGCGTCAGACCATATCTTGAAATCTAAACCCCAACTTTTCCAAATGATTCTCAGAAGGACCCCATGAGTGTGTCTGTGCTCTTTCTATCCGACAGGCTCTTGCCTGTGCTGAATTATCACCTGGAAACCTACTAAATTGTCTCAATTCCTCTTTTTTCTTGACTGATTTACCTTTATTTTTAGCTCCCAGCACTGAAATCCTTTCTACCAAGGAGACTTCATTGACTCCTTAAGAATGCTCACTGGAGCTCCAGAGAAACCTACACTTACTCCCATCACATTATAAGTCTATCATCCGTCTCTGGGATATAAATTACATCTGTCTTGTTTTATATTATATTCTAAGAACCCACCATAGTATTAGTACATAGTGCTTACTCCATAATTGTATATTAAATTCTTAAAATTAATAGCAGTTTTAAAGCCCAATGNCTGATTTACCTTTATTTTTAACTCCCAGCACTGAAATCCTTTCTACCAAGGAGACTTCATTGACTCCTTAAGAATGTTCACTGGAGCTCCAGAGAAACCTACACTTACTCCCATCACATTATAAGTCTATCATCCGTCTCTGGGATATAAATTACATCTGTCTTGTTTTATATTATATTCTAAGAACCCACCATAGTATTAGTACATAGTGCTTACTCCATAATTGTATATTAAATTCTTAAAATTAATAGCAGTTTTAAAGCCCAATGTGTATTTATATGCACATATATTTTTAAACATTTTTCTGCAAGTTATGTTTCTTTTCATCAATGCATTATATCCTGATAGAATAGTGTTTGGTGTATAGCTCAATAAATATAGGCTGCAATAAATACTGATGAGAATAATTTTATAATATTACAAAATGATATGTTGCATGTACAGCATAGACTTCATGATTACAGAGACCTGTGTGCCTGCACCGTCTAGAATAGTGCCTGACACATGGTACATTGCTAATGCTTCTTACTGAATACACAAGTGAGAAGACAATCATTAATACCACTATGAGATTAACGACCATAGAACTATTCATATTGTAAGCAATTTTTAAAATAATTTAGATTCAGTCTTACCATAGCAAGCCTTTGTAACTATGCTGTGAAATGATGGTGCAGTGGTTTGTAGAGTTTCCAAAATGAAAAGTTGCCAGTTAAGTTAGCCTTATGGTTTAATACTTCTGTTCTCTTACATCAGTGTTAACTTCATATGGACCAGAAGACATTAAGCATTTTTTATATATAGTAAATATTGATGGATTTTCTATAGACATATTTATTTTGTCAAACCACTTTGCTTCTTTTTAAAATATGAATCACAAATACTTATCCTTTAATCTCTCTCAGCTATATTTAGAAAAGGGAACTTTCAATAACCTTAGCTATGATGAAATGCTAAATTCCTTCCACCTCACCCCCTTCCTTTCTGCATTTTATATCACAGCGGCACATGTTTCACCTATACACAGGTGCTGTTTACCATTTAAAGAATGAGTTCATGTCCCTTGATTTTCTGTGAGTGTCCACCTGGCAGGTGAGGCTTCTGTGTACATCCATCCTGAGATCACATCCTCAAAGTCAGAGAACAATAATGGTAGAACAAAATTGGCCTTGAGAACAGCAATCTTAAGATAGCCTTTCCCTTAATAGCATTAGAGGGAAATGGGTGTGATTTCTCCAGCTGAAATGGCAAGCACAAAAGGAAAAGAAAAATTGCCCGAAGTGGCAGGGTCTCTGCTTGTTCAAATTCTCAGAATAGGGCTTAACACGCAATCCCCTAAAACACTAAATGAGGGGAGAAAGGGGAAAAAAGTTCTTTTATTGTATTCCCTCTGGGAAGCACAGAGAGACAGATGGTCCAAATGAGAGGGTTCCAGGCCAGATGAGTTCTTAATAATCTCTCTCTCTTTGGTCTGACAAAGAAAAGTATGTACTGAACTGTGTGACAACCTTGTTCTCCCAGCACAACAGTGAAGAAACAGAGTTGCCTAAGAATGGCTAGAGCTTTGAAAATGTAAGTTGTAATGGTTCATTTTCTTAAGTAATTTAAAAAATTAATCTTTTGTTTTATACTTTGCACTATTTTTACTTGGGTATAAAACCCCAAGACAAAAGTCCAAAATACTGTGGTTCTTCTCTCCCCGCCCCCTTCTGTTACATAATGAGAGAAGAAAAGACAAACTTGTTTTCCTAGGTCTCTGGGAAATGGACAATGGCAAAAACAAAAGAGAAAGCGGAAACAGCCCACACTGACATCTGTTAACATCTCAAACAGAACTCATTATGGAGCTCCAGTTTCATGCTTCAACAAGTAAAGACTGACTTGAACTTCATTTTAGCTCCGGCGTTTCAGATCTTCTAGTCAATACTGCTTGTGAAGTAAGATTCTGGACTAATTAGCATCATCCTTTTAACCATAATCTTCCTGCTGATTAGAAGATAAACCAGTTACCTCTTCCAAAGACTCAACACTGACGTCCTTTTAGCATCATTAGGGAAAGTCCTGGGTAGAGGATTGAATTTTGAAGAATGACTCATCCAATATCAAACTCATTCTTCTGAATATTATAGAAATGAAGTACGGGAGGAATATGGTCATGGCATAAATCATATCACAATGGAAAGATTTGCTTCACATCCTGACTCTGACAGTATGTGGCCTTAGTCAATTATTTAACCTCACTGAATGGCAGTTTTCTCTGTGTATATTGTTTTTTTAATATTTTATTTATTTATCTTTAGAGGGGAAGGGAAGGAGAGAGGGAGAGAAATATCAATGTATGGTTGCCTCTCCTGAGTCCCCTACTGGGAACTGGCCTGCAACCAGGCATGTGCCCGGACTGGGAATCGAACCACGATCGTGTGGTTCGCAGGCCCTCACTCAATCCATGGAGCCACAGCCAGGGCTGTCAGTGTATATTGTTTTTAAATCTGTGCTTCAGAAGGGTGCTGTGAAGTTTAACTGTCATGGTAAGTATAGAACACTGAACACATTCAGTGCTTTTCCTTCCCAAATATTGTGACATTAATATTTGTGAGATATAAGGAGGTGGAAAATGAACCGGAAGAAACTGGAGCACTCAATTCCTTTTTAACTACCATATTCCTGCAATATAGACCAGAGAGTGGCCAACTCCAGCCTGTGGCCACATCTAGGCCATGCCTGTGACTGCACGGAGAGTTTAATCGGAACCCAGGCAAGAACATCTGTTTGTGTTGCTGCTTTCATACTTCAGTGGCAAGTACAAAGGAGAGGGTGTGAGGATAATCAAATATTCTCTTCTTAGAAGTGTTTACCCTTTTTTAATTTTTTCACTTACACTTTTCAATTAGTATTATTTTTATTTGTTTCAGGTGCACAGCACAGGGGCTAAACTATCAAACTTCTCACAAAGAGCCCCCGCTCCATACCTTAAGGACCGACCTGGCACCACACGCAGCCACAGCAATGCTGCTGACTGTTCCCTACACTCAAGCCTGCTTCCCCACAACTGTTCTGTAACCACCAATGTGTACTTCTTAATCACGTCACCTTTTTCACCCAGACCTCCAAACCCCTCCCCTGTGGCAACATCTGTCTATTCTCTGTGAGCCTGTTTCAATTCTGTTTGTTCATTTATTCTGTTCTTTGGATTCTACATGAAAGTGAAATCATATGGTACTTATCTTTCTCCATCTGACATTTCACTTAGCATAATGCTGTCTAGGTCCATCCATGCTGTCGTGACAAATGGTAAGATTCCATTCTTTTTGATGGCTGAGTAATATTCCGTCGCATACATGCCCCACCACTTTTTATCCTTCATCTCCCGATGGGCAGGGCACTGGCAATGCTTTTGCTTTCCCACCTTGACTGTTGTAAATAACCCTGCAAATAGGCGGATAATCAAATATTCTTTTCTTGTTCTTTTCGCCTAAATGTAAGAAGTATTTTTTCTGAACATACTAATCATTTATAAATAATATACTCTTGATCTTAATTTTAGTTTTGTTCTGAGTAGATGTTCTTAGGCACACATAGTGCCCTTTCTTCTGTATGTTCCTATCCTTTTATTATATTGTCTCAAAGCATTTTTATTTTTAATCTGATGATAGATTAGCTTAGCACAACGCTCTCTCATTTTGCTTTCCTCCTTTGAGGACTCCTATTACCCATGTGTAATGCCTTCCTTACCTGTGTTAAAAATGTCCCACTGTCTCACAAATCTTTTCTCTCTTTCTTTATTTTGTTTATTTTTTAAAGTTTATTCTTTATTACCTTTTCTATTTTTCAGGGAATTATCTCATGTTTTTTTAAAGATTACTTTTCATAAATAACATTTTCTTTCTATTACTTTCTATTTTCATATTTCTGATATGTTATTTTTCACATTTCATGTGGCTTTTCCAATTTATAATCATTTTTAAAATAATAGATTAGAATGAAACTAAACCCTTATCTTACGTCACTCACCAAAATCAACTCGAATGAGTAAAGATGCAAATGCAGAATCTGAAACCATGAAGCTACTTGAGAAGAGAAAGTAAAAAAACTCCTTGCCAAGTTCCTGGCAGTGACTCTTTGTGGCTCTGAAGCACAAGTAAGAATATCAAAAATAAATAAGAATGGAACTGTATCAACCTAAAAAGCATCTGAAACAAACAACAAAGTGAAAAGACAACTTATGGACTAGGAAACAAAACTTGCAAAACATATACCTGTTAAAGAGTTAATGTCTAAAATAGATAAGGAATTCATACAGCTCAAGCAAAAAAGCAAAGAATCAATTAAAATTGATTATGAATCACGTTTAACAAATGAATACACGTTTCCAAAGAAGATATATAAAAGGTTAAAAGTACATGGAAAAAGTGCTCCGTATCACTGGTCATTAGGGATACCCCAATCCAAACCATAATGCAATACTATTTCATACCCGTCAGGACAGCCACGGTCAGAAAGACGAGCGGTCACAGATGCTGGTGAGAAGCGGGGGAGGAGGGAAGGCGCGTGCACTGTTGGCGGGCTGGAACCTGGCGCAGGGCTTAGGAGGAATTATTACGTATGGACATGGAAACAGACCTTCTCTGTCCTTCTACTCCGCTAGCCCATCCTGCTTGAAACACACAAAAATAAGCATTTTAAATACACATTTTTATTCTAAAATAAAAAACGTACATTTTAATTTTTAACTATTTCACCTCCTTGCACAGAAGAGCTTCTCAAAACATTTCATAATGAAATCTAGTTGCTCACTAATTCACTTATATTTTTATACTCATTCACTTTATTTTTACATTCAATATTTATTTATTGATCCTTTAACAAAGACTCTGATACACTAGGTCCTTTGTGGAGGTTAAGTAATAAACAAAATTATTAAAGCCCTTTTCTGATAAATTTTACATCAAGTAGGAGAGATAACAAACAAATGAACAATGTATGTCAGGGGATAATATATGCTATTCAAAAATAAAGTAAAATAATGGCATAGATAATAACTGTTGCGGGTTAAAAAAAGGTATCTATAAAGATGGGATCAGAGCAAAGGACATCATTAAGGGAGGAAGGGGGAGAGGGATGGAGAGAAAGGGGCAGGGGCGGGGGAAGAGAGAGAGAGGGGGAGGGAGGTGGACACTTACAAGCAACATCACTCACTCATTCAGTCACTTCTCAAAACGATTTTTTTAATAGTCCACTTCTGATAACATTATTTGTTAAGCACTGAGTGTAATATGAGTGAAGGTTTCACTGTTTTGAAGAGGTTCGGAATAATTAATATATTTTAATTGTTTTAGTAATTAATTGCATAAATGTTTACTGAAATTAATTGAATGATATCCATCTTTCAAAAGGAGAAGAAAAATACTTACCTGGATGGAGAGATACCATGGCTACTAAGGTGGTTTCCTCCCAGCAAGGTTCAGCCATAGCACTTTAGGTTCGCTGACCCCTGCGATTTCTCCAGATGCAGGACACTGCATAATTTGTGATAGTGGGAGACTGTGTCCACTCTCTCCCCTAAAAAACAAAGTAGAAAAAAGACACCTGCTTCCTAAAAAAAAATTAGAGGAAGAACACTTACAGAAAATTTCTGTGTCATAAAGAAGGAAATTCACATCTTATAACTTTTTCTTTTCACCTCATTGTCCTTAAGTCATTTTTAAATTCTTATGTGTTTTTAAAGAGTTGTTATGTAGTTTGAGTACCTAGACTCGTTCTCATCTAGATGTAGTGGTTTTTTTCCTTATTGAGTCTTTCTATTTTTTTTCTTCCCCACTAAGATGGAAGTTGCCTTAACACTCTTTCTGAGACTTACAAAACAGAAGTAGTACAAGCAGCAAGAGGGTGGTTGGTCTCTTCTATAGAGACAGGAGTCTTGTAATGAGAGCACATAACACAGAGTCTCCCTGAAGGCAGAACAATAAAGCTTCGCTTTCCAATGCTGCGTGAAATGCTTCACTAATTAGTAGTCCTAAATGTTAGGGGAGGGAGATGAAGGAATAAAAGCCACTTCTATGGTGTTTTGTGTATGATAAAAGTGTTGTATGAAACTTTGCCTCTTGGAAAATGCCACTCTAAAAATCTGGTTCTATAAACCGTTACTTAAGCGGGTTCCTAAAGCTTCAGGCTGATTAAAACCCAGCAGGTAAGGCCATAATAAACAAATGCCACCTGCTGCTGGAACAGGTGTTTGTGTCCTCATTTAGTAACAAAATGAAATGAGAAGGTGCAGAGGGGTTAGAAGAGTCCATTGCAGGGATTACCAGGAGCCTGGCATTGTGTAATTCATTGCTGTTTGTCCTTGAACTTAATGCTGGAGGTTTTGCCACATTAATTGATGATGCCTTGAGGATTAAGCTTCAATACAATCAAGAAGACCTATATCATCTCCTGCTAGGATTTCCCATGCTCAGTACTTCCATTTTTTTTTACCCTTTGTTTGGTGGTTAACCTTTCCTCCCCCTGCGCTACTAAGAAATCAGTTATAGGATACAAATCATCGAGAAGAATTCCTTTCACTTCCTTACAACAAATGAAAAGAAATTATATACGGGATAAGTTAAAGAATAGAGTAGGTTGAATGGCACACTGTGGAATTTAATGAGTACCTTTTAAATATAATCATGTTACATGACATTAGGCTATTTTATCCTGCCACATTTTCCCCCATTTCAATTTCTTACACCTATTCTAACACACTCACCATTGGCTACAAGGAGGAAAACATGTTACCTTCATTGTTTCAGAAGTTTTGTGTCCCTCATTTTTTCCTTATTGTCATACTCCATGAATAATGTAAATTCATGGAAGTCATCTGAGAGTGATTCTGAGAAAGTTCAACTGGCAGGCTTAAGAAATCTTCAGAGCCAACTGTTTCCCAAACATGTTTGCAGTGGTTGCTTCTTTGCCATGAGTCTAAGTTATTTTACAGACATTGTCATAAGATCAGACAAAAGGAAACATGCTGATGTTTTGACTGTCACAAAGAGCTATGTGCACACAAAAGGCAGTTGAAATAGAAGTGTTGTTGGCAGCCCACAGGAAGTGGACACCACATTTGGAAGTAGGTGGTGAGTCGCCTGCCAAGGACTTGCAGGTAGAGAGGAGGTTTTGTGAATCTTGAAACCTCTTGTCTGGGAGGAGGGGGTAAAAATAAATAGCTCTCGGGAGACCACATGGAAAGCTGATTATTTATACCCTTCAGTTTTGTGGTCAGAGTGAAGTCACCTGTGACTCAAACCCAGAATTCTGAAAGACCAAAACATAGCTGGTAGCTGCACCGACAAGTGGGAAAAGGGGAAGTCGAAGCCTTGCCCAAATTTTGTCAAGGCCAACAGTGTGGAACGCTTGCCTCGGACCAGATTTGGACCACAATTAATAAACAGATGGCATAACAGTATTCTGACCTCATACTTGAGAGCTTCATTGTGGGATGTTTCAGTTAATGCGATGCTTGTTGTTACTATCAAGACGTAAGTTTTACACTTTCGGAAACTTAACAAAAACAGAATTTTATTTCTGTTCATACAAAGTCCAATAAGGTAGGAAGGGACTTTCTTCCTTGCAGTCATTTGGAGATACAATGTCTGTCTCTTACATGGCTACTCTAGGCTTTTAAAATTCTTCCCTTTTAGCTGGCTACTGGGGAAGGTATAAATCAGGGTCTCCCATGGAATCATGAGGGAAGCATTCCAAGAATCCAAGCATGGCAGATTGGGGTGTGGAAAAATCGTTTACTCATGTAGAATGCCGTCATGTTCTCCTAGGTCACCTCTTCGTTCATCCCACCATTGAAACTCAGGGCCAGAAAGAGCATCAATGCCCAGAGATCTAGGACCATACTGGAGCCCAGTGCAGTCCAACGTCCAGCCAGTTTGGCTTGTGTTCCCGGCTGCAACCTGTTGCTGTGCTGAGGTATTCAGGTTCCCACCTGGAGCCTGCAAATGGACTCCACATGACCTTTGGAATGTGGCTGCTAAGGTCACATGGTTATGGAGAGAGGACCCTTGCATGCATGGGACAAGTGTGAGTCATGAGCTAAAAAGAAAGATAGCTTCTTTGTGCCTCGGGATTTACATTAGCTTGAGTTTTGGATGGACAAGGCGCTTTTTCAAAAGAATCAATCAGCTTCCCAGGCTTTCACAGCCCTTTGATATGTCTGCCCCCCAGTTAGACGGACAGGCCCCTTTGGCCAAGCACCTTCCCCTGGCGCCCCCCAACAATCCAGTACAGAATGGGGTGAAGGAGAACTGTTAATCTGCTTCAGGGAGCAATGCTATGATCCCCTGAGGTGTGAAGCTGTAGTTTTCTGGTGAAGCAAACAAATTCAGGATCCCCAGCTTATTAAGCTCAATGTCTGATTTCCTCTGTTCCCTTTTCTTTATTAATAAATAGTTGACTGCCAACAGTAACATTCACCTCTAAAGACCTTGTGATCTCACAATGGTAAATGGAAGAAGGTGTCACCTTCTATAACAGCTTTTTTGCTGTCAAAAAGGCATAGTCCTGCCTATCCCCAGGCTCACGGGGTCTTTCTAGCTGTTAAAGGAAGAAAGAAGCAAAAAGGGAAAGGAAGTCTTCATGCAGGAAAGAGGGATTTTTGCAAAGTCTAGGCCAATCAGCTGTCAATGGGAGACAACCTATGCTATGTCAGTCTGTATGATGGCAATGTGTAGAGGACAGCACTGCTGAACAAGTTAGCATCCTTGTTGTATCATGGACATGACAAATTTGACAAGAAGGGTCAAAAGGCATGCTCCAAAAATGGGACAAATCATAGCACCTAAAAGTCTGGTGAGAGATCAAAAACACGACGTGATAGAGGTAGGGACTAATTCTACAGCGTCCTGGATTAAGTCAGAGGAACGGCTCCTTGAAGGAAGCTATGTCACACCTGTCTAAAGCCTCTTGTTTACCACACTTAACTAAAATTACACTGTGGGGGACAGTCTAAGGTGTCCCTCCTGAAGAACTGTGGGCCTTTTCTGTCTGAACCATTCGAGCACAAAAGGGAAAGTAGTTCAAGTGAAGCCAATAGACTGTCCCGTACTTCACCAACTCAACCACCCAGTCCTGAAAAATATCGGTACAGCCAAACAATTGAGTCTTATTTCAGGAGACCGTAATGCAGATGGCCTTCTAAAGTGAGGCCTATACTACATGAGAAAGACAAAAAAATGTCTTGAGGTTCCTTTTTTGCCATCTGTCAGGAAAGAAACCTTCATTCCTTACCTTGAAAGACTGCCATGAACCACGTGGTCATACAAGGTATCGCATCATTTCTACAGTGGGCTTTCATTAGCTTAGAAAGTAAATCTCAATTCCTTAAAGCTTTCTGGTGATATCCAGAGTCCAGGCGTGTCTCTTTCAGGCTGGACATTCCAAAGTCTTGGTTAATAAAACCACAATTGGAAGTTGTTCTTATTGAATTCATGCAAAGAATCATATTGCCATAACTCACTTATTAAGAATTGACCATTTCTGGAGGGATCAAGTAGAAAGAAAAATATAAAGTGAAAGGAAAACCCTTGTCCTTTTAACTGAGTGAAAAGGACCAAACTCCAATGCTGCATTAGACAACTAAAAGGTAAACAATTAGTATTTCATAGATTGGCAAACATTTTTCATAACTTTCACAAGCACAGGCTTGTCTATTAGCAAACAAACCTTTGACAGACATACTTTCATAAGACAGTTATTATAAAGCAAAACTCACTGATTTAAAAAGTTCCAGGTGAACTTAGTTAAACTGATTTGCTCAGAGAGATGGTTCAGATAAGAGTTCTGGGAAACCAGGCATTTGCATCACAAAGGTAGACTTTGGTTTCATAAATCCAATTATGTCTAAGCCCCTTACATGAGGAATACAGAGAAAAAATTTCTGCCAGCTGTCAAGTATGCACCCTTAAAGAGAGTTCTCTTGAGGTACTGCAGATGGAGACTTTATTGCCTACGTCTTCCGTGAGGGAAAATATTCGTACTTGTAAAGGGGGGAGATATTGGGTCCCTGGAGGAAAATATGAGCATCCCCAAATTTCTCTAGCTCTTCTCTTGTGTCACCAGAACCTAGGTTTGGCATATGCCTCTCACCTGCTATCTTTAGCTTGTACAATTAAGCAATACAATTTTCCGGATGTGAAGCCTTCCCAAAGTCAGTGGTGATCAAGCAATATTTAGATGGGTTTATGTAACTCCACATGAGCAATTCTGATGGACTCTGGCCTTAACTACTGGGTACTGGTGGTTTCCTCCCTCCTACCTGCCTGTATGAGTAGAATCTAATATTTCCACTCGGGTAGAAAAACTCTTAACCGACTTTCAGCAATTGGACAAGTCCTAGCATCTTCAATTCTTAAAAGGCCTGCTAAGTGGAGGCAGTTTCCCCTAGAAAGCGCAGGAATATTCCCTGTTAACCTGTCCAGCCAGAGATTTAACACCCGGGGGCCTAGGGACAATTATACTGGCCAATTATACTAGGAAGGGATTAATAAACATTTAGTCCGTCTCCAAGATCAGTTAGGCTTTCATACTTATTAGGTATCCCTGTGAAAGCATAAATGAGAACTAGGAGCTTGGTGTCCTAGAGGCACAGACAAGAAGATCTGCTTGTAGGAGAAGGTAAGATTTACTGGTCTTAAGGCCACGTGGCTGTGCCTTCAGTAGCAAACATACATAGAGCTGTACTCAGGCCATACCGCTGGGGGCTTGAGTGACTGCCACAAGAAGGGGGATCCCCAAGCCTCATTCTGGGTGGCTGACCCGAGTGTGGTCTGAGCCACAGAGATAGTGGGCCTGTGCTTCTGCTTAGCTGCAGGAGGCAGGGAGCTTACACCCTCTGAGTAGGAGGAATCTGGCAGGAAAAGGCAAAAGGGGAACTGAGGTGTGTGCCTGTATGGCTCACAGCTTGGCTAGGCTCAGCATTGGCTGAGGGATATCCCCCATTCTGTGTGCCAGGTTGGGTCACTGCTGAGGGTGGGGATGTAGCAGTTGGGTGTGCTTGGGGTTTAGTACACCACAAATAATATTCAAGGCAGCAAGGAGTGTGGAGCCAGGAAATGGAGCAGTAGACGAGACCAGAATATGAGGGCTGCAAGCTGCTGGGCTGGTCACCCTAAGGTCCCCCCAGTGACTGGTGTGAGAGAGCTGGCTGCTCCTGGGACCTGAGCAAACCATGATGGGTGCAGGGAGCAAGAGGGGACTGGAGATGTGTGCCCACAATGCAAACAGCTCAGCTGGGCCCTGCACTTAAAAAAGGCCCCATCTTCTGCATGTGTGAGTGGTGTGCACACATGGCAAGTGGGGAAGGAAGGTTTCACAAACTAGAAGCAAAACCCATAGGGTCAGTGGATGTGTGCTAATCTCCCACACTCTGCATTCCTCAGCTCCAAGCAGCTTCCTGCCCTGCATGGGCCCAAAACATTGGGGCCATCTTGGAAGCCTCACTAAGAACAAAGTGTAGCTGCTTTGCTTCTCTGGGGCTACCAAAAAGACCCCAGGAGAAGGTAAAGGAAAGCAGGCCCCACCGTAACTGCACACCAGTCCATGGGCAGTGGACGTGGCTGAGGCTGAGTTCCCTTAACTCACACCCATGAGGTTGGCGTGCAGGGGAGGAGGATTCTGGATTTGAGTTTGAAGTGGTAGTAACAGAGAGCAGAGAAAAGAAAGTGGAAAACCCACAAAAGCACCAGCGAAGGCAAGAGAGAGAAATGATCAATAAAATCTCCAGCCTAGGGAGTGGGGGTTAAAGCTCTCACCATGATCCTCAGTCACATCTTCTCTTTCCTCCTGGCAGGCTTGCTAAATGTTGTTGATGGAAATGAGGCTCTTCCACGGTATCATGAGAAAAGCACTCCAAGGACCCACACACAGGAAATTGTGGTGAGGCATAGTTTATTTGGGTGAAAATAGACGCTGACATTCAGGTTTCCAATTCCTTCCTCCCTCCATCCTGCCATGAAAAAAGTCCATCTGTGTCCTCAGCAAGGTCAAAATGAAAGCCAGTGTCCAGAGTTTAAAGCTCACTGTTTTCAAAGCTTAGTGCTTAATGCTTAGTGCTTTTGGAGCCCATCCATAGGCCGTGAGCCCTGGTAGCGCTAGACCCACATGATCAAGTGGTCCTGGGTGAGAACACATGAACAAACGGGGAGAGTGCCTTACTGAGTGGGTGAGAGAGAGCAAGCTCCGTTGTTCCTCTGGCAGTGTAGAGTATTATTTGGGTTTGGGATGGAGCAGGTGCTTTTTGATTCCCAAACTTTCCTGAGCTTTCGATAGGTCCACCCTATTTAGACAGGCCTCTGTAGTCAAGCATCTCCTCCTGTGCCGCCCCGCCCCCCGCCACATTCTGGTACTGGGGGAGGGAAGGGAGGAGTGCTAATCCTTAGCTGAGAAATTCTATGACCCTCTGGGGCATGGAGCTGTAGCTTCCTGGCGAGGCAGACTCATGCTACCCAGTTTATTAAGTTCAATGCTCTCCTTTGGTAACAAAGGCATATCTAGTTATTCTCTCTGCTCTGTAAGTGATATGTGATGGGTCTTGTCTTATCCCACGACTGCCCATAAGTACAAGTGGGGTGTCCCAAAATGTAATATCTGGCTAAGTTGCAACTTCCAAGAAGCAACTCTTCATATGAGAGCAGAACATGCCTCTTGGTGGTTAGCTATTGTTATCTTCTATAACAAAGCATAAACTAATAAAAGGGATTTCTAGGTGCTTAATAGTTGACGAATATATAAATCATTCAGGAGAGAAAAGTTCTTAAGAGAATAGATGTGTGAAATGTTCTGCAATTAAGCATGTGAGTGAATTTCCGAGAAATTCAGTATAACACCATTGGAAGAAAAAGTCAACATTAAAAGTTTTCTCCAGACAAAGTAAACATTTAGGTTACTGTCAGCCCAGTCATCCCTTTCCTGATCCCTGAACTCTTTTCCTTTTCTTTTCCCCCTCACCGTTACCCTAAAGCCCTATACAGTGCTGGTAGCGAAATGTAGAAGAGAAAGAAATAAAAGCGGAGAGAGGAAAGGAGCCTACCCAACTTCTCTCTCTTCCACTATAGTCCTACTGTCTTATTAGAATAAAGATTAGGAGTAGCTTGCAATAAACTTTAAGATTTTGTTCTATTATTGATATATACTGGAATAAATATTAGTTACTGCCCAGAGGAGTTTTAATTACTTGAAAATTAAAAAAATAAGACTAATATTTCATTTGAATCATTAGCATGGAAATACATTGCCCCAGGAATGTATTTAAAGTATAGTAAGAAAAGAAGAAAAAAGTTGATTTCAAATTATATGCCATAGATTTGCTTGCTCAATCAAAGAATTACATAAATTAGAGGTACTGTCTTGACTACATAAGAGACAACCTTTCACAGGTATATGAAGTTTAAGGTTGTACTTGATCAATCTTCCTGTTAGATAAGTACTGATTTTCTTACCCCTGTTATTTATTAATAGTATAAAATTATTTTTTAATATACTTTTCTTCCGTTGCACAAAGTGAACATCATTTAATCTTTAGTGACTTATGATCTTGCAGAGTTTCAGAATCACTTTAAAGTAACATAATTAGCCCTGGCTGGTGTAGCTCAGTAGACTGAGTGCAGGCCTGCAAAGCGAAGGGTCACAGGTTCAATTCCTAGGCAGGGCACATGCTTAGGTTGTGAGCCAGGTCCCCAGTATGTGGTATGCAAGAGGCAACCACGCATCAGTGTTTTTTTCTCTGTCTTTCTCCTTCCCTCTTCCTTTCTCTAAAAAAATAAATAAATAAAATCTTTTAAAAATTCAAAAGTAACATAATTAGAGAAGAGTAGGACATGTTAGAAAAATTGGTTTTCCTATTTAGCATTTTCTGACATATCCCTTCTTCTTCTCCAGGTAGCGTTAATCAACCTTTGTGCATTTAACTATGAAACTTGTACATATCTGTTGCTATTGGACTTGAGCATTTTGAAGGCAGTGGTCTTCAAATTCCCTTTATCTTCAACAATACCGGATAATATAGAAGGTCTGGTAAGGAGAAAGACTCACTGCTTTGAAAAAGACAATGAAAATTAAGGCTTTACAATAAATCCACGAAATTACCTTTTTTTTCTCTTAACAAATTACTTTTCTCTCAAAAGTGGAACACAGAAAAAAATTAGTTCATCAGAGCTTTTAGATCTTAACTTCCTATTAATCAAAGTTTTAATAGATATAGATATAGAAGAGAGAGAAAGACTTTGACAAGATGCCATTCTTGATATCAAAATGAAGGTTAATGTATTAAAAAGTCCTTACAGAAGAGACCATATGGGAGATACATGTCAAAAGTTTTCCCTACATAATTCAAAATCCTGTGCTTCTTTCTCCTCTACTTGGTAATTCCAAAGTGGTAAGTGCATTGCTACAGAGTCGGACAACTCTAAGAATTAGTCTTAAAAGGAATAACCTTTGCAATGGGGTATTTAGCCTTGGAAAAGTCAGCACACTCCAAGCTTGATAGTGGTCATGCACTGTGCTCAGGAGAATTTTCTGGGTATACTTGACCTTTCTTTTCAACTCTTAAAGTCTGTTGCTATTTGCCTTCAAAGTCAAATTATGAAAAACCTCTACTTCCAATATAAGAAAGCAGACTCTTTTAATGAATTACATTGTTATTAAACCACACCTGGGTCTTTTTGTGGGATTCAATGTTAAATAAAAATTATTTAAGAATTTGGTATTTTAGAAAGAAGTCAGTGTGAAAGAAACTCCAAGCTTAACATCTGTTGCCATTGTCAACCTAATTGACTATCTTAGGGAAGCAGGATGTAAAAAAGTGACAAAGTGTAATTTGAAAGGAGAAGTATATTATCAAGGTGTTAAATTAACTATGAAGTAATCTTAGAGCTTCTAAATGTTCAGAGTCCTTCTGTTAAATGTGAAAAGAAGGTGAATGCAATATGCTCAATATTTTTTCTACATTCTTGCTTTGTCTTTGGAGGTCATGAAAATTATTTCTCTTTGCCAATTTTCTTCCTAGTAAGTAGCACATCAGAGTACCTGCCTGGCTGAATTTCTTTGAGGCTGGACATGTATGACATGCTGGATTCTTAGTCCTCAAGGCTGTTTCCAACACATTCTCTAATTGTGTTTAAATAGGAGCTTGCTCTTCTAAAATAGTGAATCTGGATTTTTAGAGCAGAACAGAACAGCACTGATGCAAATCCAAGAAGACCGAGGTTAGACCTGAAGGCAGTTCAGCCAAGTATAAAACTGGGACTCCCCCAAAAAGCAATTAGTTCCTCCATATTTTCCTGGGGGCATATTTCAGGGTTCTCATATTTTTGGCCTTCCTTAAACACTACTTTCCTTTAACGTGTGTGCAGTTCATCACTGACCAGGACCCTTTTAAATAGACAAACTCAGCAATCAAAAAGCAGATATACTGTGCTTTGTTCTTATTCAGTGATGTAAGACAAAAATGTGACATTTGCCATCCTTCTTTTTACAGCCAATGCCAAAAACCATGTTGCTCTCTAGTCTATTGTTTTTTCTGAATCTACATAGATGGTACAAAAGGACTGAAGGAGAATGCCTATTGTGGGAATATCAGAGCAAGAGAGAGAGAGTAAACAGACAGGAACTTTGCATTATTTTCCTAAATTATGGCATGCCTTTATACAAGTCACTTAAACTTCTTTGCTTCTTAGTTTTATTACTCACAGAATGAGAATGCAGGTTGAATTATTTCTTTTCTCCCAAATTAGCCAACTGTTCAGTTGCTGTCATCATTGTTATCTTCATCATCATAGCTTTCTGTTTAGTTTTTTTACTGAAGTGTGATTTTATACAGCACAAATGCCCAAATATACAGCTCAGCGAGTGTCTACTATACATGGACTGGTATAACTACCACTCAGGTCAGAGTAGAGATTTCCAACCCCGTTGAGTTCCCTGGTTTGCCCACTGAGTCCATATTCCTTGCCACTCTTCAATTCTGACACCAAGTTTATTTTTGCCTCCTTTGAAGTTTTTATAGATGGAATCATTCAGTAGGTGCTTTTTTGTGTCAGGCTTCTTTTTTTTTCCAACAATGTGTCTATGAAAGGAATCCATACTTAATGAATAGAATACCTTGTTCTCATCCATTGTGCTGTTGAATCCCTTCGTGGACATAACCATTTGAGTTGTTTTCGATTTGGGGTTATTATGTATAAGCTTTCTAGCAACGTATTTGAGGGTATGACTTTAATGAAAAACATAATTCCTTTTCGAAAGGAGGCAATATATAACCAGAAACAAAATTACTGAATCATAATTAAATCATAAGTTTAACAAATATTTCTTTGTACCTATATCATTTACCTTATATTTTTCTTTAAATTATTGTTTTTCTACTTTACCAAACTTGTGGTTGCATAATGGTATATTGCTAGTTTTAAAACACATTTTGGCGTATTTACTTAAAACTAGAGTTTTAAGTAAACTCTAAATCATGATATCAATGAAATCATAGGTTTAATGTGGTAATTTTATTTTTTCTAATTTAAATATAAAATTATTATAATATGAAATGTCCATCTGTATAGAACTACAGGGGGGTAAAAGTAGGTTTATTTGAAGTCATTGTAAAACAAGTAATGCAATAATTAGTAAGTAATGATAATATAAGAATAAACTCTGTATATTCTACTTTTGTCCACCCCGTAAATATTTTTAAGTTAATCATGTTTGTTCTTGATGGTCTCTTCCTAAGTCACTGCTGTGAGAAGTTTTAATTTTAAGAAAGATTTCTCCTACATAACCAATATTATATTAAAATCAAAAATTATAAACAATAGGCCTGGCTGATGTGGCTCAGCGGATTAAGTGCCAACCTGTGATCCAAAGGGTTGCTGGTTCGATTCCCAGTCAGGGCACATGCCTGGGTTATGGGCCAGGTCCCTGGTAGGGGGCGCACAAGAGGTAACCACACATTGATGCTTCTTTCCCTCTATTTCTCCCTCCATTCCCCTATGTATAAAACTAACTAAATAAAATCTTTTAAAATTATAAATAATAGTGATTTTGCAACTCAATTTTTTAAAAAAATTTTTGTGTGGCATCACTCCTGACTAGTGATATTTTTTTAAGATTTTATTTATTTATTTATCTTTAGAGGGGAAGGGGAGAAGGAGAGAAACATCAATGTATGGTTGCCTCTCGTGCATCCCCTGCTGGGAGTTGGCCTGCAGGGAACCGGCCTGCAACCCAGGCATGTGCCCTGACTGGGAATTGAACCGCGATCCTCTGGTTCACAGGCCCATGCTCAATCCACTGAGCTACACCAGCCAGGGAATAACTCAATTTTTTAAATAAAACATTTTTGAAATTCACTCACTCATATGAACTCACTATTTTTCCTGGGGGTATATAGTAACTCACTCATATTAACTCACTCAAAGTAACTCACTGGTATTAACTCAAGATAGTGTCATGATAGTGTTATGACTTTTTTCTTGCCTTACTTTAGTGATTACAGATTCCAGTAAATTTTTTAATATAAAATGGTAAAATAACCATCCCGGCCTTGTTTCCAATTTCAAATAAAAAGCTGTATTTATTTATATGACTAATTTATATAATTTTAATAAATCCAGAAGGTCATTGATTCATATGTTGATAAGTACCTATAAAAATATTTACAGTGAATTGTTTTTCATGAGAAAAATACTAAACTGGTTCAAATATATAAACCAGATAGTGGATAAATATAGTACATATTCAACAATTAAGTTGAATGTAATTTGCCTATATGAATCAAATAGATGTACCCACCAAGGTAAGTTTGAATGGGGAAAAAAAGCAAGTTATAGAAGACTGCCTTAGCATGATATCATTTACGTAAAGTTCAAAACAAGTGAAACTGAACACTGTGATCTTAAGGGCTAGCTATATGGAGAATCACAAAACCTTTTCAAAAATCAAGGAACAGATAAAAACAGAATTAAGGGCAGTGGTATGGAAAATGTGATAAGTAAAGCATAAATTAGGATATTAAGTATCTATATTTTTCTTTGGTAAGTTTGATGGTGGGTACATGTGTTTCTTTATATTATTATTTGTGGTGAGCAATTTATTTGAAGATTAAAGAAAATAATTGTTAACCATCTGGGAAGTTGTCAAAGTTGACTTCATATCTGGTACCTAAAGGATATTTTGATAGAGTTTATTCAGCATGAGAGCTACAAGATTCATGGGCTTAAATCCAGAAATAAAGTTACCACTAAAGTTTCTCAATCTTAATATGAATAATCTCCAAGTAGTAAATCTTTAATAAAAATCTTTTGAGTATTTGAATGGCATGTGTATGTGCATATGCCTTTAAGGTTATAGTTATGTGATAAACAAAAAAGACTGAAAATATTTAAAAAGTGACTCTTTTCCTCTTCAAGTTGAAGGAATGGGCTCGCGCACTTTTGTGCATAAGTCCTTGATGTTGATCAATAGCAAAATATGAAATGCTTTATTTTTAAATCTTATTTTAGCTAATCTGTATGTTTATGGAATTGGATGTGGCAACCTGACCCCTTTGGCATAGGGTTATTGTCAAATACATTTTAAGCCCAAAAGTTTCTCACATCTTAAAAGTGTGGATCTTGTGTGCACTATTCTTGGCAGCTATGATGCCTGTGTTCAAAAATAAATGGTGCAAACTACTTATTTACATTTGAGTTTTAAAATAAGTTCATTGTTACTCCAGAGCCTCTACATTCAAGGAATAAATGTAACAAATGATTTAGCAGATTAAACAAAACAATAATCCATAACTTGATTAAAAAGGAAAAAATTAAGAAATAGTGAGCTAACTCAGTTGATTACTGGCAAGGTACTAACTTCTGGGTACTGCACCTGGTCAGATCGCCATCCTCACAGATGCAGACCTACTAAGAGCCCGACACTTACTAGGGACCAAATCCTTAGTTCCCTTCTGTTGGTGCTCTATGGTAACCACACACTTGCTTAGAAGATTCTCCATATTCGCAATGCTCCACCCGTAACTGCGTTCCTCACATCTAAGGCAAAACACACTATATTAGGAATTAGGAGCTATTCAAGACGTCCAGGTTCAAAGCATAATTTTTTTTACAAATATGATCTTTAAGGTGATTCAGTGAAACAGTGATTGCCAATTTTCAACATGAAAGATGGAGTGTCCAGGTATGTTGATTTGCATACCAGATATTCTTGAATTTTTGTTATGTAACTGTGTTCTCCTCCAAGAGATTACTTTACAACCCAATGACTTTGGATGAAAAAGTATCTTTATTCAAAGTAATTAAAATGTATAAATGATGTTGTCTCCACAGGGAACGGAATTGTATGATAAACTAACGCAACGATCTTCCTCACCAACCATGCTTAGGAGAAGGCTGACACTATGTGGGATTTCATGATGAATCAGAGGTCTCAAAACAAATTGGGAACAGAGCAAGAATTGGACTTTGGGACCTCTGCTCATGATTGGTAGCATTATGATTCTTGTATGAGCCCTTCTGATTTACAGTAACAAAGAAGAAAATTATGAGAGAAGAAGATAACATAGGAATACAGAAATAACCTGGTATCACCTCAATGCCTTTGGCTTTTGTTCCTCTTAAACATAGTTTCTAAAAGTGTTACTCCCTCTCATTTCTGTTCTCATAAAATTCAGTTATCCTATCCAATTATAATGACATAGTGAAAAAAGCATACCCATATAATTATTTCAAATGTCATAAGAAATTTTTATTTTTAAAACTTATTTTAAATGATAAAATGAAAAGGCATTTATATTTATGTCATGTAGAGGAGATTAGAAAATAGTTTTGTACTTTGGAGAATTAACAATATAAGAACACATACAGAGACAATACTTAAAAATTTGGTATTGTTTCACTGAATCTTTGACAGCCCATTTCCTTAGTATTTTCATCTGTAATAAAATCTTGGAGAAGGGACAATTGTGGGTAAAAAAACCACCTTAGAAATGTTATTGCTTTTCTACTATTATCTCTTTAAAAAGTAGTATTGTGCCTCAAGCATGGGGTTTTACAAATTAAATTTTTTGACTCATTCTACTCTCATAGTACAATTTAAAGCTTTGACGGGTTCTTAAAATGCAATTACTAAAACAATTATTTAACAATAATAATTTTTTGAGAGGAAAGATGAAAATTCACCTCAATGATGTTTGGTTTAAAAATAAATTAAATATTTTAGGCACTTATTGCTTAAATACCTATCAGTATCTTCATCGATAGAATTTATCAGTTTCTCAGTATAGAGCTTTTCACATTCTCACTGTGCCCTGGGAAATCCAATAAGAAATCTGAATATTGATATTCATATTATATGTTTCAGTACTGTAATAACATCTGATATTATTTTTATGTGATATATTTTCTTATGTAAACAATTTATATAATTCCTCTTTCTCTGCAGTTTTTCCCTATTAGTAAAAAAATTCAATTCCATCTTTCTTTCTCTTTGGAATCCGAACTTATAACACTTGACATCATTGTTCTATATATTTATTTCACTTGCATATTCAATTCCTGTCTTCCCACCTAAAAAGTGAGTTGTCTAACATCTACAAAATGCTTTACTGTTATTTTACATGCTGGGTGAGCATTTTCATTCTGATGTCAGGTAGGGTTGAAATAATCAATGAGTTCCAAGTTAGCAGAAGTGATTTGTGCTTTAACTTTATTCATAGGCTACTTTCTGTAAGTAACACATAATATTGCTCTAATATTCTTTGCTTTTATCAAGCTAATGAGTTCTGGAAGTTTATCTGACACAAAGTAAGCGTGCAAAAGACAATTCTATTTTTAAATACTAGCAATAAGCAAATAGACACCAACATTTAAAATATATTGTTATATGTAACTGCTTTGAAAAATGAAATAGGGAGGAATCCCACAAAATATGTGCAAGATTTATATACTAAACACTATAAAAAGCTAATGAAACAAATAAAACATAAGCAAATGGAGGGGCATCGTATAGTCATAGATAGAAAGCCTTAAGTTAGTAAAAAATGTCAATTTTCCTGAAATTGATATACAGTTTTAACAAAATTCCTGCCTTATTCTCATCAATATTTTTGCCAATATAGATATGAATATTCTTAATTTATATGAAAAAGCAAAGAACAATTTAAACAATTTTTAAAAATGAGAAAAAGTAGGAGGAAGCAACTGACCTGATTTCAGTAATTATTATGCATTGGAGATCATCAAAACTGTGGTGACATTGGTAGGTGGATAGAGACACAGATCAATGAAAAAGAATTGAAAATTCGGAAATAGCCTCACACAAATATGCCGACTGATTTTTTGGCAAAAGTATATTTTTTCAGCAAAGGATCATTTTCTTACACCCTATAAAACATGGACTCAAATGGATCATAATTTAAATCCAAAATGTGAAACTATAGTACTTTCAAAAAATATGTGTCTATAGTACTTTCAGGAAAACAATATATAAATGAAGGCATTTGAGATGTAGGCCTAGGGGGGAAAAATAGCCTGAAAACCAGGAGCAGAAAATTATACTGAGTGTAAAAGGCCAATCCCAAAAGGTGATACCCTATATGATAGCATTAAGTTTTACAAAACACGTTAGAAAGATCACTGCACACCTTTGGACCCCATGCCCTCACGTTCAGATAAAAAGAATGAATATGTGCCCTGGCTGGTGTAGCTCAGTGGATTGAGCACGAGCCTGCGAACCACACGATCTAGGTTCGATTCCCATTCAGGGCACATGCCTGGGTTGCAGGCCAGTTCCCAGCAGGGGACTCACGAGAGGCAACCATACATTGATATTTCTCTCCTTCTCTCCTTCCCTTCCCCTCTAAAGATAAATAAATAAAATCTTAAAAAAAAAGAATGAATGTGTGTTTCTGTCTGCCGCCTGGGTGTACTCTAAAGTAGCCTGAATCCTTACAGTGTACCAACCTACCAGTTACTAAGGAACCAATAATTTCTACTGTATTATCTGAAGATTACCCCAAATAGGTACAAATATACATTTTCTAAAACTGACTTATCCCTGCCCAGTCTTATCCTTAAGGATCATGGGTTGTGAAGTATTGATCTGGGTCCTCGGGGAATCTGAAAAAAGCTTTTGATCACATGTTCAATTTTTTAAACCTTATCTGTACACCTTCATAAAAGTCAAAATGTCCTAACTCATTTTTCATCCAGAGTTGTATGGGGCAATCTTAACTGGTAATTATATTAGTTTTTACTATAATATGTAAAAGGACAATGAGAAATTAGTTTCATAAACCTAAGGACATCCTTGTCTCCTCACACTAGTATATTATCTATATATTTATCTATATATAAATACAATATATCATGATTATATATATGAATCATTAGTATATAATACTCATGTATATCAATAATTTGTGTGTGTGTATAAATCACGAGTCTCCCTTTGGAAAAGAAACTGTGTCTACTTTTACTGTTTCATAGGAGACACAAGTTAAATTACTGGTCAAGAAGCAGAGTCACATGCCATATCCTTGAAGATTTTGTTCATTATTTCCCCATAGAAAACAACCATAAGTTATTTAACCTCTAGAGTTAACATCTATAGTTTATAATTCTGCATATTTCTTGCTCATAAATTTTATGGTATAAAATACATTGAAACTTTTAGTTAACCAAGAAGTGGATGTGGATGAACATTCGTGTTTCCAGTAGCCAAAGCAGTAAGAAAATGTGTGGAGCCAACTTGATTCTTCCTTTTTTATTCTCTCTCACAATTCAGTCTCCCTCTGGAAATATAACTGTTCTTAAAATATAGTGTTTGCTTTCCAGTGCATTTTTTACATTAAATACGTGTTCAAGTTGTCAGTTGTAAAGACAAATGGAATCTCTCATTACCAAGGTGATATTAAAAATTGTTAACAACTGATACAGCCTGGATGCCAACTGAAAAGGGTAGAGAACATAAACAACCAGTATAGCTGTGATAGGGCACCTGAGACAGATAAAGGTCCTATGTATTCTCATTTTTGAACATTTTAAATGCTGTGGATAGCCAGTATTCTTTGGTTATTGTGTAGTCTTTCAATGTTCTTTTACCTCTAAATATTCACTGTCAACTCTTGTGATGAAAAGAGTTTCTGCCCTGGCTGGTGTGGCTCAGTGGATTGAGTGTGGGCTGCAAACCGAAGGGTCGCTGGTTCCCAGTCAGGGGACATGCCTAGGTTACCATCCAGGTCCCCAGTGGGGGGTGTGCAGGAAGCAACCACACACTGATGTTTCTCTCCCTCTCTTTCTCTCTCCCTTACCCCCCTCTAAAAATAAATTTTAAAATACCTTTACAAAAATAAAACCGTTTTCAATAACGTTATGTTTGTCAGAACTGGGTTGACAAATGTGTAGGTTAGTCCACAGAAGTCTCACTCTTTAACCCCACTGATCAAATGGATAGCAGAAGCAGCATCTAAAAGAGATTCCTCATTTTATTTTTTTCTTTCCTTGTTGATGTGTATTTCTCAGGAGGCTCATTTAAATGCAATATTATTTTCCCATTGCTTCTGAGTTGCTTGAGTTCTTCAACAGGTTAGCTCTCCTAACATCTTCTGAATGGAATAACAAAATAAAGGCTACCTGGAACTAGGCCCAAATTTTATAGTCCTAACTTCTCTAGGGCATAACCTCTCCACTTGACCAGAAACTTAGGATGACTTGCAGTAAAATGGTTTACCCTCTGTGATTGAATTTGCAGTGATCAAAAAAATCAGGTCTGTTTTGCAGAAGTAATTCTCAGACCCATTAAAGTAGCCTTTAGGGCCTGGATTAAACTAGTCCTACAGCACAGTCTATTTAAATAAATAGCTTTCTTAATCAAATAATAGTTCCCCTAAAGAGCTCACTCATTGAATGAACCTGTCCCTCTTAGGATTCTCTTCACTGCACCCAGATGTAATTTCTTTGCAAAATGCCTCTGGCAATATTTTTTTCTTTCATCTTAATGTACAGATTTGGAAATATTATATTCATTTATCACTGTCTCCAGTGAGTCCTCACTATATGGCTTTCCACTGAGAAACAGTTTACTCTATGGGGATCAACTAACCTCTCTACCTGACCCAACCTACTTAAGCCATTATTTAAAATAAGATAGTATCATGGCATGCACAAGTCCAGTCAAAACCATTGTTTTAGTCTCTTGTAAAGGGCATTGCTCATTGTAGAACTGGTATTTACAAAGTTATCAGTGTTTAAAACTAAATTAAAATGAATGTCTACTGGAAAATACATTGACAAACCAGAACTGTCAATTACATTACTGATTCCCCATAAGACTTGGGAACTTGTGGTTTCTGGGATTTTGTAAACCCAGAGGAGCCACCCTGATGCTGAGATGTGAGTAATAAGGCTCCATCTCTATCAGTGGGTAGGAGCTTGGTGTTCCTGACTCAAGGGTGTCACGGGTATTGAAAAGAATGTTATTCCCTTGCAAAATTTTTAGACATAATCAATCATGACCTTGATACATTAAGAAGACCAGAGGCATCAAATTACCCTTATAACATCTGAAATCATTGTAGAGAACCAAGGAACTACTCAGTAAAAGGAACAGTATCAGAGAACATACAGAGACAAATATTTTGTATTTTTTAATTGTATTGTTTCTAGTCTGACTCAACTCATTCTCTATATATCAAGAAACAACCCTAAAAACACTGACCAAATATTATGTTGTTACATGTATTACACATGCACAGTTAAGTTAGTTTTCATTCTTATCAAGCAAAAATATCTTGAGGTTGTATACACTGAAGTCCGAACTTCAATTTCTACCCTTTGGGCATAAGTAAAATGCGACTATCAATTGATATGGGTGTTGGACATAATTACTTCTCACAGCAGAAGAATATCAGGTTCTTCCCTGCCTAATGACTCTCATTATTCTGTTCTGACTCCTGTCCACATTTCTTAGCATAATTTTGAGAAGGCGAGTCCAAAATGGACATCACATTTCTTTTTAACAGGAAGATGATTTTTCTCGCTGACGTTACTGTCCTTTCTGTCACTAAGACTTTAATTTGTTTGCAAGGGCTGGCGAAGGAGATATTTATAACATCCCACTTTCTGAGCTTCTACATTCAGCTTTTCCATTACGAAAAAGACAGCAAGCATACTGCACTCTATGTACACTACTGCCAGTGGAGCCCTAGTTAACTCACTGTATCAGTTTGCACTAATTAATGCAAGAGCAAGAATGATTGGAATTTGGCAGCCCAGCGTTTCTGCAGCTTGAAATCCCTTAGTCAGTAAATGCATATCTCAAATTGTCAGGTTATCAAAAATGTTTTAAAAACTTAGGGATTGAGAGTAAGCAGAATATTCACCTTGAAAAAATTTAAAACTTGCCAGCCAATCTATTCTTAGAAGAATTTTGTTCACATATTGTTATAGAGAATGTTCCCTGGATCAGCTATTATTAGTAATATTTTCTGGGAACGCTGGGAGACGATTGTTTTTTTTGTTTTGGCATGAGTTGGATTCTATGGATCCCACAGTCCTACATTGTATATGCAGTACTGCATCTTCTTGAAACAAACTCAGTAAAGACAGATTTAATACAGATTTGCACCAAGAAGTTGCATTCCTGAATTTTTTAATTACCAGAACTAACAAGGATCACTTTCAAAGTCCCAAGATTATGTTGATAGCTGAGCTGACATCACATTTAGTAATAATGCTATGTTTTGGGACAAACATCTAAATGAAAAGAAAAAAAAAGCAAAGTAAAGACTTTGGACTTCAGACCATGACATTTTCCAGTTAGTGATTATATAGCCTTACATCTCCTATGGCATAATAAACCTGCGCCTGTTCTGATTTTAGGAAAATGTTTATGCAACACAGGTTTTGAACGTGAATAGTTTTGAACATTCACAATCACGGCTCCTAGCGAGAGTACCTCCCTATTGAAATCATACATTATAATTTAACAGTGACTAGGAATAGAATGCACTAAGGTGAATTCGGGGGAACAAATACGAGTATAATTATTCTGTTTCAGTTTTAATGGGACTTCGTGCATAAAAACACTGAATGTTGTAATGAAATTTAAATCAAAGATAGTGACTCTTGTTTTATAACCTCTTCAAAGACCTGCTCTCTGGTTGTGGTTACAAATATCAGTCTCCAATAAAACATAATGTCTCTATTTTATAGGTAATTTAAATGGCTTTTCAAGGGAAATGTTTTTTACTACTATGATATTCGCCTAGACAGTGACCCAAGATCCTAATATTAGCACATGTCACAACTTTAATGCAACTTCAATGCCTATCCTTAGGCATTATGTTGGGGGGGACATAGTTAAGTTCCCCCCAAATGTACTTTTTTAATTGAATTGACCTTTAGGAGAGATTAAGTAGTATAAAAAAATCCACCAAAACACCTAGTGATTACATTCATAAAGTAAAGGTTTGGGGATGAGCGATCAAGGAACCCCCAGTATAAGCAATCTGCCTTTCTTTACAGACAGTGCAAATGTACTCACATTTCCTTCTAACTTTGGAAATCGCTGTCCTTAAAAAGTTTTATAGTTTGAACAAACAAACATGGCTCAGGATAAAGTGCCTTAGGCATTTCATTTGTTAATGCTTTGCATTAGCTCTAGTTGGGTAAAGCAGGTATTCCTGTCCATTGCTTTGTATCTATGGTTTTATTTTTTTTTGTTTTGTTTTGTTGGTTATTCAGTAATAGAATTAGAGTGAAGATTTGGCTGTGCTATCTGACCAACTTAAACGGGAAAGCAATGATAAAGTCTGTTACTTTTTCGGTTGCTATGAGAAAAATTTATGCAAAGTTCACATTCTCCTTAAGCTCAGAATTATTAAAGAGGAAAAAAATGATTAAAGCAGACAAGACCTTAAATATTCTGGAAAGCAAAATAAAATAAAAAGTTGGGGGAAAATTCTTACTTTAAATAATGTTGGGGAAAAATGTCCTCCTTTGTTTCTGTGTCCAGAACCACCAGCCCTGGATTAAAACCGTAATAACAGTAGCAATTATAATACTGCTTATTCTTCCTTTTATGTTTTTTATTTCACAAATGTTTTATTTGAGAGCAAACTGTTTCTCACATGCTAAATAGCTGATAAAAACAAAACCCAAAGCCCCTTTGACTCTATCAATGTCTTCTTATAGTTAAAGAACTGTTGATTAGCAATTGAATGCAGATGCAATGGCTGCACAGCTCATAATTTAGCATGTGATTTTAACTATAAAATAAATGCTTTTTATTCAAGCATATTTTGATGCTTTCTTAGGAAACTGGTGCCACCGTACAGAACTATTATTGAGACTATTAGCATCCACACACACATTTGTCAAGACAGCGGATGCTTAAGTGTCTTACACCCTCTTACCTGTGAGAAGAAGAGATTAAACTGTCTATATGGAGAAATTTGCCTAGTAAACAATCATGCATGCCCTTATTTACAAGCATAATAGAGTGCTAGGTTTGAGAAAAGGCTATCCAAATGTTGCTTCTCTTGGATTTAAATTTTGGGTTATTCAACGTGCTAGATATAATTTCTGTATTCATAGAGTCACCTATGAGTGATTTATGGTGTAACATCTTGCTGGGTGAATATATATAGCTGCTTTATGTTGTCTCCATCATAATCAGCATATAAAGGTAAAGGCAATGGTGTCGAAAGTTGATCGAAATTACAAACCCCTAGTGAAAGACGTAGATTGGGGGCATCTCTCTTGGGGGTTAACGTTTGGGAGGGTAATTTAGAAAACTCCCCTTCTCATATTGCACACTACACTCCCTCGAAGGGCAAATCCGACTGGTTTTCGAGTCTTTCCTGTCGTTGTCATTGTACTATTAGTAACGTCATCCCCCAAAGGTCAACATCGGGCACAGAGTGATGTGCGGAAACGATATTTCAGAAGTGCCAGAATATTAGCATTTGGTTCTGATTTTTTTTCTTTTTTAAAACAGAACCCTCAAGGCATCGCATTCGCCAAAATGTGATTGGAAGGCCAAAGATACGTTAAAAAATGTCAATAACAGGATCACCTCCTGTCTACTGAGAGCTCTCCTCTCCCATGTATTCAGATATCTGTGTTCTGGCAACGGCACAACTGCATGGTCAGCACGTGAGGATGGGAGCAGTGAACTGTGTGGTAAAAATACCCCCATGTATACATGCTCCATAGTCACTTGAAAAACAGAAACTTAAAACTTTATACATTTCGTTTTACTAGATTTTATTTTGAAATATAAACGTATGAGCCACATTATAATACTTTCTACATAACATACAAATAGTATTAAAGGTCCCAGGACTGGTAATATGTATACAGTTCTCTGGGATCGCAGGAAATCACTAGTAAGGCTAAGCAGGCCCTACATTCCCCACAGTTGAAGACTTTGAAACAGAGTGGCCTCTCTGGCCATTGAGGATTTAGAGGGGAGAATTTGTATACCGTGACCCGCCCCCGCGCCAACAGGTGGAGTTAGAACGCCAACAGTCATAAGCACCTGGAACCCTTGCATCAACACAAACAAACCCTCAATCATCTGTTCAGACCTAGGAAACATCACGTAAGAATAGTTAGTTACTATAAAACATCCAGCTTTCTCCCTTTCCCTTCAACCAGGTGTGGGAGTAAAGGCAGTATATTTTCAGTAATCTTTTAAATGTTCTCTTTCTTTAACTAATTTATTTAAAGCATCTCAACCACAGTCTCCAAATTAATAGTAAATAGGCCCTGGCAGGGTAGTTCAGTTGGCTGGAGTGTCATCCTGACGCTCAAGGTTGTGGGTTCGATCCCCATTCGTGGCAATACAAAACTCAACCAACAAATGCATAAATAAGTGGAACAACAAATTGAGCTTTCTTTCTATCTTTACCTTCCTCTCTCTAAAATCAATAATAAGTAAATAAATAAGTAGATGAATAAGTAAATCAATAAACAAATAATAAAGACCTTCAGACTGTGATCAGGAAGATCAAACAGAGTCAACGTCCCTAGTTAGTTACTGACACCAGCTTCAACCACTTAGTACTAGGCTCTTCTAAAAATATTAATGCAGTGATAAACATTTAAATTGACTAGTGAAATTTAGCTTGTTAACAAAACTGCTATAAACTTAAATCAGATAAAACCTAGCCTGTTGCACATGGTAAGAAAAATATGAGGTAATATGAGTAAGCAGCTGAAGGAACTCTCAGGTTGCAACACTCAAACTTCAGAATTTTGTAGGTTTTGTGGTACATTTAGGATGAATGAATTTAAGGTGTGCAGAGAATAGGGGGCAAGGATGGATTTGAGCAATAGAAAGGAGTACAAACAAAGATGCTATAAAATATTTATGAAGGCTTTTGCAGAGAATGCATTGCAATACAATGCCTCCTAGGTACATTTCTTAATGTAAACATCAAACTAATGAACAAAAAAATACTAATGGATCACATTAAGTAGCCGGTCATACTGAATTCCCATTAACTGCTAAAATTAATGGTTTCTAACCATTTCTAAGTCTGGGGGGCTTTTGATCTGTCTTTATTATACGAACCTCCAAAATACAAAGTAAAACAATAACAACGAAAGGATGAAAAATAACCTTAGGATGATTTTTTTGAGAATCATCTTGTGTGTACTCCTACGTATGGTGACTTCGACTCAGACTGGACCTATTACCACTGTGAACAATCACTTCAGTGATACTACCACGCGTGGAACCAGGCTGTAAGAGCGCTGAGCACTAGATTACTGTTAAAGCCTTGTCTGACCCTGTCCTCCCTTGCCGTGCTGTCACGTGTTATGTGCTAAAGAAAGCAAATGATTCCTCAATAAGTAAAACTCACGACTCGCGATAATTCGTTGTTGGTTCTGATTTTATTATACATCTGTGAGTAATCATCAAAATGGACTAGAGTTTAAGTTTTATCCTTTCACCCTCTGGAGAACTTTTTATGAGCATAAACAGCGAGAAAGCAGAGAAATCAATGGAAGCAGAATATGGTGATAATCATGGGTTGTCAAAGTGTCTTTATTTGTCAATCCAGAGTTGTTTTTTCCTAGAAAACTTCCTTTAGTCAAGCCAGAATTATACTTTAAATTTTTTTCATGAAACTTTCTCTTGAGATAGTTTAATTCATTACCAAATTGAGAATTTTATAGCGCAGCTACTTATGTTTCTAATTAAAATCTCAATATATTTGTATAGCCATGACCTAAATTTCAGTGTATTCCTTAAAATTTAATGAAGAATGTACTTTTTAGTTTCTAAGAATAATTTCTTATTTCATTTAATAGCATCTCAGAACATTTTTTGAAACCCACTAACACCGTTCACTAAGTTTATTATTTGTAAATTTTAATTGAAACCCAAATGTTATGGATTCAGAATGACATTTAAACAGAACAATAGAGTGAAGAGCATGTTGATTCTAACTTACGACTCTGATGTATTTCAAATGCATGGAAATAAACGTGGTTACTTGAGTGGGCTTCGTGGAGAGCTGTGTGGATACAGGACAAACACACTTTCACTTATGCTCAGGAAGTATACACGGACCAGTGGCCAGGGAATGCATTGTCTGATGATATAGAATAATGGGAAGATTGCTGATTGCAGTCCATGATTCTATGTGCATCTTACTCTGTTCATGCTGCTCTAAAAATACCGTAACTGTTGGTTTATAAACAACAAATGTTTGCTTTTCACAGTTCTGGAGACTGGAAAGCTGAAGATCAAGGCACTGGCAGATTCAGTACTGAAGTTTCCTGGTCCAAAAACAGCACCTTCCCACTGTATCCTCACACAGTGGAAGGCAAGGGGGGACTTGAGGGCCTCCTTGAGGAAGGTATTTATCCCACTTACAAGGGCTCTGCCCTCAGGACCTAATCACCTTCCAAATGCCTCACCTCTTAATAGCATCACATTGGGCACAATAAATTTTAAGGGGACACAAATAGCCTTCCCATCACAATAGGCACACTGGAACGATTTGACTGGAAGATGGGAGGTGGAGGTTGAATTTTGGAGGAGATGTGTCCACAACTCTAGAGTTATGACATCAGTTATACTGCTTGAGAAAAGCTTGCATTTAGGGCAGTGATGGGGTTATACAGCAATGTAAGAGACAACGTGTTTAATGCCAAGTGTGTCTTGGCATTACTGAACATCAGAGCCCAGAGCCACGACACTGATTCTCTCGAGTTAGTTTAGAACCAGTTTGGCAGAAGGCCTGCATGTGGGTTTACATGGCAATTTGACTTTGCTCAGAGAGGGAAAAAAGATGAAAAAGATAACTAGACATGGTAAATACAGTAAACAATAGGTGAAGAAACTAAATAAGCATGGCCATTAGGAAATTTATTACCTGATGTGACTAAACCTTTATTCTTTTTTTCTCTATGGAATGGAATTATAGCCTGTAAATAATTCTTTCTTCATATAATTATTTTTAAATGCTTACACATTTTGGAGCCAACATGAGCTGCAACTGGCTGTGGTGCTCTGACTCATTTTTTGTTTTGACACTAAAAGTTTCCAATCCTGAGTGGACTACACCACAAGAGTAGGTGTATACACTGGTCCAGTTTCCAAAATCACTAACTCTTCCCCCTGAGTGCATATATGTTACTAGTTTTCATGAAGCTCTAAGTATTTTCTGCAGTTTCTTACATCATACAGAGCCTATATAGCAAGCCTCAGAATTAAAGCACACATCCTATTGGTTTGTCTTCCCTTTGAGAAGTAGCTCTTGATGAACTAGTAAGCCCTGATAGAAATGGAACACTGATTGAGACAGCCAAGCTGCCATTATGGTTGCTACTTCTTTCACCGACCTGTCACTTGACTGTAACCAAGATTCCATCTTTAGATGGGAATATGTATGCAAAAGGGCCTAAGCAGGTCCTGAGGTCATATGTATTTTTCATGGTCAGAGAGTCCACAGTGTCATCAGCCTACTCTTGACACAGTGTGACTTTCCCTCGCTCCACCTTTATGATTTTATGGAGAGTTCCTTATCGCCATTGAATGAAAAATAAGAGTCTTGTTAACAAGGGGCACTACACGCAGTGCCAACACTAGCCCACCACGAGGCTAGTGCACTGGAGGAGCGTGCAGAAGTACCCCGGATGGAAAGCAGAGCTGTTAACACTTCTCTGGAATTGCCTACCAAGGAACACATCTTGGTTTTCACTTTCTCGGCCAGAAAAGTGACATGTTATAATCTATGAAGGGGAACCCAAAAAAATTTCCTCCAGAATTACCTTCTGGAAGGAGGGTCCCTTCTACTACAGTCTTCCCTCCTCAAGGGCAGTGTTCTAGGAACTCATCTGTACCACTGTACCAGGTGGCATTGTTGTGAGAGGCTGTGTCCAGCTTCAGTGGGTTTTTTTGAAGACTCTTTGAACACGTTTGCCCATTTCATGATGGGTGACTTACAAGTGTACCTGTCCACACCACACTGAGTGTTCAGCAGTTTTTGACCAAAAATGGCATGACCCCTGTGCCCCACCTCCCTATTCACCAGATACTACCTGATTGGCTTTTTTTGTTGTTGTTTCCCTGGATGAAAAAAAGTCCTCAAAGGGAAAGGTTTTGCAATGTGGAAAGGGTGAAACGAAAACCAGCAGAAACACTAAAAGGCATCAAAATTGATGCATTCAGAAACTGTTTTGAGCAGTGGGGAAAAAAAGACTTGATAGATAGATTGCATCAAATGTGGAGTACTTTGAAGGTGACTGAAGTTTAAACATGTAAGAATAAATACACAATTTTCTATAAATAAGTTCTGGTCTTGGGGGGTTCCCCCCTTGTGTAGAAATTCATAGAGAGGGGTTAATTTTATAAAAATTGTCAAGGGCTTTGTAAGAGAAAGAATAAATTGTTGATAGTAAGAATGGGCCCAGGGTGTGAGAATATGTATAGTCAGTGAATGCTTACCACAAACTCTAACCATCACAGAAGCTCATACTTAACAAATGCAGCAAGGTAAATGCTCTGGGGATTCCAGACAGCAAACCCAATGTTTTCCCAGTAGCATTAAGAACAAAAAGAGCTGTGATGGGGGGAGAGGCAGCCGAATCAGGTTCAACAACAGTCCTGTCCTTAACAAGGCTAGAGAGCCTCTCCTGTTGCTGAAGTGCAAAAACGATTCTCAATATCATCAGTAACAAACAGCTTGACTCTCCAATATAATTTCAGAGATGATAGTAACCCCCCACTGGGTAGGGTTAGGAGAGTAGTGCTTGGTGCATAGTGTAAAAATTACCTATTCTGATCATTATGACCACAGCTGCACATGTATATTTTATAAGTCCTCTTCAGATGAAGAGTAGCAATTTATTCCTGATTAAATAGACACTTAAGTGTATTTTACTTGACACGTGTCTCATGCCTCTTCGAGCACCACTGTCCATGAGCTTATGGGAAATAAAAATATTGCATCGTTAGGCTGAGATAGGATCTATTTTCTGATCTGAGGTGAGTATAGTATATTAATGAGTCCTCACGGTTTGTCCTGATACTTCCACACTGAGTGAGAGGAGCTGATGGACAACCTAAGCACCCATTCAAGTAGGACTTCAAACATCACGTATTTGGGGGAGATGCAGATTTTGATTATAAAGTACATTAAAGAATCACTCAGCCAGCTCAAGTGGTTGATGTCTGGAGCAAAGAGATTGCGAAATGGACAATAGAGTAGAAGTCTTATAATGCAAACTTTGGCTTACTGACTAGTTGTAGAATGAGAGAGGTAGTCCCCAATTGATTTCCACTTTTTCTTTCTTTATTTCCCAACATTAGCTGTGCAAAGGGAAGTGGGAGGGAAAGATTCTGGACATGAATACAGCTGATGATGGGAACCTTGGCTGTCTACCTTTGGAGAAAAGGTAAATGCAGTTTCTCTTGCACCAGAGTTAGGCCAGAGCATAACTTTGGAACTATAAGAGGAGCAATGATGTATATAAATACATAGTTCAAAATAGTGAAATGGGGCATTCATTTGTATTTGATTTTGACTTACTAGAACACCAACTATTCTATTTTTAAGATTTTTTATTATGAGAATTTGGAGAAAAAGAAGGTTCTGCCTTCCAGTCTAAAAGCTGAAAAAGGCTGGACTTTCTCTCCTCAGCTACTGTGAACTGGTGTGCTGAACTGAGGCCTTGTCTCAGCCAGCACGAGCCTCCCAACTGGCTTTGGGCACAGTGTTAATGACAGAAAGTCTTCGGACATTTCATAGAAATGATGCCCAATAGGGGCGTCTGAATGGCAGGCCACTTAATGGCACACACCCAGTGACAGAACTCCTGCCCCCCATTCTCCTGGCTTCCTCTGATAATTCTTTGCGGTACTTAATATTACCGCAGTAAGTGTACTTGCTACTTTGGTTAAGCAAAATTAATTTTGCTTATTACTGATCCTCACTGATAAAAATACAATATGGTTTGTAATCTATATAGGGTCTGACACCTGAAACCTGACAGTATGTCATTTAGACAGTAATTGATAGTTCTCATTCCATTCTTATTACTAACACTATGCAAACAGTATACAATTCTGTTGATAATAACACATTCACTTATGATAACACTAGCTATTCTAATAAAAAAAGCACAAAAGTAGATAAGGACCATTATATATGGTATGTTTTTTTAAACTCACATGTAGTTCAAAATGGGTACTATCGATCTATAGTTCTTCGTTAATGGTGATTGAGGGACTCCAGGTTTTCCTATCTCATGCCTCTAGCAACTTCAATGCACAGTTTTAAGGGTGCTGATCTTGTCCACATAAGCTGGGGAAATGAGGAAGAGCATGAAGTACCTCTCGTTGGAAGCTTCAAGGGCCACGCCTGGAAGTAGTGCCTGTCCCATGTCCTCACGTTCCACTTGCTGGACCTCAGTGACATGATCACACCTTAAAGCCAAGGATGCTGAAAATGCTTTGTATTTTTCTGCCTAAGTGGGGGGAAACAAAGTCTGACAAAGAGCGAGCATGTCCCTGCTGTGCGTAATAAGCACCTTTTTTATAACTTCTGGAAGACAGTGTTACACGGAGTACTTTATACACATGATCTCACTCATTACAGCTTTACACAACAGTGAGAAGTAGGCCTTGTTTTGTCCACTTTGTCCATAAAGGAATTTAGGCTTAGGGAGTTTTGTGTGTCTAAGGTTGCATTATTTTGCACTGGAACTGGAAAGTGTCACAGATGTTTCTGCCTGAAATATTCTGCCACTTTTTACTGCCTTTCCGTTTTCAACAGAGTTAACACATGTATCATCACCTCAAACAGAGTTAAAATCAAAACCGTGGTTGAATCAGCATTGTTGTTGTACCAATCACTCCACCCATCGTCACATGGCCAAAAACTCAAATGAGACGTTCCTTACCAAACTTTACAGAAAACAGTGGTTTGGATCAGAACCCCATAAGCGGCCAGAATGCTTACACAGTTGCACATCTCTTAACATGGATAACTCATCTTCAATTTTTGAGTCATTCCGTGATAGAAATCATTTAATGTATGTCCCTTAATAATCTTAAATTTAGTCTGAGACTAAAGAACAATTAGTGAGTGCTTCATATTTTGTGAAGGAAAAACTGTAAAAAGAGCATTAAGAAAAACCTGAAAATTAATGATATAGTATCTCATGAAGTAAAGCTGTAGCTACAAAGATATATTCTTCTCTCTAATCATTCACCAAGATTTTACACCATTTTTCTGTGAAAGCTACATTTCTTAATAAAGTATTTAATGGTATATCCAAGACACATCTGCAGTGCAAATAGAATATAAAGTTGTTTTACTCTTTAATAGGCAATTGTAACTTATTTTCCTACTGTTTTGATGAGGAGAGATTAGGGAATCATTCACATCCATAAGTGGAGAATATGGTACAATGAACAAGAAGCAAAAATAAAACTCATTTTTATAAAATATATTGCTAATTTTGTGAAAGTCTACAGGGGTGCAGTCCAGTGAGGACACCTTAAATGGGATTTTATTTGGAGGCAAGAGCTGTTGAAAAAAACATTTTCTGAGTGGTAACTGAAATTTTCATAGAATAAATGTAAACTGTCTCTGTATGGAAGGAGTATCTGATAAAGGAATGTCTTATTGCCCATGAGACAGAAATTTTAATATAATCCCAAAGTCTACAGTTTTAAATAATAGATTTTTTTCAGTCTACTTCTTCAAACAATAGCTCAGAAAGTAAAAGACTTCTTAAATAAAGATATTATTAAAATATTTTACAAAAAGAGAACATTTTTGAGAAGCAAAATTTTACACTAACCTTTCTTCTATTCCTAATTTACTTTGGGAGCTCAGAGATTTTGCAAGTTGAAGGGAATTCATATGCAAATATCATAGATCTTTGCAGCCAGACCTTAAAAATACGAATTGTAAGGCTCTCTTTTTCAGTCAGAATTGTCATGTATTCTTTCTTTATCTATGCAATTCTTAGGGAAAATTACAGATTTTTATTTCATTTACTGTCTTCAAATCACTTGCACACTTCAACAACTGTGTTTGTGATGAGGTTATCCATGGTCCTGAGGGAACGAGTTACTCAGAAGCAGAAGAGAGAGGCTAAAATGGTATTTTCCAACAGCCCACATTCTTTTTCACTCCATTTTTTTCTGTTATGAAATAGATCAGTTATTTTCATTCAGGAGCCAAAATTCCCACTTCAATGAATAGAATTTCCTGGTTGAATCGATGTCTTTTATGTGGTAATTCTCTCATCTATGTTTTTCTTTCGTTTTACAGAAAGATGATGTACTACAGCTGGGGTTTAGATACCCTTTCTCTGGCAGGAGTCTGCTATGAAAAGACACACACACACGTGCACACACACAAGGCACACACTCGACACATCTAGAGATTAGGGTCTCACATAGAAGGGAAATGACGTTTCTATCAGCATGATCTATACAAGAAGCTGGTCCCCACATTGGTAAAGCATCTTGATGCCACTTTGCTTTTCTTTTTGAAAATGTATTAAATAATCTAAATTGTATGTTTATATATAATAGGAGGCTTGAAAAAATGGGAAAATGGCTCAGCATTTTGGTGATCACTCTGCGAGTTCAGGCTCTTTGTAATAGCTCCAATTCTTTCTAAGGATACAGCAGAGCCTGAAAATAATAATTCAAATAGATATTGTAAAATCCAAAGGTAAAGAATGAGTTTTCACTACCTTATTTTATTTGAGTGCTGAGCCAGCGAGGGCTTGAACGATGTCAGCCTTGTTGGGGCCAATTTCAAAGCAAGAATTTTCTTTATATCAGAACCTTGTAATGAGAAAGACTCACCCCAGGAAGGCCACTTTGCATTTGGCACACTTTCTGTGGCCTTTATCTGACTAGATATTGACAGAAAATTTGAATGAGAAATGATGTCTAAGACTTCATTAGTCAGTAACAAATGAGCTTTTGCCAAACGCCAATATGTCATTAACACCTTAATAAAAATTAGTGTATTGGATTTATCAAGTTACCCACTAACTTCCGCTTTCAAAACTCCCAAGAGCTCAATATTTAGGTAGTTTGTGCTGCTTAGAAAATATAATGTTCAAGGTTAAGAGGCTCCTTGTCTGTCACTGGATCATTGTCATTCTTACGGGTGCAGAGTCAGCTCCAAAGTACAGAGCCGCATGCAGGGAGTGCCTTCAAGGATGTCCCACTACATACAGGACAGTGGCTTGTCCTCAGTCTCCACAGTCCCAGGTAAATAAGCACCAGGCGACTGTGCAGAGAGAAATGGCCAGTGTGGTGCCTGCGCTCCAGGGCTCTGTAAACTCAAGAACTGTTTCATACAAAATATGTTTGTATTGATCTCTCCACTCAAACTTTTAAGAAGGAGGCAGATAGGGCAAAGTGTTCAGCCCTATGTACACTGATTTTTTTGCCCCTCAACATCCCTTTTTCTTTATTGTATCAGTCACAGCATGAGGCAAAGTAGCTCTGTCATTATTGAAATAGCTAAAAATTAACTTCCTCTGAGCAGAGTACAATCTACATTTTTTACATATTAGTGGGAATTTTTGGGGGGTGGTTATATGTGCAAGTCTTTATACAAAGACTTGCTATCCTTAGATCTGTTCTATCTAGCTCATTATTCAGGATCCATTCATTTGATGAAAAAAAAAATTACTCCGGAAGAGGCAGGGGAGATAGAATTACAAAGAATTACTATGAATATTTGTGTACAAATTTTTAGAGATGTATGTGTTTCTCTGGGTTAAACATCTAGGACTGGAATGAGTGAGGCAAAGGGTAGATGTATGGTCAAATAAGCTGTCCAATTTGGGCATTACCTTTTAACATATTCTACGGCATTAAGCAATCTTGTATACCACATTACCATGGCTTTTGGGTATTCAATCTTGTGGTCATTCCATGATTTATTAAACTATTCCCAAAGCTTGGATATTTAGCCTACCGCCATATTTTAACCGACTAAAATATATCAGGAAAGAATATTCCTGATATAGGATTTAATTCCTAAGTCTTTATATCTCTGATTACTTCTTTAAAATATACTACTGTAAATAAAATTATTGAAATCAACTGATCAATAAATCTATATATTTTTAAAGGTTTGGTGCAGTTTTAGGTGTACATCAAAATCGAGAGAAAGGACAGAGATGCCCCACATATTCTCCCCTCCCCCCACAGGCAAAGCCCTCCTTGCAGTCGCTGCCACTCACCAGAATAGTACATTTTCTTCCAAGGATGGTCCCACACTGTGACACATCATAATCACCCCAAGTCCATAGTTTACCTTAAAAGTGACACGTTTAAAGTCTCCTCATAGATAGTGTTAAATTGATTTTCTGAAAGATTGAAAAAATGTCTATTTTCAAAAGTAAAATAAAATATCTAAATTACATTTTTACCAAAATATATTTTCCTACATTTGATGGGATTTCAGAAATAAAGGGAACCATAGACCTTCTCCAGTCCTCTACCTAGTCTTGCAATGTCCTCGCAACTTACCTAGGAAGTGCGTTTCCAGGCTCGGCTTGGGTGAGGTAGTACATGGCTTTTGTCTTTTGTTGGACTGCATTAATTACTAAAAAGTCTCTTTCCAGTGAGCACCGGTGGCCTCATTGCAGCCTCTCCCACATTTGAGCAAGTTTCAAATGCATAGAAAGCATAGTTCTGCTCAGGTGTAGGGTCAAATCTATACACTCCACGCAGAGGAGAAATGAAGATGTGCAGATTTGCTCTGCTTCCAAGCTGTTCTACTCTTTCTGACCTACACTACTTCTCTGGCTGTGCATCAGTCTTTCTTTGAGTTGTCAGAGTAGTTTCCTAATTGATACCAAATACGAAATAGCTAACTGAATGGTCCAGGTTAAACACAATGAATTTTGGATGTTATTTTTACGATAATCACTATATTACTAGTGTATAGGTAGAATATGTATTTATGATTTATGTTTCTAATTTGGAAAAAAATGAGATAAGCTTTGCTGCTCATTCCTCTGTCTCTTTTAATTTTTTGTATTCTCTTGATAGGTAATTTCCTTTGAAACAGTAAAAAATATATATCATTCATGATATGATAGTTCATTTCACGTGTCGACTTGACTGGACAGTGCTGTGCAAAGAGAGTTGGTCAAACATTAGTCCGGGTGTTTCTGTGAGCGTGTTTTAGATGAGATTAACATTTAAGTAGACTGGGTTAAGCAGATTGCCCCTTGATATAGGTAGGCCTTGTCTTGTTAGTTAAAGGTCTGAAGAGAACAAAAAGGTTGAAACTTCCCCGAGTAGAGAGAATTCTTTTCTCCTGACCGCCTTCAAATTGGGACACCGGCTTTTTCCTGCCTTTGCAATGGAATCGAGATATCTACTCCTCCCGGGTGTCCAGATCTCTGGCCTCTGATATGAAACCACATCATTGGCTCCTCTGGGTCTCTAGCTTGCCCACTCTCTCTGCAGATCTTGGGAACTGTCAGTCTCCATAATCATGTAAACCAATGATCTTTTCAAAGATTTTATTGATTTATTTCTAGAGAGAGGGGAAGACAAGGAGGAAGAGAGGGAGAGAAACATCAATGTGTGGTTGCCTCTCATAAGCTCCCCACACTCGGGACCTGGCCCAGAACCCAGACTTGCGCCCTGACTTGGAATTGAACTGGTGACCCTTTAGTTCACAGGCAAGCACTCAATCCACTTGAGCCACACCAGCCAGGGCAATGTGTCAACCAAGTCTTTATAATAAGTCTCTCTACAAAACTTCCTCTCTGGAGATCTTTGATTAACATACTTGGTGCATAGAATGCAACAAAATGAACTCAGCACTGTATTTGGAAGTGTGGAAAACACAGGCTTCTAATAGCACCCTGGCTTAGTTCGAATTAGTCAAGTTAGACACCTAGAGACAAAACTATTTGTTTCTTAATCAGCAACCCAAATTATAAGGTGACAAAATAATTTTACACAAAACTAAAAACAATCTATCCAAAAATAAATAATGTGGGTACCCTACAAACAAAGCCCTGAGCTCTTATGCCCAACCTTAACAGTCATCAAGTTCTTCTTCTCCATTTTGATTTGGAACCTTAATACTCGTTGTAAGTCAGAGCAAATGTGACTGGCAAAGAAACCTCTGAAATCCACTATTCAAAGAGGAAGAAAAACTACTAGCAGTTGAAAAAAAGGACTCATTTGTCTGCAATTTCTTGCCTGAAGAAACCAACTGGGAATCTGAAGGATAACACAGAGCTTCACTCAGCCTGGTACCACCGCCCTCACACATTTCCTCCAAACAAACGCTGATCCGACTTTACAGAAGGAAAACTGACCATGTCTCCAGGCAGACCTCTCTCTGCTTTTTGCACAAGTTTCTCGTTCGTGATGGGATATTCCTGCAAGCTCTCAAGAGGTTGTTTCGAGATCCTCGTTTGGTTTGGAGAGGCACCGAACTTTACTTTCCTACATCATACTGGACTAAATGAATTCAGATATATTATCTGCTTTGAAATGTGTTTTATTGAAATGCTTTGCAACCACCCTGCATTCATCTGCCCTGAAGTGGAAATTGTTTGTGAATTTAGAATATCTGTATATATTCTTCTTGTAAGTTCTTTGTATTATTATTTTTTCAAAGAATACATCAGAGTGGCTTCACTGAGATATGTTAGAAATGATTATTTAGTTATATTATTTAACTAGACTGTTTTATTGGAACTTTATATTGGAGTTTTAAATTAATTTCATAGCGCTTTTAAGTACTTTCCCATGTTTTGAGATAATTCTTGTTTAAAATAGAAAGCAGAGAACAAAAATGTCCATATTTCAATGTTCTACTTCTTACAGAGAAACATGCACTTTGCTTTGTGCAGTTCCTAGGAAGTTCTTAGAACTATTCATTCACTATCAATTCAGCAAACATCTGTTAAATTGCTTCTATGTATTGAATACAAAGCATCCTACACTTTCATTAGATTTTTATGTTATGCTACTGCCCTACAATACAGGGTCCGTCTCGGGGTAACGAGGTATTTTGTACTTTATGTCAATTGTGTTGATCAGAAATCATTAAATTTTGAAGTTTACAGCTTTATTTATTCCAACTCTTTCAACTCCATAATTTTCAGGAACTCTTTCTGAAGTCTATAATTCCTTCATGTCGCTCCACTACTGAAAAAAAATAATAGTGGTCTTCCATTATATTTAAGATAAAGTCCAGACTTCATTACATAACTAAAATTCACCCCATAATCTTATCATTTCAGCCTCATCTCATTTTCCTTCCCAAATACATATTTATGTGTGTGTATATAGCATTTGGAAATCATTTCTTTGAAAAGGTCATTTTGAAAAAAATCTTTTTTTCAAAAAATTTTATTTTATTTATTTTTAGAGAGAGGGGTAGGGAGGGAGAAAGAAAGAGAAAGCTACATCCATGTGTGATTGCCTGTCACATACCCCCACTGGGGACCTGGCCCACAACCCACACATGTGCCCTGACCAGGAATTGAACCAACAGCCCTCTGTTTCACAGGCCGGCACTCAACCCACTGAGTCACAGCAGCCAGGTCATATTTCCTTTCTTGAGCAGTGGGGTTAGGCACTTACTCCCTTGCTCTACATCGAATTCTTATTAAGGGACTCACTGCATTATTTTGTGCATTTTTATTTTTTAATGTGATGTTATATTGTTTATTAAGTGCTTGACTATAGATATTTTGCTCACAGGGCTTGACATAAAGTTACCACTCAATATATAATTGAATAAAAATGAATGAATGAATGAATTGTGAAATGAATAGAGATGGAAACCTTAGAAAATTAAGTGATACACTCAAAGCTAAAGAGAGAGTAACAACATCAAAATTGGGATTCAAATTTCTATACTCACATTTATGCTCACATCTTTTACTTCTTACTACCTAAGTAATGAGAGGTGACATTTTATAGACTCATACACAGTAGAAAAATATAATATTCCTACTGTTGGACCAGTAGCTTAAAAACAAAAGTAAAGAGATGATAACCAAAAAGGAAATGATTTTTATTCTCAGCAGTAATTTGACTGAGGGCCACAGGCCTGCTTTCAAAGTCGTTCATGAATACACTCCAGATTCTCCACCATGGAGGAGAACTTGGCTTTGCCCACGAGGAAAGCTCCTGAGGATGGCAGATGTGCCAAGACCTTTCCCGTTGCCTGGGTGAGAATGTAGGGCCTTTATCACAGCCTGTGCTGTGAATCAGAGTTGAGCCCTACTTCCCTGGGAGTACAGCAGTTAGTGCAACCAGCTCTAAGAAGAAACACCCTGCTAGACCTTTTGTGACCTTTTCTTTCCACTACGTAGTCAGTTGTGTGCCCATAGCTCCCAAGGCTCCAGCACTAATCTAAACTTGATTAAGCAGAGACTCAGAGAAGGGAAAAAAATCTTTCCTCACTTTATCTTGCTGAAGGCGTATCCTTATACCACCCAGAGAGAAAGGAATATATTTGACTAGCAATATTAAAATGCAGTGTTTTCTGTCAATATTTCATTAATTTGACAAAGTTATTCTGATAAATCATCATTTTGCAATAGGATTTCAGAATATATATCTTTGGTGAGTAAAACAGTCCTTGTGAGAGGAAGACGATGAGAGGTCAGAGACCTCAAACACGGGTATGAAAGTACAATATGGACTCTATGCAGCCTCTTTCTAACAGTGTCATTTCTTGTTTATTTAATTTAAAAGATGATCTATATCTAATTGTCTAAATTTTACTAAATTTGTTATGGCTTCAATATTGAGAATGAGAAAATTTTGTAGCAGTCCCTATAACATAATGTTTTTTTCAGTCAACTCAGCAGTCTTATTGATAAGGTCAAGTTACAAGATATTTTACCCATTTGGAGAAAAAAATTCTAATCACTCAAACACAAGAAATATATTAAACTTTTATTTGTCTTTGGGGTGCTCCAAAATACTTGAAAAATATTTTGATACTATTATAATTATAATTTTATATTTATAAATAAAATAATTAATATAAGTAGAGTCTCTACCTGTTTCTAACCTGCAGACATTTTGCAATTAATTGATTAAAAAGATGCTTGTCAGTATAATAACACCGGGCATTATTAAAGCAATTTGCACATATTAGTTAAAGGTGGAAACAACCCTAAAGATTAGGTACTATTTTCTATTTATATATTTGAAAACTGAGACATTTTGCCCTGGCCGGTGTAGCTCAGTGGATTGAGCATGGGCCTGTGAAGCAAAGGGTCGCTGGTTCAATTCTCAGTCAGGGCACATGCCTGGGTTGCAGGCCAGGTCCCCAGTAGGGGACACATGAGAGGCAACCACACATTGATATTTCTCTCCCTCTCCTTCTCTCCTTCCCTTCCCCTCTCTCTAAAAATAAATAAATAAAATATTTAAAAAAAGAAAACTGAGACATTTAAAAGTTTTCTCAGGGCTACAGTCAACATGTAGCTTTAATGTTGTCCAGACAGACAGTGCGATGCCAAGAGCTGGCTCATTTCAAACTTTCCCCCCCCACAGTTTCTTTCATCTAATGTGGTCACGGAGGATATTTTAGACGTGTTGTGCATGTCTTTAGATGTTAGGATTTTGACATCTTACATCTATATATAAATAGCTGCTTGATAATTAAGAATTCCTGAATTAAGCTTTGCTTCCAATGAAAAACTTCAAACAGAAAAGTTCAAAAGCCTAAGAGTTATCAAGGATTATACCATTCAACTTCATTCTCTCCCCTCTGTGTGGTGTGTCATAGTAGAGAGACTGGAGTAAAACTGTGGTGGCTTTCAGTATCGCTATTAAGTACTGTGGGGTTGTTGTAAGGACTAAGTAGAATACTTTTTTTTTTGCAGAAGAGTCAAATGCACTTATATTCATTTTGATCTAGTGACAAAGTCCTGTGAGTCTATTTAACAAAGAATTTCAGTGATGACAAGATATTCCTTACTTTACAGTTGGGGTGAAATGAAAAGGGAGATGGAGAGAACTAAACTGCTCTGCAAAACAAAATATGTGTTTGGAACTCTTGCTGGTCACCAAAGAGAGGTGAGGTAGAGGGCCTGGTGAGGAAAGAAGCTGGGCAAGGACCAGTGTCATTAGAAACAAGGAAAGAAAGAGGAAATCAATGTCAAGTGGGAGTGCTTGTGAAGGTAAAAGCATTTCAGTGATAAAACCAGCAGGTTTATTTTAGTCCAAGATTGTCTGATATTTGACTTTAATCATTTTGCAATAAGCTATAAAAACAACCCTCTAGGCACCCTCTGGACATTTGGTAGAGGGTTTCTATGCACACATTCCCATCTTATTATTTTTATGTGTCCAATAGGATGAGAGTGATGCAGAACGTAGTCAACATTCTCAGAAGATGAGACAAACCAAAAGTGAGATGGAGAATTTCACAAAAGCAGGATACTGGTTCAGAAGCAACAAGATAAAACGGGTTTTCCTATTTCCTTCCCAAAACAATCCCATGCTGTGTGTTTGGGTCTAGGAAGCACATCAAAGGGAAGGGAAATATCAGATACAGGAATGTGGAAGACTTTGGGTTGTGAAACCTGCCCTTGGCATCACGTTTATAAGACTTTTCAATTGTACCTCGTATTGAATGGCTATCCAAAACATGCCCTCCATTTTTCCTCTTTTTTAACAGTGTAAGGGAAACAAAAATTCAGCCCTGCACTTATTATTTTCTGTTGTTGTTTTGTTTTTGTTGCCATTAAATGCTGCTGGCCAAAGCTGCCAGAGAGAAAGATTACTTTTTCTTGGTGGACACTGAGTATTTAATCTTATGATGAGGAAAGTACTTAAGCTTTCACCATTCTATACCAAGGCATTTCCCAAAATTGTTCTTTTTTGTAACTATATTTTTATTGTGGACACCATTACAAATGTCCCCAATTTCCCCAGCTTTGCCCGCCTTCACCCAGCCCCCACCACCTTTCCCTGGCCATCACCACACGATGGCCTTGGTCTCTGGGTTAGGCATAAATGTTCTTTGCTAATCCCCTCTCCTCTTTCATCTACTCCCAGAAGTGCTCTCAACTCGGACTATTTACTTTAAATCCTTAGGCAAGAAACAGTGCTGAGACAAGGCAGCTGCGAATCCTATAACAAGTCCCCTCAAGTAGTACTTCTACCCTCAGTGAAGCAGTTTCCTGGGTTATCTGTCTGAGCTTGGGCCAGGTATGTGCAGACAGAGAGCTCCTTCCTGCAAGTTCTGGTTTTGCCTGGTCAGAGACCTAATGAAGGGCTGAAAATAAATAAATAAATAAACAAACAAACAAATAAAAACACATTCAGGATGGAGACTGTATACATAAATTTCTTGTTTTATGTTATATAATATTAGATGATATAGCATCTATGTAGTAGTACTACAATGGCAAGTTAACCACTATCCTATCATGTTTTCATTCCACAAATATTTATTCAGTCACCTCCGTGTTCCAGGGATTGTAAATGAGAGATAATAAATATAAAACTTGATGATAATGTCAGTTAGATAGATGATCAATAGACAGATACATAGACAGGTAGAAACAAAATTATTCCAGGGACTTTACTCTTACAAAGAAATTTATGTAAGAGATATTGATAGTGACATCAATTAGGTTAGGGCGAGGAACTCTTCAGAAGACTTCTCAGGAGACCTTTTAGCTGAGAAGTGAGCAATGTGATGTGGTCAGCCATTTCAGGAAAATGATCAGAAAATTTTCAGGAAAATTCAGGAAGTTGGCAGGAAAAGATCAGGACCGCGTGAGCCTGTTTCTCCGTTGTTTGGAGTGTGTGTGTAAACAGATAGGCATAACTTAATGTCAGCATATCCATTAATTATACAGGCTACACATATGTTAATGATGTAAATGACACACTCTTATGTGTATTTTAAATTATAAAATCTCCATAAAAACCTGCTGCTGGAATCATAGTCCCTTTCCACATGCAAATTAAAGAACAGTTCAAGGTGAAAAGTAATACGAAATGAAAGATGGCAAATTGTTGTTAAACTTAGAGGTGTGTCTAGCAGCAAAATTATGACAACTTAACCAATGTAAGTTAACTTAATACACATTAAAATATTAACAATGAGCTTGAAAGCAGATAAACTTACAATTGTTAAAAGCAAAACTATAAGTTATTATTAATGTGTGCTACTTATCTATTTATTTATTTTTATCTACTTGGTAGCTGCTATTTCTTTCACTAAGTTCCTTCTAATGAATTTATTTTTATTCTCTATAAATTGTATTTTCTCTCCATTGATAAAATTGATGCACACTATCTTTGTCTTTGCCTATGAGTTTTAAAAACAGAATGTCAGAAATTAATTTAAATAACTGCCTAAACTCATAATGAATACATGTGTTTCTAAGCCATATATATGTATTTGTGTGTTATATATATGTATTTGTGTGTGTGTATACATACATATATAAACAACAGGCCGTTAAGTGAGAAAAAGTCTTCACATATAAAATAATCTAAGAGAAAAGAGTATAGAACAAACGGATAAAGCATCTGAAAATGCTGACTCTGTGCAGCTATGGTTCTGAGGGGAAAATAACCTTTGACATAACGACTGTTAGTTTCATACAAACTAAGGAAATATTCTTGTGTGTGATTCAAACAAAGCTCTGGGGAATCTTGCCTTCTGGCCACAGATGACATTGAGGGAAGGATGGACAGTTTTAATTTACCTTTGGTCAGGATGTTTGCCTGACAGGATGTATTAACACATAGGAGATTTATATCTTACTCTTATATAAAAATGGCTAAGGTGTAACTATTGAAAGAAAGTTATTCTCAAAACCTTGCTGGATATAAAAATCAAGCATCATCAATGTCAAGATTGAAAATTATTTAATAAAATATTTAGTAATTTAAATTATATTGAAATATTTTTCATGAGATTTATGTGATGGCCAATTAATTTTTGTATTAAAAATGTTTAACCTAAAGATTGGCAAAGTTTATAGCCAAGTGCTAATGTTTTGCACTAGTAGAAGTATTAATAATTCTGTTGATCAAATACATACCTGGATAATTTTTTTTAAATACAAAGATACTTATTGAAACACAAACATACAATTTATTGGATTTTAAAGTCAAACAGTTTTACACCATCAAAAGTATTCCAAATGAATTTTAAGATGATCACTAGAGTTTAAAGTTTTTGATTTTTCTGGAGTGTCTATTCTTCTGGCCTCAAAGGCAAATGTGTGGCTTTTGGTTCCATTGAGTTATATGTACTTTTAACAAGACATAATTTTACCCATGACATAAAACTGATCACATGAGATGAGTTAATATTGGGTTATTCCTGTGTAACTCCAACTTCTTTTCAGTTTGTGGTATAAACCTGAGCAGGGCGTGTGTCCTATTACAAAGTACTACTTGCAAAATGCCAGGTAGGCAGGGCAAACTTCTGAATACACGAATTTTTGATGAAGTGTTTGAAAGAATTAAAAGATTTACAACACCACCACACAGGTAAAATGAAGGTGTTGTTCTGATGTGAGCATGTCTCACAAACATGGTAGAAAACCCCCAAGCCCACTCATCATTTCACTGTGTTTTAGCAGTAGAGGCATTGCTCTGACCAACCTCACAGGCCAAATAATTGCGTGTTCTAGAAAACACACATTCTCACTTGGCACAATACAGAAAAATCATAACCTTCGCTTCCCCACTCAAAGCCGGCTGGTTGTACAACCTGCTCTGAATGCCGTGCCATGAGCTCTCAGTTTAACACTCCATTTAACAGACAAGATCATGGCAGGTTAACTCTTAGTTGAAGCAGAAATAAACTATACATTTATGAGCAACCTACATAAACTGCTTTTTGTTTTAAATGCACCTTTCAATTCTTATATTTAAAATATATGCTTCAAACCAAGAGTCACTGGTTCGATTTCCATGCAGGGCACATGCCTGGGTTGCGGGCCAGGCCCCCAGTGTGGGGTGCACAAGAGGCAACTCACATCGATGTTTCTCTCCCTCTTCTTCCCTTCTCTCTAAAAATAAGTAAATAAAATATTTAAAAATAAAATAAAATATATTTATTGAAAGTCATGTAGGAGATAAAAACTTTGCTAGGTGCTGGTATTTTAAAAGTGAATTAAGACATGCTCCCAGCCCTCAAGATGCTTAAATCCAGCCAGGTATACTTACAATAAACCCACTTCTGATACACAGAAATTTAGGAACCTCAAGGGGTTTGCTACTTATATCTCTGAGAAGCACTGGCTAAAATGCATTCTCTAATGTTCCAATTAACACGTGTACTCTCACAAAGTTGCTTTTGGGTATGTTTAATTTCCGTTAATAGAATAATATAAACTCCTCCAAAACTGTGAAACCTGTTAAAATTTATTATTTTTTAAATGTATATGCTTTTGAAGAAATCAATTAAACATTAAAACTTGGAGCATTAAAGCATAACAAAAACTATTTTCTTAGAACTCTAATGAGAAATTTGTGTCTCTCACAGCACTGGAGAAATATTAATTAACACCTCCCTTAGGGCTCACGAAAAAAGCGTCTTCAAAGATAAAAATGTATTTGGAAAACACTAGAATTACTTATTGCACTAAATTTATTTAGCATTAATGTCATTCCATACTTCTCACCTACTCTTGCATTTAAAACTTTGATAAAAATCAGGTTAAAAATGTGACTGCATTTATCCTGCTTCCATAACTCAGAGAGAGTCTTCTCTGTGGTTTGCTTCTTAATCCAGATTTGCTTTAATTTGTTAATTTTGTGATCTATTTTTCCTGGAAGTAGGTTTTAGAAAATATGTGGTGTCTACCAGGTAATTGGAGCATCATTCCAGGCATGTTAGGGTGTTCTAAATGGTACTTTGCTGATTAAATTAATGAGATTTCTAAGGCTACATCTTTTATTCCAACCAAGAAGAACAGACTAAAATTGTTTTATAATTCACAAATAAGACTACATTTGACATATTATATACTTTGCATCATCACCTTGTCTTAACCAAAATGGTCTGAGCCCTTTTAACTCAAGTCACTTTCATGTTTTTCCTTCGGGATGTCTTTTGTGGACTCTCTTGGGCTAGGTTAGGTGTTCCTGCTGTGTGTCATCTGGTCCACATTATATTATGTATTATTACATCCATCATTAAGCCGTGCTCCCTGGTGTCAATTTAACTTCCCCAAATAGACTATATTTGTATTTGTTCACAGAATAGGAGTAGCTTTTGCCTTATTCAGGATAACACCCCTAGCACCTAGCCTAGTTACTTATAACATTTTGAACACTAAGTAACTAGGTTCTCCAGTAAGAAAGGAACATACAGTTCTGGCTGGTGTGGCTCAGTGGATTAAGTGCCAGCCTGTGGACAGAAAGGCTGCTGGTTCGATCCCTGGTTAGGGCATATGCCTGGGTTTGGGGCCAGGTTCCCCAGTTGGGGGTATGAGGTAACTGATCAATGTGTCTCTTGCACATTGCTGTTTCTCTACCTGTCTTTCTCACTCCCTTCTCCTCTCTCTAAATGTAAATAAATAAAATATTTTTTAAAAAAATGCAATGAAACAGTTGGAAAGCCATGTTGATTCTAGATGTAAAAGTTTCAATGACACCTCAAGAGGTCAAAAGCTACACTCTGTTGGGCCTCGGCCCAGGAGTTAAGTTGGTTAGAGCATTGTCCCAATACATCAAGACTGTAGGTTCAGTTTCCAGTCAGGACACATACAAGAACCAACCAATGAATGCATAAATAACCAAAACAATAAAATTGATGTTTCTCTTTCTCCCTCCTTCTTTCATCAATAAGTAAATTAAAAACCACACTCAACTGAAAACAGCATTTTCTTCTAGATTATTCATTTAATTTTTTAAATAAGCCCTTACAACTCGTTTAACGTCCAGATGAAAGTCTGTGTAATCTTGTTTTATTAAATGTTAGATTTATAGAATTTAAATGTAGTCAATCATGTTGATGATACCATGTGAGAGTTTTTTTTAAAGAATGTAATGAATATCATGCTAGTTTTTGTTGTTTACTGCAACATGGTGCCCAATATCTGTATCATCCATCAATATACCTCATATACTAGTCTAGCATTGTTATATGTTAAATACAAATCAATATTAAAAGTGGTAGTGGCTGTGCATATCCACATTCAGTATGATTACTTTTCAAAAGAAAAAATTATCAGCAGCCAAAACACTTCAAAAATGTAGTTCAGAAATTCAAAGAAGCTTATACTAGATTGACCAACCGTATGAAAATAGCATCTTTGAACTATAGACAGTTTTTGCTTAATATGACAACTAACTAAGATTTCCTTAAGTACATTTTTTTCTACAGAGCCTGAAAAGCTTTTCCAACTCATTTATAGATTAGACATTTCATATATGCAAAGGGAGGTGATGCTTGCTTTTTTACCTCTTTACTTTTAGGTGATTTCACTCCTAAATAAAATGGATTTTATTCAGGTTAATCACCTTTAGCAGAATCTGAACTGCTTGCTGTTAAGTTCTTTTGCATGAAAGTTTAAAGTACTTCTTAGATGTCCCCTTTCATAATTAAGATAAAACACTCAACTAAAATCCTTACTGAAAGAGCTCTGGTTTATTGTCAGCATACAAAAATACAGAATGTAACCTAATTTATCTGTTAAATTCCTAGAATTTATAGTGTAACTGAAAAGGTGCAATAATTCATGTCATCTGAGTAGATTTACCAATTACAAGTTGAACATTTCTTCGGAGCTTAATACGTGTGTTCTTTCATTTAATACTCTTATTTCAGAATTGCAATTCACTATCTCCTTCCATCATATCAATTCTGAAATCATCCGTAATTTACCATTAACTCTTTTTAGTTTTTTTCTTTTTTTGTTTGTTTGTTTTTATTTTTTATTTTCTTTTTTAAATATATTTTATTGATTATACCATTACAGTTGTTCTATTCCCCCCCTTCATTCCCCTCCACCCTGCGCACCCCTCCCCCACTCTTCCCCCACTTTAGTTTATGACCACGTGTCTCAAGTTCTTTAGATTCTATATTTCCCCCACTATTCTTGCCCTCCCCCTATTTTTTACCTACCATCTATGCTACTTATTTTCTGTCTCTTCTCCCCTCTTCTCCTCCTCCCACCACCCTGTTGCTAACCCTCCATGTGATCCTCATTTCTATTGCTCTGCTCCTGATCTAGCTGTCCTCTTGGTTTGCTTTTGTTTTAGGTGTGGTTGTTGATAACTGTGAGTTTGCTGTCCTTTCACCGTTCATATTTTTTATCTTCTTTTTCTTAGATAAGTCCCTTTAACATTTCATATAATAAGGGCTTGGTGATGATAAAATGAATTTGACCTTATGTGAGAAGCACTTTATCTGTCCTTCCATTCTAAATGAAAACTTCGCTGGGTAAAGCAATCTTGGATGTAGGTCTTTGGATTTCATGACTTGGAATACTTCTTTCCAGTCCCTTCTTTCCTGTAAGGTCTCTTTTGAGAAATCCGCTGACAGCCTGATGGGAACTCCTTTGTAGATGACTGTCCCCTTATCTCTTGCTGCTTCTAGGATTCTCTCCTTCATTTTAATCTTGGGCAATGTAATTATTATGTGCCTTGGTGTGTTCTTTCCTGGGTCCAACATCTTTGGGACTCTCTGAGCTTCCTGAATTTCCTGGAAGTCTATTTCCTTTGCCAGACTGAGGAAGTTCTCCTTTTTTATTTGTTCAAATATGTTTTCCACTTGTGGCTGTTTCTTTTCCCCTTCTGGTACCCTTATAATTCGGATGTTGGAACGTTTAAAGATGTCCTGGAGGTTCCTAAGCCTCTCCTCGTTTTTTTGAATTCTTGTTTCTTTATTCTTTTCTGGTTGGATGTTTCATTCTTCCTTCTGGTCCACTCCTCATACGTAACAGGCACAAACAGTCCAAAATATGGCTCGAGAAGAACTCAAAGCCCCAGAGCCAATAACTCTAAGTGACCGAGAAATAGCGAACCTCTCAGATGCACAGTTCAAAACACTGGTGATCAGGATGCTCACAGAACTGGTTGATTATAGTCACAAATTAGAGGAACATATGAAAGCTAAACTAATTGAAATGAAGGGAAATGCACAGGAAACCAATAGTGATGGAAAGGAAACTGGGACTCAAATCAATGGAGAGGTTTTTATTTTTTAATTACTTTTGAGAAGGGAAGTTTAATACATTAGATGTTTTAATCTAATGCTTTTCTAAATAATCTGATTAGTATTGGAAAGAAGTTACATCACTTATGATTCTTACTGATCTATACCACTACTAAATATGAACAAGGAACTATATATTACCATATATCACTTTTGTAACCGAATATTTCTTGGTCTCACTCATGCTTGTACATATGTATCTGAATTTCTCTTACTATCATTGAACATTTTTTGGATTTTTTTTATGACAAGTTGTTTGTTGAGCTCTGAAAGCCAGACATAGGTTATCCAATGATTAATCACAATTCAGAGAATCCTAAACAAGTGAATACTACTGAAACTGGATTATAGCATAATCTTTGTGATTTTGTTTGACTATTTTAGTACTTTGGAACCTTTAAAAGTTTTACAAAGTTGACAAAGTTTTATTACTGCAAAGCTAATGATGACTCTAACCAATGTGTAATACTGAGAGTAAAAATAAAATAAAAGGTCATTTATAACCTAACATCATGCTTCAGGTCATTAGCAAAAAATAAACTTACTTTGCAATTGGTGGGGTGTGTCAATTGGCTTACTTTTTTTATTTCCTTCATAACAGAAAGAAACCCACACATTTTCAATGCTTTAATTTCATCCTTTCTAGAGCATTTGTTGGATATGTAATTAGCATACAAAAAGTGATTAAAAGTATTTTTGAACAAAATGAAAAATCATACAAGTCTGCGCATGATGTCAAAGTATTATTCACTCAGTACAAAAATGTTCAAATGGCCGTATACTATCTTACCACTTCTTTTTCTTCCTTGCCTAGTTATTTTCAGTCTTGGCCAATATTTCAAAAACTTACAAGACATTTTTCATTATTTTACTCTTTCAGTACAGTGAACCTGTTCTTTCTGTAAGGATATGTGTGGTTCTGTACATGGAGATAAAATATATTGAACATAATGTGCTCTAATAACTAAACTCTTTGTTCATAAGTAATCCAGAAAGTACCATGTAACAAAGTGTGGCAAAAGTAAGCCATTGTCATACACTAGGTTTCCTGGGATACCAACTCAGAATTGGAAATTCTTATGTTGGAGTTTCGTTAAGGTTGTAGTCTCAGGTTCAATGCCTCATGTCATTGAGATAAGTTAGCCTAGGATGCAGTCACAATAAAGACTTTAGCTGATCCCCTGGAGCACACTGGAACTGAAATGACCCTTCAGAGATTTCCCAAGTTAAAACAAGAAGGTCTGTCATTATACCCCAGGGAACAGAGTTTCTCTCTGAGTGAGTTGGTCGTTTTCAGTGGAGGCAATGCCCACGTAACTTCACAGCTAAAATCTGTCAGCCAACAACCTTCCTGAGAGCTGAGGGAATAAATCCTTTGGAAAGGAAAGTGGTTTCTGGGCACCACAGCAGCCACAAAAAGCTGTATGCTGAAAGTGATCAACTTGACATATAATTAAAATTATAGGGACATCAAAATTACAACTAAATTATAGAACAGTCACTCAGAACCATAGAAATGGAGTTGAATGGAAGTGTGACAACAGTGGAATTAAGGAGACCACATCCATCCAAACTGGAAGGAGAGGTGGAGAGGCAGAATGGGCTGGTCCTACATCCACATGTGGTGGACAAAAGTTTGGGAGGGTTATCTTGGAAGTGAGGAGTTCCAGCCCCACACCAAGCACCAGAGTTCAGGGGGAAGATAAGTCCTGGTAACTTCTGGCTGCAAAAATCAGTGCAGACTGAGTTGGTGGAAGAAACTTCTGGAGTCCCAAGCAGTTCCTCTTAAAGAACCTACACGTGGACTCACTCAGACTCACTCCCTCTGAGCTTCAGCACCAGGGTAGCAGCTTCAATGGCACCAATGACATTCAAGGAGAAACTGAAATGTCTGGCATCAAGGTGGCAGCTAGGGAACAGCTTTCTCTCAGACAGAAAGACAGACAGAGGCCATTGTCTCTTTTCTGAACTCTCCTCCAACAGAGCCACAGATCCAGCAGGGGGTGCCATATCTGACATTCCATCAACCTGGCTAACACTTCCCCACCCTGGATATCCCCTGAGACTCCTTCCCACCCAAGTTAAGGGCCCACCCACGCTGTTAACAGAGACTTTTTCCAGATGAATGGTTGTCCTTGACTCCTGCTTCATCACTTCCTAAATCCTGTCAAACAATCAACAGCCAACCTCAGTGAACCTTCAGGCCTCAAACCTCTTACTAAATGGCCCCAGGCCTGGCACTAGCAGCAGCTGGTCTAGATTCACAGCTTGGTTTCATCTGGGAAGCTCCAAGCCAAGCACAAGTAGCAGCCGTCTCAAATTGCCTGATAGCCCAGGCAGAGTGGCCCCAGGCAAAACACAGGTGTGGGCTGAGCTTCATCTACCTGCACCACACAGAAAACCTGACAGTTGGCACACCCAGTGTCCAGCTGTAGACCATATTACAGAACCACCGCCCTGCCCCTGCACAGCTGATCCTCCATGGAAGGTGGACATTTGTGGTCAGTGGCCACAGCCATTACCAGTCAAGGATCAACCACAAGAGGAGTGTGTACTCAGCCCACAGGAAGGGTGCATACCATGTACCCAGCTGATACCTTTGGGTGATAAGGGAGGCTGTGCCACTTGACCCTACAGGACATCTACTACATTGGACCACATTACCAAGACAAAGTCATAGCAGCTCTACCTAATAAATAGCAACAAACACAGGAAGTCTGCCAAAATGAGCAGAAAGAGAAACATGGCCCACATGAAAGAATAGATCAAAGCTCCATTAAAAAAAGGGAAATAAGTGATCTATCAGATGCAGAGTTCAAAACGCTGGTTATAAGGATGCTCAATGAAATACATGAGGAACTCAATAGCATAAAAATGATCAAGTCAGAAACCAACAATTCACTAAAGGAAATTAAGAACAATTTACAGGGGAACAACAGTGGAGTGGATGAAGCTGAGAATCAAATAAATGATTTAGAACATAAGGAAGAAACAAAAAGCAATAAGAACAACAAAGAAGAAAAAAGAATCCCACCCCCCAAAATGAGAATAGTGTAAGCAGCCTCTGGGACAACTTCAAGCATTCCAACATTCTCATCATAGGGATGCCAGACAAAGAAGACAAGGAGTAAGAAATTAGAAATCTATTAGACAAAATGATGAAAGAAACCTTGCCTAACTTGGTGAAGGAAATAGACATGCAAGTCTAGGAAGCACAGAGAGTCCCAAACAAGATGAATGCAAAGAGCCCCACTCCAAGACACATCATAATTAAAGTACCAAAGGTTAAAGATAAAGAGTGGATATTAAAAGCAGCAAGAGAAAATCAGTTAGTTACCTACAGGGGAGTTCCCATAAGACTGTCGATTGATTTCTCAAAAGAAACTTTGCAGGCTAGAAGGGATTGGCAAGAAATGCTCAAAGTCATGAAAAAGCAGGGACCTATAGCCCAGATTGCTCTACCCACCAAAGCTATCATTTAAAATCAAAGGTCAGATAAAGAGATTCCCAGACAAGAAAAAATTAAAGGAGTTCATAATCATCAAACTATTATTATATAAAATATTAAAGGGACTTATTTAAGAAAAAGAAGATAGAAATTATGAAGAGTAAAATGGCAATAAATACCTATCTATCAACAACTGAATCAAAAAAAATTAAGCACACGAGAAGAACAGAGACAGAAGCATAGATACCCATAGTGTTTTGATGGTTGCCAGATGGGAGGTGGGTATGAGGAAATAAGTGAAGAGGTGAGGGGATTAGAAAGTACAAATAGGTAGTTACAGAATAGTTACGGGGATGTAAAGTACAGTATAGGACATGGAGTAGCCAAGGAACTTATGTGCATAATCCATGGACATAAACAATGATATGGGAATTACCTGAGGGAGTGGGGGTACTAGATGGAGGGGGGCAAAGGAAAAATATTAGGACAACTGTAATTAGTAAAATATAATTTTAGAAAATTATAAGATAATCAAAGTTTATAGTTACTCATAATTTGAAAAGTGTGAAGGAATAGTCTTGTCACCTAAGCAGATTTTGTATTTTCCACTTTTGCCCTTTATTCTCTGGTCTCTACTCTCCCTTTTCAGAAATCTCTCTCTTTTTTTTTGATGTTCACTTTGTTCATATTTTATCTCTGAATTCACAGTCTCTTTTTGCTTACCGCAAAGCACCCTTTTTTTCTCTAATATCTTGATTCTACCCATCGACCTTGGAGTAAATAATGCTTTTTAACTAAGGCATGTAATATAACATGTATTATTAACTGAATATTCTGTACGACATTAGCTGTAAACTCACCCTTCTTAGAGCAGGTTTCTGTAAAATGATTGTCTTCCATTCCCATCCATATCTACTGAACCTCTAACTGCATCCTGTCCTGACAACTTGTACTAGGAAAGGTACTCCACTCGTGATTATTTTCCTAATCTTGTATGTACTAATGGCCTCTGGCTTTATAGATATAAGAAGTGTAAGAGCTTAAGTCATGTTTCTAAAATTTCAGAACTTTCTATGACGTCTTAATATTTCATTAGTGATCCTTTAGCTATCTCATTATCTGGAGCATAAGCAGTCTTTGATAAACATTTGTTGTCATAAGTAGACCAAGAGACAAGGAGTAAACAAAGAAAATGACGACTCAGTACTGAAATACAAGGCAACAAAGCCACCGGAAAAGGGCGCTGTTTTGTGGTCAAGATTTAGAAGACATGCATCCTTTGCTTAATCCCTTCACCTTTTTCACCAAGCCCTCCAACTCTCTCCCTGATGACAGCTGTCAGTCTGCTCTGTCTATGAGTCTGTCTCAATTGCGTTAGTCTGCTCTGTCTATGAGTCTGTCTCAATTAGATTCCACTTATGAGTGAAATCATCTGGTACTTGTCTTTCTCTGACTGGCGTATTTCACTCAGCATAATGCTGTCTAGGTTCATCCATGATGTATGACCTGGGCACTGGCTGCCTTCAAGGAGTCTGCTGAGAGCACCACACTGAAATTAGAAAGGAAGCCCCTTCATCTTGCAATATGTCTGTGGTACATACTACTGACAGCTTAACAACGTGCCCTATTAGAGAGGGATAAGTTGGTAACTACACAGTACACCTCCTGTTTGATCTGGGGGACATACTGTGTACTCAAAAATACATTTGTTGACCTGAACTGCCATGGTAACTGTGCATACTATATTAGCATATCTCATTTTTCACTCAATAGATATTATTGGATATATAATATTATTTCATGTGTTACATTAGTATTTTAACCCCAGTACTCACTAAGTATTTGGCATAGTGTAAAAGCTCAGCAAATATTTATAGTACATATGACTAGCACAAAGCAGAAATAAAACATCAAGTCAAATATCTTAAAATGATATTTATATTCTCTCAAGAGAAAAGTGTAAATAGGTAAAAATGTACATGTATATAAATACATACTGAAAACCTTGTTACTCTTTCTTTCCTTATTTTTTATACCACTAATGAGATAAAGTATTTATTCTTTCTCCTTTTCTGTTCCTTTCTCTCTTTTTGTCTCTCTCACTCTCTCTGATTTTGCCTGCAATCAAAAAAATAGAGTATCTCTCCTCTTTTATTTTTTAAGAGACTGACTTATAATAACTTTTTTATTGTTCTACATATCATAATCATGTCATATTTTGATATATAAGACATAACAGTAATAGCTGTCATTAAGAAATGATAAAACAATACAAATTCTAGCCTAACAATAGTTTTATGAATACTCAAATTAAATAATATACATGCCACTTAGTAATATTTATTTCTCAGTTAGTATTTCTCTAGAGATTGATACATAGTATGGAATATTAACACCAGACTAAGGCGACCAATGTACCTGGTGCCCCCTGCCTACAGTGGTTTAAATACATTAGGGTAAGTGTGTAACTTAAACCAGCCCTACAAAGAGAAAACTATCAATTGTGCATATAGTGCTGAAGACAAAATAAATCTTTCTTTGAGATGTGGAGACAAACTAGAACTTTCTTTAAGATGTGAGATTATGGCACACAGGGAAAGTTGGAAATATTAGTATAGAGTCTGGAGTCACCAATTTGATGATATTATTAAACATGAAAATAGAGCTAATAATACAGTTAAATGTACAACATAGAACCTGCTGAACCTTTAGATGAATCTTGATTCATCTGAAGACAGCTGTATTTGTGGAGTAAAATATATCTAAGTGAATATATTGCATTTTCTGTGTTTAGATAACTTTAAATTAGTTTTTCTACATTTTATAGTACAGAGATCCTAGTATACATAACTACTTACGAGGTCTGTCCAGAAGGTATCCAGCCATGCACTATAAAAAACAGAGACATACGTCAAAGAGTCAAGATGCAAGAAACATTGTACATAGAATAACTACCCCTCAGTCCCCTTCAAAGTAGGCACCTTGGGACCTCACACAGTTCTCCTAGTCACCATCAGCTACCTTATTGTATTTTTCTGAACCCCACTGACAGTCTGAAATCTCTTCCCTTTCAAAGGTGATTTTAGTTTTGGGGAAAGCCACAGGTAACAAGGCACCAAATCTGGGCTGTAGGGGTGCTGAGTCACTTGGTGATTTGATGTTCACCAAAAATCTCTGCATAACATGTGATGCATGAGGAGTAGCTTTGTTGTGATGAAGCTGCTGATCACCAGTTGCCCATAACTGTGACCTTCGGAATCTTCCAAATAGTTTTCATGGGGGAATAGTCAAGCTTAATTCAAAATTTGATGCAAATTCATTGCTCTCTTTGCTCAGTCATTTTGAATGTGATGGCTACACAGTGCACATGCTCACTCAGCAGTATCTACAGACCCCACTGACTAATACAGTGACGTTGTCACTATTCACGCATGTGCATTCCGTCCACTCTCCTTGGCTGCCAGGTTACATCAATGTCTTTCAAACCATTCTTGTTATATTAACAATGGCTGAACTTTTTCCAGACAGACCTCTAAATTGCTTTGTATATTTATTATGATAGTTTAGACAACAAAAGATTTTCTGAATTTATTTGGCCATAGGCATCTTTCTTCAGGATCTTCTTCTTGGACCAATAGTCTTTCAGGGGATCTTTGAGAAAGATTACTTTGTAAATGATGTCATGTTCATAATCATCTGTTAGTCAAGGCAAGTGCTGCTTTCTCTATAGTAAATATAAGAACCCTGAAGTTCAAAATTTCAAGTGACTGTAGAAAACCACCAGCTAGAAATGTCTGGCATACAAACTGGAATCCGCGCTATTCAGTCCCATCTTAGTTTTCCTACTATGCCCTGTTGATTGTTCAGCAAGCCTTTCAGGCCAACTAGTGTCCAGAGACTGCAGTCCCTACACACACATGTAACATAGCTATTACCCCTACGTACACATATGACACAATGAGAGAGTACATATAAAACAATAATTCAGTGCATAGATACACTCTGGTTAAAGTAAAACTGTTGTATACTTGAAGTATACAAGATCTAGATGGGTATATCACATATATATCACAAAGAAACTGATTCAGTTTGACTTCATTAATAATTATAGAGTAATATATATGATACAGATTATACCAATGAAAATGTGTTTTGCCTTGGAGAAAGTGTTTTTCTTAAATATGAAGAGCTAAACTGTCAATGTTAAAAGTATTACAGTAAATAGTGCTCACTGCTCAACTGACATTGTCATTCTGAGGTGAAACATATTTATTAATATAAAATAGTAAGATGGCGTGGATGACTGGTAGCTCTTTTTCTATTGAGTAGTTTAAATCATTTCATCGTTGTCTTTCTGAGTACAGTACAAGCACTTCCTGGGCCTGTGCTATCTTTCCACTGTTCATAACTTGTTGAATTAACATTGCAAAACTAATCCAAGTCTAGGAACTTGCTGATGAGATATGTAAAGGTTGGTGAACTGGATTTAAATCTTTTCCAATCCTCTGGACCAGTGGAAAACAGCGGTCAAAAGTGTCTTTCTGTTCTCTTCATTCGTTACATCGATACTTATTTGTATACTGCACAATGTGACAGCAAGTGAAGATTAAATCGTCTTAGTACTTGTGTTCTGTATATGTTTTATCGAAACAATCAAACTAACAAATAGCACATGTATTTATTAAGGCTTGGCACAGCCAGTAGACTAGAAAGTTAATGTGACTGGAGTCCAGAGATCAAAGGGGAGGGGGAGGCACCTGACACTCAAGAGATTTACGAGTGGAGCAGACAACAAGGTTGTCTGCAAGGATATTGGTCTTTAATCCTAAGGGCTTTGAAAGGCCATGAAAATATTTTAATACAGCAAATGTCAGGAGCTTTGAGTTTAAGAAACTTTGGCTTCAGTGCAAGGGAGAAATTGTATGGCACTGGGATGTTTCCTGAGAGACAAGTTGGAGGTCTGTCCTCTTGGAGTTGGCAGTGACCTTGGGGGTGAGAGAAAAAACACTAACTGAGAAATAATTGGACAGTGCACACTGCGTGACAGAATACAGGCACTCAGGGAGAACAGTAGCAAAGGCACGTTAGCCTTGTAGCACCTATAAACTATTTTTGGTCAATATAGTATTTTATTTCAGAGAGGATAAATAATTTGTGCATTCAAGTAAATCTATGTTAAAATTTCCTGGTAACTGAAGTTCTTACTACATTTTAATAATAGAAATCTAGGATTTGCCAGGTGGAGCACACTCCAACTACAGGACTATCTAACTGGGGTGCACAGGGACAAAAGGACAGCAATGGGACTGAGAAGGTCAATACTACTCCTGGAAGCTCCTGGGTTTAAAATACTTTTGAGTTAAGCCACGTTACTGTGAGGAAAAACAAACACACTATATTCAGAAGTCTTTCTGTCTCGTCCCTACCCTGGCTTCCCATTGGCAGCCGCATTCTGCACCAGAAGTGAAAAGGTATTTTAAGAACAATGAAGATGAGTTTATGGTAACTGGAGTTAAACTAATGGAAAGCACTGAATTGATCAGCAGGAACCTCGAGAAAGGTTAAAATAGCCTCCTTTTTTATGTTGCTGTACAGTAGTGAGTAATGTTAATTGAAATCCCCTTGTGAGATTCTAAGAGATTTTTCCACAGGCCTCTGTGCTGAATAAAAAGGAAATAATGGCTTGTGGTAAAGTTAATTCAAGCTGAGATACATTAACTGCACCACATTACCGGTTGCTTAGAGTGCTATTAACGCACATCACCCAGTGAGTATATTTGTGAATTAGGAGGTTTCCTTGTTAATGGAAATGAGGCACTTTCCTTGAAAATACCAAGTACTGTGGATGTTGAGATCGTTGTTTTTTTTAAAAAAGCACAAAAAAGAGAAGAATACCTTTATTCCGTATATGAAGTAACTTCTCTCCCTTTTGATGCAGCACTGATTTTACTACCAATTCTCTTTGAACTGTTTACTCTTGTTCTTCTCTTGGTGTCTGTCTGTCTGTCTGTCTGTTTTCTTTTTCTTTTTTGCCACGTTGATTGGGGATCATTTTGAATAAAGTTGCACCATGCAAACACATGTAATCAAGCATGCTAACCCATTTTGAACTTTCTAAAATAATAGTTGCTTATTACAAAACAGAAGTATACCAGCTAAGGAATCCAGAAATTCAAGTTCAGATCCTGGTTCTGGCTCTGGCTCTGCCTATGTAGGTTTGCATGTTGATAATGAAAAGGCAAAAGGAAGCAATATTTACAGAAAATGTATAATGTGCCAGGAAGTTGGTTTGACTTTACTTACATTCTTTTTTAAATTAATTTTTGAACCTCTTGACCTTTATACTACCTTTCTCATCTCTTTAGAATTGAGAAATCTGTGCCTTAGAAAACTAACTGAGCTACAACGTGATAGTGTGTGTGGTAAGTTAAGTGACTTCCTCGGCCTAACACAGAACACGCACAGGGACACGCATTCCCTTCAGCTCTCCACACACAGAAACATGAACGCTTTCACTCACAAAGTTAAAGAACACAATAACTATGGAATAACTTTATGTTTTTAATAATTTCCTATTTCAGGGACATTATATGAAGGAAATATTTCAGTATTTGTATTTGTTTAATTAATTCCTTCACATCAATGTTATTCTACGAGATAGTTCTTACACTTGATCAAACACCAAAAAAGTTTAGCACTTAAAAGCAATAATTCAAAACTGTGCTACTGACATTTTTACACTACATTTGCTTTATTCCAAAAGTGGACCCACAGTATGAATAGAAATGTAATTCCTCACCAATTACATGGAAACAAATGACAGTACAATTACATGATTAAAAATGAATTTTATTTATGCTTTTCCATGCATGAAATTTACATACTTTCTGCCTGGTTTGTAAATAGGCTCTGAAGTATTCTTCTGAATGTATAATAACTTTCATTGGTGAATTTCTCATAAAATTGCAATTATGTGTGGAAAAAATGAGCTTCTGAAGTGCTAAACTAGAAATGGAGGGGAAGCAACAGGAGAGAAACTCAGATAATGTGTTTTCAATTGGCCAAACTCTGTAAATGGCTATGTCAACTACACAGATTTATGAGGCCACTGGCACAGTAGAAACATCTCTTTAGTTCATTCATTGATTTCTTCAAAAGTATGATAAAGCACATCCCGGTTCACAAACATGCCACTGGGAATGCTTTGCATTATTATTAATTAACCATTAAGAACATGGTGAAAAATAAAATCCTTCTTTTGTGTTATATGCATAAACATCTTACCTAAAGGAAACACTTTGGTTGTAGGTAAAAAACAAAACAAAACAAAAACAAACAGCAACTTCTTCTGAAAGGTTTTGTCTAAACATAATAATAAAAGCTAATGAAATTAGGCACAATAGTTCATAAGACAGAGATAAAATCAGACTGTGGTAAATTCTCAGTGTTCCTCAGCATTCTACCCCCTTCTTGTGCCTGCTGTGTGTCAGAGACAGCTAGCTGCTCACCACAACCTGTTTTCTCCTGAGCACAAGGGTAAACCACATTCTCCCAGATCTCGGTCTGCTTAGGTCTGGCCACATTATAGTTGATAAGATGTGAGCAGCACAATATGTGTCCTTCCAGGTCTGGTTCTTCCTCACTAGAAAGAACCTAGCTCCACCCCCTCACCCTAGCTCCACCCTAACTCCACCCCCCATCCTAGCTCCACCTCCTCTTCTGTGAAAGATCCTGGTGGCTCTTTGCATTTTTTCCTTTCTACTGGCTGGACATCAAAGCTTGGGTGGAATTAGAAGCCATGTGTTGAAGAAAGCACAGCCTCTACCACCTGGCTATCTAAATAATAAAGTGGATGAAAGCCACACATCAACCAATCTAGGATTATCTTGGATTGCATATGTGAAGAATACATTTCTAACATGCCTAAACCATTGCGATTTGGGGGTTCTACTATCAAGTACTTAGTATAGTTAACTAACTAACAGTATATTTTACTGATTTGTAATTAGAGTATAGAGAACACACATAGAAAACATAGTCTGACATCAGAACATCTTAAGAAAACAAGGAATAAACAACTAGATATATTCATGTGTAATGAGTAAGTGAATGAAATTTGTGTCATTAGAATTAGAAAATAAAGTCATTATGTGGACAGAAAATATTTCCTAAATCCGAAAAGCTATCAGGAGGCCATCAGACTGTACAAAACGTATTGAAGGTGTAACTACACATAAATTGCCCAGTCAGAAGACTAATTGAAAAATCCACTCCACGCTCACCCAGTTTGTCCCCTAGATGCCAGGGCAAAGGTTGCTGAAGCAATAGGTATTTGACCAACTCTATGTGATTCAAAATAACAATATTCATAAGGATACCCCTAGCAATATTTTCATCTTACTTTAGGTTATGTTGAGTTTGTTTGTTTGATTTTTGGTCACCGTTATTGCCTCTTAACACTTCCACCAAAATTGGTCAAGGAGAGGAATCAGAACATCAGTGCTTACTGGTATTGATCTACAAAACTGGTTCTGGTCCAAACACCTCTACGACCTTGCCTGTCTGGCCACACAGTGTCAGTCATGGCGAGCTACACTGCTCTAGAGCGTGGATGCTGAGTTGAAGCAATAGCAGCAGCAGACACTAGGTTACATTTACAGAGTGCTGGCAACAGAAAGAAGGCTGAATATGGCATTCTCAAGGCCATGTTCAACCCATTTGTTGCTATGAAAAAAATCCCGCATATCAAAAATCCAGTGTTGCAGAAAGCTAAAAAACACTCATTAACTAAAGTCAACACTTTCATTTTCTTCCAAACAATACTGTTTTCTTTAGGAAACTGCTAAAGTCATCCACTGTTCACCAAAACGTAGCTCCATCCTTTGTCAAGTATAAACATTCTGTGAAAGGGTTTAACTCATTTTACTTGTTTTTCTAAGAGATACACAGATCTCAGATGAATATATTTTTTTAAAAATTCCATTATAAATAATCATCTTTCAGACTAGTATTAGAATATGGTTTTTAATGAATCAAAATTTTATAGTACTTCTGTGTAGTCTTTCGTAATTATCCCTATATATCATTTGTCATGTTAACATATTTGTTGAATATTTATTATATGCAAGACACTGTGTTAAATGCTAAGGGTATAAGAGTAACATGATAGAATCTGGTTCCTTATATGAATACAAACAACACAAACGAACAAAAACCTGAGGTTCTACCATGGTGTTCACGGTAGGATCTTCAACGTAAGAGCCAGTTTCAGGCTTCAAAGGGGACTCACTAAGCTGAAATTGCGAAATGTTCCATCCGGGTCCTAAAAGTCTGCTTGGACACTTCCTGCTTTATTTAACTCTAAAAAGAAAATGATTAAGGAGGTGAAACATTAGTAATATTAAACTAATATTTTAAGTGTTTTATGTAAAACTTTAGTCACCTCTGGAATATTTGTATTTTAACTGGTTAGAGTGACTAACAATGAAAAATGAAGATTTTATGTTAAATGCCATTGGTTTCTGCTGTATTAGCGTACTTGTTTGTTTTTTCCGTTTGCAGTTGGTAATCACATTCTTTCTGTCTTTGAATAATCAAATATAAATTAGTTTCACACAGATTAAAGACAAGCCTAAAAATTTGTTCTTAGGGTATCTAAGTTTTGTTTCAAGTTATTTGTAATGTCATTTGTAAATTAGACATTTGCATTATAAATAACCAAATACTTACAAAAGTTAAGTATTTTTTATTTATATATAACACCAAATATTAAATTTAAAATAATCTAATAGTTCATAAATAAATAACTGGTAGGCAAAATAATATATTTACTTACGGGATAAGAAAATAAATGGGATTTAGAGCAGGTCTGGATTCCACGGCCGAATTCTAATCCCAACTCTCATGTTTTTAGTCTTTTTAGGTAATTGAGAAAAGCATTTACAAATGTCCACATTAGTGAATGAGGGAGTCAGATTTAATCCTTTGGCAATTTCTAAAATTCTGTGACTCCAAATATCTTTTGCAGGGGGCTCTTAGGAACTCAGTGCCAGTTTGAATTGGAGATTCTCTTTTTTTTTTTTGACCCAGGAGACCAGATATGGCTTTTTTTTTTCAAACACAGCTCTAGAACATGGAATTAAAGACGTGACTAGGATTCGATATCCTCAGAAACTGAGGAAAAGATTCTTGCTCTCTTTGGATAGTAAAAGCTGACTGCCTATGAAACACTCTTTCCAGGATTTCCCCTGTCCGGGGAAGCAGGGGAAGCCGACCCTCTTCTCTGGGTACTGAGTTGTCGGAGTGAACTGTGGAGTCACATCCTTTGAGTGCTACACAAAGTTTTATATTAACAGCATCCTGGACATGGTTCCATGGTTATATTTGGGGAGTGAAACTAAAGACGTTTGACTTTCTTATCGAAACACGAGTATTGAAAAGAATACAGCATTGCATTAAGACAGGTTTAGGTTCAATTACTATTTTTGCTGCTCACTAGCTGTCGGTTTAAAAATCGAGATCTGATCATTGGAAATGAGTTTCTCATACAGTTATTATAAGAATTAAGAAGACAACATATACAACATGTCTGATACATAAATGTAAATTTTGGAGCCCTCATCTTTACTGTTTGTTAATCTGGTTTCCTTTCTCCTGCCTTCTCATTCTTCAGTATAATCTCTAAATGTTATTAGAGAGCAGGTATTAGAGAGTAGGTTTGTGGTAATCTGTTCTCTCATCACTCTTCCCTTCTGAATTGTGTGTCTAAGGAAGCATAAACCTTAAAAACAATTGCCAATTAATTAAAGAAATCTAAGGTAGGGGCAGCTTTGAATTCCCCACAGTATGAAAATTAGTTAGAATACTATAGTCCCCCGACTAGTCCACGTAGGCTAAACAGGAGTTCTTCTCTCAATCTGTGATAACCTATAATTTTTTACCTCCTCATAAATATGTGGTAGGTGTAGAAGGGGCTACAAAAGATGTAGAATTATTTTCGTTTCAGCTAGCCAACCCACTAAGGGAATATATCAAATGACTGTTCTGTTCTCTGGCCCTTTACTTTAACAGCATGGCCCTTGGGTAGGAATTACAAAGACAAAAATCGTTTCTCTATCTCTTCTGTAACAACAACCCAAAGGAGAGGGAAAAGGTGATCTATCCCATAACTATATCCGTTCACCTTCTGAAATAGTTTAACACCGATAATTGTACCCTGTTATTTCAGGAATCAAGAAGTACACTTCTGTATGGTAAAGATAATAAAAACGTAAGTTTTAAAATTTGTGAAGCTAGAATGAAACAGAACTAATATATTTAACTTTGTAATGTATAATCAGCTGGAAGGAATAATACCAAAGCCCATTAGAAAAGACAAATAAACACTCTCTCGAACCTACTTCATTTGCACTAACACAAGGATGGCCACGTGCTGCATTGTTGGTTTTTTTTTATTGTAACAGTCATGACCTACATTTGTGAAATTAATCACTGAATAAGTTTTATATAGAATTTTAGTGCAATTGCTATAGGATTCACTGAAAATGGTTAAAAAATAAAAATTTCTTGGTTTAATATTTAAAATTCTCAATTTGTTGTAAATTCGGATGAGAACTAGAGAGCAGCACACGGTCCTAGCTGATGTGCCATATAATACTTTTGTGGCTGGATTGACAGAGTAAGTTTATCAATGAGTTTGCCTTCAGTGCATGCAAATAGTTTTGACATACTGAACTCTTCCTTTGGCTCCTTTTTTTTGCAGTGAGGCAAAATTATTTGGTAATTAAGAGTAACATTCTGTAACCAGAATATAAGGGGTCTCCAAATTTTACTACACACTGACTTTGACACAATGGTTATCCCACCTTCCCTGCCTCATATTTCTCACCTTAAAGTGTAATATGATCATAAATGTGATATGGTCTTCTGAGGATTAAAGGGATTAATGTATGTAATGCCTGGAACTATAATATGCACTGTTTATGTATAATATTTCTATCATCACAAATTTTTTTTGAAATTTACTCTTAATGAACCCTGTGGGTGAATGTATTTTTTTTCTAGGAAAAAAGTGAGTGTTAAAAAAGTGAGAGTTTGCCTGTGCTGCTGTATCATCAGAGTTAGAAGGGCCTGACACACGTGCTAAACACCTATACACTAAATACGGTAAAAGAATTAGTGAATTTATTTTTAAAGTACTTTAAGAGCAAGGAGGAGTTATTGTTTAAGTGATAATACTTTAATAGCAATGATAACCATTTTTATTGGTCAGTTACTATGCACCAGTCCTGACTACAGGACTTGTTTAATAGAAACCCCACAGGGTCCTTAAAGGTGGTATAATATTATCTCCATTTTAGACATGAGAAATATGACACTCAAAAAGGTGAAGTGTAAACTTTTTAATACCGTTGACTAAATATCAGAGCCAGGATTCATGGCCAAATCAAATATAACTCATAGGCAAAATGTGATTTTGCTCTCATTGACAGGGAATACATTCATTTTCAGATTGCTACAGAAATGGTTATGCTATACAATATAATAATTGAATTGAATTTAGATATTAGAAGTTGTCCTTTCAAAATACAACGTTGAAAAGTTGAAAATATTTTCAGAAATGAATTTTTCATTTATATCTCAACACAGTTGAAAGGACTCAAGATGGCATTGCAGGAACAAGCAACCTCTTAAATGTTAAGGAAGCAAGTTTCATTGATTTTCACCCTGGCTGAAGGCCATTTTGAAATAAGTTGATATGTAGCTCATAAAACATACAATAAAAAAGAAAACAACCAAAAATCAGAAGGCCAAGTGGAAATTATCCAGTAGTCATAACTCTTGAGAAGAAAAAAAATAAACACCCTGCCATCGAATATAGGGTAAAAATTGATTATTTTGTGCCTGATGAGAAAACAAGCAATAACATTCATCAATTTACAGATATAATTGAAGTCTATGCATCAAAGAGGTACATTTTTCTGATTTTTGCAAGGCTAAATATTTAAATAAATATAAAATATGTGAGATTCTGGAGCCACACTTATAACAATATGCTTATCAAAAGTTTGTATGTACTTTATCTCATGGAAAAAGCCTGTATGAAGTGATAAAAATTAGATGGTAATCTTAGAGAGGTAACAAGAGACCACCATGGTCAGACATGTCTGCCTGAGTGGATTGTCATCTAATGCACTGCACCCAATTCCTTTAGGTGGAACTTCAGATTAACATGCATTAATATTTTTAAATCTCCAAAATGTATGTAGTAGAAGGATGCTAAATATTTCTGAATCAAATACATGATGAAATTAAAAATGAAAGCAAATATTCTATAAAGTTATAAAGATTGACAGAAATACAAGAAAAACTGTGAGAAAACAAAACATCTCATTTAACATCCAACACATATTTATTAATTACCATGTACCAGGCAGTGTCCTAGGGTATGGTAGAGAAATGATGGTTGAAGACTAATTGGTAAGATACAATTAAGACATTGACTCAGAGACAAAGATGTTTTTAATGCATAGAGGATAGGGAACACTTCCTAGACAGTTCTTATTTTTCCTGATTGTCAAAGGAATAAAAACTCTTCAGACATATTGAATAGGAAAGGTGAACTTTCTGGCAGAGGAAACAAGTATAAATATATCTATATATTTATATATACTATATATATAATATAGTTTCAGATTAATTATCGAGCATAGAGAAGCAGGATTCCCAGGCTATACAGAACATTTACATAACAGAAATGAGAAAATCGTAAGGGTCAGATCTTGGGGATTCTTGTTCTCGTATTTAAGGAGTGATAGGGAACACCTGACTGATTGAGACTCAGTTTTACAAACGTAAGTTTAGCACCAATATACAGAGTGGTATGTGCAAGGAAGAAGAAACCAGAATCAGAGAACTGAGTGACAAGACTGTTACAATCATTCAGGAAAGAATTCGTAGAGCATAAAATAAGACAGTGTCAGTGAGAAATAAGTGAAGGGATAGATGAAAGTGATCATAAGAAGTTGGACATGAAAGCACCTTTAAATTAAATAAACAGGAAGAATCTATACAAGTGGTTCTAAAACCCTACCCCTGTCCATTACACAGTCACATTTCAGCACATGCTAATTTCACATAGAATTTTTAAGTATTTTTCTCAGAATCTCTGAAATTCAAACTCAATTTTTCAATCAAGGTTCAACCAAAGAAGCAAAATCAGTAGGAGATATACCTCCCTCTCTGTATCTCTCATCTTTTTCTATGTCTATGTTTATACCTACTGCAAAAAAAAATTATATAATTCTCTGTGGCCGAGAGTCAGAAAGGAACAACCAGAACTCTCAGTCTTCACTAAAGCTGTAGATTATCCAGGATAATCTCTCTTACTGAAGTCATCTGATTAGTAATTTCAGTTTCATCTACAAAATATCTTTCCAGCCATTCTAGGTTAGTGTTGCACCAAATAACTGTGACTTCTGTCCTATCCCTGCTGTCACAAGACCGGCAAACTCACCTGTAGACCTCAATTTTTAAAAAATCACTGGTTTCAAACGATTCCTAATTTTCTTGCTTGAAACATTGGAGTGATAACCTTGTAATTAATCAAAAGGAGAGTGAGAAAAAAAAGGAGAATAAGTAGATTTTTGAAGATAGAGAGTTGTAATTGCGATTGTTGATTTGAGCAAATAGTGAAGGATTAAAATATGCTTAATATTTTAATGCATATTAAAATATTCTAATATGCATTACGATGCTTTTATGACCTAGTACTAGCCTATGAGAATGAACTGAGCATGTTTTCCTCAAAAGTGTAGTTTGGCAGAGAGTACAGTCAGGTGATGGCCGGAAACCTGGCTTGTAGTCCTTGGTATGTCACTAAGACACAAAGTGTTTGGGAAAGATACGCCTCCTCTCTGGATTTCAGTCTTTACCTGTGAAATGAGAACAGACTAGACTGTTCTGTCTTCTTTTGAATTAGATGATGAATGCATTAAAATGATATTTCCTAAATGTAATGTAATCTAAATAATTCTTTTCAAATTTAGGGGTAGGACAGCTGTTATCCAATTCTTTACAAAAAAGCCTATAGTCAGTAGTAGATAAACTACAGAGAAAAGGTAGCTAAAAGGATGGATATGAGAGAGAGAGAGAGATGGGTGGAGGATAAGATACCTTTTCTGGCTAATTCTAATTATTCATCCAGGTTTTTCTCTCTTCTTTTTAAATTAAACCTCAATAGAATGTTGGCACTTAGTCCAAATGTGAAGCCATATTCTTCTAGGCACTCCCTACAGGTCTCACATACTCCGTTTTCTCTGAAATTAGATTTAAATGTATAAAAAAGAAGAAATGGATAAAAAACGATGAAGATGAGAAGAGGAGAGAATGAACAAAGAAAATCTGATAAGGAAGAAGTGTAAACAGGAGTAACTTCTAGACACAAAATCAACATTGGTTGTCTACTTTTGCCTTTGATGTGCAAAAAATCAATTTCAAATCACTGTAATAATAACATATTACATATCATTTAAATCTATGTAAAACTTCCTGGACCAACGGATTATTTTTTCACTAAATGGACATTGAGCTGCTGAATTTATTTTTTCTGTAATCCTACCCCTCAAAATGTTAGTTTGGTGTGATTTCTACTTTTGTTTGTGTATGGAATATATTGCTCCTAATTCCCTGAGTTCCTAAATATTGATCATCGCCAACACATCTGCTGAGATCTTTCCATGTCAAGTTTGCATAATAGGTAAACTGGATGTTTGGGGTAAGATAAACTAAGGGGCTACAGAACAAATGTATTTTCTCTGGTTCTCTTTTTTAATCAGTTAATCTCATTTCTACCTGTGATTCATCATCATTTCTTAGTGATACTTATGGACATTTGCAGTGAGATTTAATAAGTAAAAAGTCTCAAAACAAGGGAAAGAGCAAGATAAATCAAATAAATTGGGCAAAGTTTTCTAGGCTGGGCTTTGCTCAAGAATAAAAAAACACACTAGAATTTAATTTAATTATCTTCAAAGTATATATTAATGACATTAACTAAGCTGTTCTTTTCCATGTGGCTCAAGTTACTCCCTCATATTTTGTTTGAGGACAATTAAAATGATTTTTGCAAATAATGCTTCACGTAAACGATCTTTATAGACTTCTTGCTTTTCAAAATCACCATAATGATACACCCAATCTCAGTGAGTATTGGCATTAGATAAAATAAATAGATTAATTTTTAAATTGTATTGGTATTTTCTTATTTACCCTTCTTTTTTGGCATATTTATTTTAGAATTTAAAAGTCACTATGAACTGGTATGATCTTTTACATACTGCCAACTTCAATTTTTTTTTGGCCCAAAAGAGAAAGTCAAAGATTGGGAACACCCAAAATGATGCTCATTGAAAAAGTAATATTGATTTCATTATGGAATAAAGTTTTGTTGTCATGCATCCCCACCATTTCTTTAAATGTATGGGCATTATCCACAACCTTTAAAATAGTAAAGTGCCTTGGTCCTCCGTCTTCCATCAGCTCTAGGCTGTCATTCAAATCAATTGTAAACAGAATTGGTGTTGATACTAGCAAAGACTTCACTTGCTCTTAGGACTGATCCTCTGTAATGATCTTTTTCTAAGGCTATTTGAAGCTCAATAAACTTATCTGAGAGATGAACTCGAGAGATGATTCACTTTCTGAAACAATATTAAACTAGATAACATCCTCTATGGTCTGTCTACTCATTTTACAGCATCCCAGAATCACACCATAAACAGTAACTTTACATAATTAATATTTACCTGATTTTTAATGCACATATACTTTAAGTCAATCTATAAATCTACAAAACTAAACAATAATAACACAATAGGCCAAAAACCTGCGATTTAAAAATGATACCAACACAGTCACATAAATGCAGGACACACATAGTCTCAAAACACCACAGAAACTGAGTGACCTGTGATGAAAATACAGTATGTAAAAAGGCAACCTTTACATCATAGTATTGTAAAATTATAGTATAGATGTCATTTACTATAAATCTCTCTGTTACCAACAAATAAAGATGCCTAAATATTTTTGTTAAGTTCTTGCTTTTAGTTAAAACATCATGTCATTGATAGTTCACTCTATACTTTATTGTTTCTGGAAGACAACAGCAATTGGTATCTGAGCCTCAATTAATTTACATGATGGTTTACACAGGTATTTAATAACTGTTTAATAATCATTGTTTCTATGGTTAGATTTCCATATTCCTGTGCACCCTATACTACCAAAAGAAATATCTGCAAATACAATGACTTCTTTTAGGAATAGAACTTCTCACACAGAAACCTCCATTTTTCTCTACCAGTAAAGGATGAAGCGGGCTGTACTACTAGGACACTCTGAGCTCCTTTTGTCTTTTTCTTTCTCTCTCTCTCCCATTCTTTGAACTAGAGAGCTATTATTCAGGCTTTGGGTTATGTGGAGACTTTGGCTGCTGAGGGTAACTCAATATAATTAGCTACACGCCTGCAACAGTATAAAAGAGAGTTAAATAAAATAACTGGCTCATAGATTCCAACAAGGGGCAAAACATGCTAGTTGGGTTGAACTTGTAACACTTGAATGTTCATTGAGAATGTCTTTCTTTTCTTCCTTCTTTTCTGTCAACATCTATCCCTCAACTATCTGTTTATTTATTTGTATATTTTCTATATACCTATAACTCAGATGTGCCCTATCAGAATACAGCATGCGACATCTATGTGACTCTCACTGTCACCCCCATGCAGGTGGGCTGTGTTCTGCGCATCGTCACTCCAGCCAAGGGTTACACAGCTTTCAATGATCGCATACCCGAAGCTCAGAGACCAAGAGGCTTCACAAAGTCTCTAGGTGAGGGTTTCTCAAAGCCTTTTCACCGGGTGCCAAACCTAGAAAATACTAAAGTTTACGTGGCACAATGGAGTAGACTGGATTTGGAAACTTTTATTTAAAGAGCCTTGGAGAAGGAATCATTTTATTTTCTAGTGAGACTAATCTAGTTTTAAGAAATATGTATATATTAAATATTTAGTTTGTTGCAAGCTTTTGAATAAAATACTCTTAAATGTTTAATGAGAAAGATTGTGCTTTCATCAGTATGACTTTTTTATAGTTGAAGAACTTATTCATAATAGCTGATTAAAATTCTTAGTAATGATCTGTTGAAAACACTAAGAGACTTAATACTACTAAAAAAAGATAGCTAAAATGTAGATTATAAAATCTATCGTAACTTTAAAACAAATCTTTGAAATAATTTAAAAGTCGACACTTTTGAATTTTTATTTAAATAATCTCATAGTAATTCCTTTGGTTTTATTTATAGATGCAATGTTAAAATTTCCAATAAATGATTACCACCATTTCAAATGACTGGTGGTGATACAGGGTGGAGCCAAAGGGGGGGGGCAGGAAAGATTTGGAATAGTGTCCAGAACTCACAGTGTATAGGAATATTGGAGAGACGTATAAGGTGTCTTCACCTCTTCCCCCCACAGGTGTGAGTTGGGGGAAGGGACACATAGACCAGGAACATGCAGGGCTGTTTTGTAAAGCCACAGCCCTGCAGCTAACCCATGGCCTGGTCATTTAACATATCTATAGCCTTTGGTGGGTCACTTGGATATGTTAAATGGCTATGGCCATGCTTGGAGCTAGGGGAATGAAGTCATTTCCCCCCAAGATGTGACTGGGGGGGCAGATCCCCTGAGTTACAGTGCTTGCATGGGGGCTTGGAGGAGATTGGCTCTAGGACATGGGACCATACCTGCCCAGACTAACAATGGCAGCCCAGTAAACTTATAATACAGAAATACTGGTAGGTGTAACTGATAGTGGGAGGAGTCGGAAATAGTGATACAAGGTGCAGCCAAGGGCGGGGGGCAGAAAAGATTTGGAATGGTGTCCAGAACTCAAAGTGTACAGGAATATTGGAGGAAATATTAAGATGTCCTCACCCCATCCAGGTGTCAGTTGGGGGAAGGGATGAATGGAGCATGGCCATTGAGAGCTGTTTTGCATACCAACAGTTTTCCAGCTAACCTCTGGAATGGTCATTTAACATATCTATAACCTTTAACTGCTTTCATAGATATGTTAAGTAGCTGTGTCCAAGTTTTGGGCCAGGAAGAAGTGAGTGGCAGCTACCCAGGATGGAACTGGGGCTGCTTCTCTGAGAGAGGGCCTGCGAGAGAGCTATGTGGCTTTAGTGGAGTGAAGACCCCCTCTTGGCCAGGTGAGGGGGAGAGCCACCCTGTTTTGGAAAGATGTAGACCCCTGTAGCCATTAGGAGGGAGAGCCACACTGTTTCAGCGGAGTGCAGACCCCCCTCTTGGCCAGGTGAAAGGGAAGACCACGTAGCTTTGCCAGAATGGAGATCCCTGCGGCCAGGTGAAGAAGAAAGCCATGCTTTTGGTGGAGTGCGGCTTTGGTAGAAGAGGCCCACGCAGCTTTGGCGTGCTCCCTTTGGCTGAGTGACCTGGAAACCAGGAGAGACTTTGACTGGAACTTGGTACAAAGAACTCTTGCCAGTGGAAGGTGCCACATGACTTTGGATTACTTGGAGATCCTGCCTGGACAGGCAGGCGACACAGCTCACGTGCCAGCGACCTGAAAAACGGACGTGTGCTCTTTTCCTGATTTACGGTACCCGGAGCTGGGACAGTGGGAGAAGGGAGCGCTGTGTGTGTGTGTGTAGGTGTATACCCTTAAAGACTTTAATATTTTAAGGAAGGCATTAGGCCTGAATAGCATTAAATAAACATTTTGTTTCCTTTTCACGAATCTCTGGCATTGAGAGATGTGTTTCCAATTGGCGGCGGACAGAAGAGCCCTATAGATATTAGTGTATCGTCCTTGGGAGGGGCCCCTGTTTTCTGAAGCAGTTTTTGGCATCCCTCGGTGGGCCAAGTATTGCCCCCCCCCCCTCGGACCCTTGTTCGGTAACAGTGGGGCTGTAATTCCAGAGAAAACGGTCGTTGTCAGAACAGTCACCAGGTTGCTCATTCAAATGCCACTAGAAGGGCCTTAGAGTCAAAGAGACAGAAACATCTGGTAAACGTGAATTCATCCATTTGGGCAAATTACCTGGAGCTCAGTCTGCCGACAGTCCCAGGATCACTTCCCTGCCCTCCACTTCGATTGGATACACTTCATCCTGCATAAGGGGCCCCTGTAGCACCTGGACCACGGAAATGTCCAGAAACTTCACAGGGCCTTTGTCCACTGGTGGTCAGATGCACAAAATGAGACTGGCAGCTAAAACAGATGACCCCCTGCTTGGGGAGGTTCAGCACATCACAGTGGAATGGATGTAGCCCATTCTTCATCCTGCCTGCTGGGATGCCTCAGATGCCTCGGATGCCTCAGAAACCTTTTGGCCAAAGACTTTTCCTGGAAAAGGAAAGAATACTTTTGCAGATTAGCAGCCAAGGTTTTAGCAATTTCTATTTTATCAAGTGATGCGGGGAGGAACATGTAAGAGGTAACATCATGTCTAAGAAGGGATGGAAAGGAAGAGTTGTGGGAGGGAAGAGGAGGGTGGGGACTTCTCAGTCCTTCAGAGTGTCCTACAGTGTGCGGGTGACTTCTCTCTGGAGTCCCCCCGAGGGCCATGGAAGGAGAGTGAATAATTGCCGAGTCATGACGTGATCTGCTTGGGGAGGAGGAGTGGGCTGTGGCCAGTTTCTCTGGGGAGACAAAGGCCAGCAGCAGCTAGTTTCTCCGAAGAGAAAAATGCCCCGAGCCCCCTGCTCCATAGCCTTTTACTGGGTTGTAATACACAGGAATACAGGGCGGCAAGGATCAAACAGTAGATAACATTTCAAAGGTATCTGAGGGCTTCAGAGTCTGAGTCAGTGTCTGCCAGGAAGAGAATTCTAGAAATTTTGGGAGACATACTCATTTCCTCTTGGACCTTTATTATAAGAATGAAAGCACTCTTAGCAGAGCTGATTTCGCTGGTTTATCAGGAAGTCTTTGTGATGCCAGATTTTCCCCCAGGACATGCTCTAGCAAGGCAAGGAGCTGCACCCCTCCCCATCAGGTATTCAGGCTTAAGGGGATTAGAGCCAGGAAGTGCTTCTCCCAGAGGACATGGGGACTCGGGCTTTGACAAAGGGGGGTGGGGCAGAGTCCATTGCTCTTTGTTGCAGCCCCCCAAGTCCTTCCATGAAGGCCTCCCAAGTGATCGAGTCTGGCTTAGGTTGCCCCCCACTGTGAGGGGCCTTACTTGTCATTGACTTCCAACCAAGCTTTGGGGGCAGGGACAGGAACTGAGGCAGCGTTTGCTACCAGAGACAGGCTTTGTCTCCTGCTGCTGGCATTCCAGAGGTTGTCCCTCACCCTTAGCCACAAGGGGTACAGATATAATTCCTAAAACCAGGCAGAGCGGTCTACAACATTACAATACCACTGTAAATATTTGAAAATCTATGTCCAAAGTCTTCACTTTTATAGTTCTCTTAAATTGGTCATTGAAGATATTGATTTTGGTATGTTTTTAACATGATAAAAGTAATGTTAAAAGAGAGAAAAGAGAATGAAGAAGGGGGGAACTGAAAGTCACCATTGCACGTTCTGCAATCAAAAGTATGGGACATTCTTATTTTCTTTTATCAGTTTTTTCTGCTATTTTTCTTTTATTTTTCTGTTTAGTTTTTCATTCCTCCTACCCCGAACACCTGAATGCCTTCTTAGAATTGCCTAAATGAAATTCGAGTTGAATGGAATTGCATTAGTTAATAGAAGTGATTCAGCCTTTTTAGTCAGCTGAATCTAGTTTTAATCATGCATCACTTTTTAAAATGTATCATTGGACAAGTTAGACCTCAGATTTCTCACTTTGAAAACTGCAGATAAAAAGGTTAATATGCCTAATTTACACAAACTTGGTGCTAGTTTATAATAGGTATCCCAAAATATTAATTTCTTCCTCCCTCTTTTCCTCTTTCCACTTATTCTTTTGCTTAGGTGATATCTTACAGGTGTTAAGAAAAACAGGAATATTCGATAATACAATAAAGCAAAAAATACATGACCTCAAAAAATACTCATACCTTTACCTTTAGAGTCTCACCATTTCTTACCCTTGACCTTTTAGGAAAATTCCCAATGTGTTTGTTTTGTTTTGTTTTAGTTTTAGTTTTAGGTTTTGTGGGGTTTTTCCCTGAGAGGTATCTATTTACTTCCAAACATCAAAAAATAAATAAAGCACTGTAAAATTTCTTACTTAGGAAAATTAATTGGGGAGGAGGGGTACATTAGTCTATTCCACATTTGTACATTAATCACCTACAACATTCTGGGCAATACCCTAATCCTGTACTTATTATCAAACTTGCATTCTAGAAGGAAAGATATACCATAAGCACAATAGTGTATAATACTATCTAGTGATAAGAGGTATTGTTACCCTAGGCAACTAGTTAGGGATTAACAGAAGAGAAAGGGAGAACTGAGCCAATCAAGTAGGGAGGAAGGCCCCATTTCCATCATGCCAGAGAACATCCGGTCCCTTTACCTGGATTACTGATAAACAGTGAGGGGAATTTCCTCTTCTGGGGCAAGCGCAGTAGGAACCAAAATAGTACTGATACAGGGTGCAGCCAAGGGGGGGCCCAGAAAAGATTTGGAATGGTGTCCAGAACTCAAAGTGTACAGGAATATTGGAGGAAATATTAAGATGTCCTCACCGCCCCCACACCCAGGTGTCAGTTAGGGGAAGGGATGAATGGAGCAGGGTCATTGAGAGCTGTTTTGCATAGCAACAGTTTTGTAGCTAACCTCTGGAATGGTCATTTAACATATCTATAACCTTTAACTGGTTTCATAGATATGTTAAATAGCTGTGGCCAAGTTTTGGGCCAGGGAGAATTGAGTGCCGGCTACCCAGGCTGGAATTGGGAGCTACTTCTCTGAGCGAGTGCCTGCAAGAGATGCATGTGGCTTTAGCAGAGTGCAGACCCCCCTCTTGGCTAGGTGAAAGGGAAGACCACGTAGCTTTGCCAGAATGGAGATCCCTGCGGCCAGGTGAAGAAGAAAGACGTGCTTTGGGTGGAGTGCGGCTTTGGTAGAAGAGGCCCACGCAGCTTTGGCATGCTCCTTTTGGCCGAGTGGCCTGAAAACCAGGGGAGACTTTGACTGGAACTTGGTACAAAGAACTCTTGCCAGTGGAAGGTGCCACATGACTTTGGATTACTTGGAGATCCTGCCTGGACAGGCAGGCGACACAGCTCACAGTGCCTGCGACCTGAAAAACGGACGTGTGCTCTTTTCCTGACTTACGGTACCCGGAGTTGGGCCAGTGGGAGAAGGGAGTGCTGTGCGTGTGTGTGTGTAGGTGTATACCCTTAAAGACTTTAATATTTTAAGGAAGGCATTAGGCCTGAATAGCATTAAATAAACATTTTGTTTCCTTTTCACAAATCTCTGGCATTGAGAGATGTCTTTCCGATTGGTGGTGGACAGAAGAGCCCTATAGATATTAGTGTATCATCCTTGGGAGGGGCCCCTGTTTTCTGAAGCAGTTTTTGGCATCCCTCTGTGGGCCAAGTATTGCCCCCCCCCCTCGGACCCTTTGTTCGGTAACAGTACCATAACAGAGAGGAGCTAAACCCCGGGAAAACCTGGGAAAGGAATTGGACAAGGGGAAACACTAGCATAGCCCGCAGGAGATCCAGGAAAAGGATTGGGTAAATTGAAAGAAAGCTCACCTCTTCCCAACCCAAGGAAATATAATCAAAGCTTAACAAGGTCCAAGACTTCCTTGTCTCTTCAGCAGCCACTCGTGGGCTGGACAGGAATGGAGATGGTGATGGACTACTAGAGCCTCGGGTGCTGTGCTAAGGGCACAGCAGCTCTGGGTCCTGGCCCTGCCTCCCTCCTGGATTTGGTGGAGACAACACCAGCCTGTGGCCCCAGAGCTTTGACTTTTTCCACAGCCAGAGGGAAAGAGCCAGTGTGGACAAGACATTGGGCATGGTGGACTTGGGGCAGTCCTTTTTCATTCCAGCAAATCTTGCCATTATCCCTCAAATCTGCCTGTGTGTGTATCCCTGAAATGCATTTCCTGTCATACTGTGAAAAAATCCAATTTCCTCTGGAAATTGGAAGAAGAATTTAACAGTATGGAAGAAGAGGAAGAGAGCAACAGATTAGGAAAGGCCAGGGACTGTTACTTTAGATAAATTATACTAGAAAGAGGTCTTCAGATATGGTCTGAGCCCAAACGTGATGAAGTGAGGGGTGAGAGAGAGAGAAGATGGAGGCAACAGTGAATGAAAAATAGTTTTTGCTTTAACCATCTTAGATTCCTTAGCATGTGATTCAAACTGATAACAAAAGAAAAAGAAACTATTAACTAGGTACCTGTACATTGGAATTCACAAAGAAAAATGGGACTCCAGGTGGACAAATAATTAAGGCTTATATACCCTCTTAAGCTAAACAAAGGAAAAGGGATTTGGGGATTCTGGGCAGGGGAGGTAATTTATGGGAATGTGACCAGGAAAAATATGGTTAATAAGAGTTTTTAAGAGTGTTCCTCTTCTTAGTATTGGAGAAGGAGACATCTTTACAACTAGAAAGTGATTTTTATAAATGTAAATTTCCTTTATACAAGGAAAACGTGTGCCCTATATTTAAAGATTTTTTTCTGGTCTGCTGATTCTCAATGGCCTTTACCTCAAAATAATCCTTGTGCTAGTATCCTTTGTGGTGATATTACCCTGCAAAGAATCTCATCCAATTTTGTTTGTATTTTGGTGGATGCACACTACCTGGAGAACTCAGTATCATAGATGTTAACCAATATGCAAGTAGATCAATTTCTATTACTTTCAATTTTTCCCAAAATTATAAGCCAGCCTTCTAAATCTTACTTTATTAAGTTTATCACATATGAAATGAGCCTGAATAAGAAAACAAAAGCCTAAAATAATTGCCGAAGAAATCCTGAGAATGGCCTGGGGTGGGGGGAGGGGGGAAGGACAAGAGATTAATCAGTAAAGAGCAAAATTGCTTTGCTGTGAGATAATATGAAATACGTTATGATAAAGCTGCCCATTTTTTTCCTCCTCACTTTATATGTCCAATCAGCTAATACTAAAATGCCCTGAATATTTAAAGGCATCAATTCCTCCCAGATCTCTTTCCATTGTGTGTCTCAGCAGGTATCTTTTTAAAGGTAAAATGTTCCTAGTTGTCATTAACAATAGCAGAGATCTGCGGCCACTGAGTGCTTCCTTTGGTTCCCCCTGGAACTTCCTCTGACAGCTTTTCAATTCTCACTAGTAAAATTGAATCTATCTTCTCTAACTGTTCATCATTGGGTAATTGCATTCCTATTTGGGTAATTATCTCCTTAATGAGAAAATTACAATTCTTCTCAATTTCTGCCATATTTCTAAGAACCAATTTATTTAGCTCAGTCATAATAAAGGTCAACTACCTAGAAATATTTATCTTTTTTAAATCTTAGATTAGTTTCACACTAATTCATCAGATTTAGCTAAACTAATCTTCTAGAAACCCTTGATGAAACCATTCCTGATCAAATGTTTACTGTCTTTATTTTCAAGTTATTGGAAATACTAGTCTTTGAATAGTCATCAAAGAAACAATTTATTACCTTTGGTTCTAAGATCCGAAGAATAGTTTCTATTCTGACACAGAAAACTTCCTTATTCACTGTCGTGGCAACTTTGGGGCTCAAAATTAGACGTAAAGCTTTTGTGTTGCTGTGTTGCTCATTTGCAATTGTAGTTGAGGACCCAATATTCTTCAAACAGATAAGTTGTGAGAAATATAGAACACAATTTTATATACTCTCAGAATCAGCCATTTCCTTTTGAGATATAATTTAAAATTTATCAGATATATAAAAGTATCTGTAAACATTTTTAAAGACGGCTCAACCTAAAATACAAGTTCCAGTTTTGAAATGTCATCCAAAATATATACTGATGTTGAGGTGTAAACACAATCAATATTTTGCAACATAAAATTAACCCAATAGCTTAGTTAAAGAACCATATATAACATATAGCAGAGTCCTAAAGACATAAGTTTGTTAAAAAATAAAATTAAGTAATACTTTAATCTATTTGGTTTAATTAAGCAATTTATAAATCAGCATTCCATTTAACAGATACTAGGGTGTCTTAGGGGTTTTACAAAATAGATGGTTTTTATAGGAAGATTGGTGGGGCAGAGATCAGCTCTATTAACAAAAGACAAGAAACGGTTATTCTTGGCCAGGGATATTTTTGTAGGGGGAAGAGAACTGGAAGGCTTTTAATCATGTAGATTGTGTGTCTCTAAGAGGGATGAAGTGAGCCCATGTGACAGATTACCTCATTGGTATTGACCAGAAAATTCCAGACTGGTTGTTTAAAATACATTTGGGGGGAAAGTTTAAATGCATTTAGAACAGGTATTAAATGTCATTTGGGACTTTTTTTTCCCCCAACAAGTCAGAGTCCAGTTCCTACCAAGTTCTAGCTTTATGATGTTGGGCAAATAATACAACTGCTTGGAGGTTTTGTTTTCATGCTTATAAAACGGGTTATATTTGCCTAGTAAGATTGTTGTAAGGACAAAGTATGGTACATACAATGGTATCATGATATACTCATTGTTAATTCGTTCCAGAACTCCTGAGGAGTGCCAGAACCCCTGAGGACTGAACAAGGATGCATTTTCTCTTGCAGGGTGGCATGATGACTCATACAAGTTCTAGCAAGTGCAAGGAACCCTGAGCTAGCACCAAGAGCTGAAACACTTTTTTTTCTTGTCAAAATGTGATGAGTGCAGGGTTTGATGAGTTCTGAAACTGATGAGTACCAAAGTGTGACTGTGTGCATAAGCTGAGCATGGTGCCTAAGAAATGGAACATGCAATAATTAAGAAAAGTATAGTGAATATATGCATGACAGTGACAAGCTCATCAAAGAGATGAGACTGGAGAGGTTAGTGAAGGATTGAAAATTCAGTTTTAAATATTGTGGACAAAGAATTCTCAATAATAAGATAAAATTTGAGCAAAGACCAAAATAAGGTAAAAATAGACAGTATGAGAATATGTGGAGGCTGTGACACCCAAAGAGAGAAAAAATAAATAAATAGATAAAAGACACAAGAACTTTGAGGTGAGAATGAATTCGACATATTTGGGAAGTAGTAAGAGGTTCACTGGCTCTTGGGGATGGACTGAGAGAAGGAAAACAGTGAATATTGAGAACATATAAGAAATATCCTTGGTGCTTTACATCTAACTCGTTTAATTATAAAATATGAGAGTATTATTATTCCCTTTGTACAGAAAGAACATAGGAGTAGAGAGATTAAATAACACCTGGTAAGTGACGGGGCTACCATTTGAACTTAAAAAATTAGGCTCCTGAGACTGTTCTGAACCACAACATGGTAGGAGAAGGAATCAGAATGGTGGAGGAAGGAGAGGCCATTGTATGCACTGAATACTTTAGTTTGAGATGAGAAGCCCCTTGAAGATTTTCAGTGCAGGAGTATGATCTGCCTGTAGTTTGAACAGGGTTATTTTGCTGGTCTTGTTAAGAATGACTGAGGGCAAGTGTTATGATCCAAAGTCTGTGTCTTATACCTGATACCTTGAAAGGTCAAAACTTAAAACGTCAGAGTTTGGAGTAAGAAAAGGTTTATTGATCAAGAAAGTGCCAGCTGACAAGAAATCCATCTTAAGAAAGTACAGAGTTCAGGCTTGTTTGTGTGTTAAGGGAAAGGGAAATGGAAGGGACACTTTTTGGTAAAAACTCAAGCTCCAAGCTGAATTCCTCTAGTGATTAGCATGTCCAATGCAGGAACTGTTAGCCTGAAGACCATGGGGAGACTGCAGGATTGAATAAATAGAGTAAGAGACTGAACCCTTCATTCTGTTAAAAAAGGGCAGAAGCAGGGGGAACAGTTAGGAATCTCTTAGAGTAATAAAAGTGAACAGTGGAGTAGCTTAGATTAGAGTGATAATGGTGATGAAAAATAGTGAAATAATATTTAGAATCTGTACATTTTGAAAAAGTAAACCCATTAGTAATTGATGGAAGAATGAATATGGAGGAATATGTAGTGTGTTCAGTGATAATTCTGTTTTCAACAACCAAAAGAGTAGAGATGCTATTAATTAGGATGGGAAGGCAAGATCTAAGGACGATCTAAGGATGAAGGTGAAGAGGTGAGTTTTGAACGTGTGACATTTTGGATTCCTGTTAAACAGCTAAGGTGGAACTGTTGGGTGCATTGCAGGATGCATAAGCCTGGATTTTTCTTTTTTACCATAGAGATAATATTTTAAAGTCACTAAACTGGATGAGATTACTGTAAGAGTAAATGTAGATCAAAAAGCTTAGAGGCCACAGAGAACTTTCCACCCTAAGCAGCAGGGTCACAAGGAGGAAATAGGACTAGAATGAGAAAGACTAGCTACTGAAGTAAAAGGCAAACAAGGAGATTGTGATATCACACATGCATAATATACTGTTCCCTGGTAGAAAGATTATGTTAAATGTTGCTGAAAGGCCACAAAAATGGATGTCTTTTGTAACCTTGAAAATAGTAGCTTTGGTGGAATGCTGGAGGCAAATAAAAATATATACATATGAAACTGGAGAGGATGATATTTGTGCTTCCTCTCACTGCCAGAAACATTACACAGAGACAAGGACTGAATCTTTATGGGCACTCTATTCAGATGGCCAGTGATCTGAGAAGACAGAGAGTTTGTGCACTTAACAAGGTTTAGAGTTCAGGAGAAAAGTAGGGAAAAGGTTTGGAATTCAGGGGAAAAGTTCAATCAAAGTTGCAGTCCACAGATTTTCCTAGCATCCTTTCTCCTGCTGACTAGTAATTCTTTTTTTTAAAATATATTTTATTGATTATACCATTACAGTTGTTCTATTCCCCCTCTTCAATCCCCTCCACCCACACCCTCCCTCCCCCACCATTCTCCCCCCCTTAGTTTATAACCACGTGTCTCAAGTTCTTTGGATTCTATATTTCCCCCACTATTCTCGCCCTCCCCCCTATCTATTTTCTACCTACCATCTATGCTATTTTCTGTGCCTTCTCCCCTCTTCTCCCCCTCCCCCCCCCGTTTCTAACCCTCCATGTGTTCTTCATTTCTATGGTTCCACTCCTGATCTAGCTGTCTTCTTGGTTTGCTTTTGTTTTAGGTGTGGTTGTTTATAACTGTGTGTTTGCTGTCCTTTCACTGTTCATCTTTTTCATCTTCTTTTTCTTATATAAGTCCCTTTAGCATTTCATATAATAAGGGCTTGGTGATGATGAACTCCTTGAACTTGACCTTATCTGAGAAGCACTTTATCTGTCCTTCCATTCTAAATGAAAGTTTTGCTGGATAAAGCAATCTTGGCTGTAGGTCTTTGGATTTCATGACTTGGAATACTTCTTTCCAGCCCCTTCTTGCCTGTAAGGTCTCTTTTGAGAAATCCGCTGACAGTCTGATGGGTACTCCTTTGTAGGTGACTGTCCCCTTATCCCTTGCTGCTTCTAGGATTCTCTCCTTCATTTTGGTCTTGGCTAATGTAATTATGATGTGCCTTGGTGTGTTCCTTCTTGGGTCCAACTTCTTTGGCACTCTCTGAGCTTCCTGGATTTCCTGGAAGTCTATTTCCTTTGCCAGACTGGGGAAGTTCTCCTTTATTATTTGTTCAAATACGTTTTCCACTCGTGGCTGTTTCTTTCCCCCTTCTGGTACCCCTATAATTCGGATGTTGGAACGTTTAAAGATGTCCTGGAGGTTCCTAAGCCTCTCCTCATTTTTTTGAATTCTCATTTCTTCATTCCTTTCTGGTGGGATGTTTTGTTCTTCCTTCTGGTCCATTCCATTGATTTGAGTCCCAGTTTCCTTTCCATCACTATTGGTTTCCTGTGCATCTCCCTTCATTTCAATTAGTTTAGCCTTCATATGTTCCTCTAATTTGTGACTATGTTCCTCTAATTTGTGACTATAATCTACCAGTTCTGTGAGCATCCTGATAAATAGTGTCTTGAATTGTGCTTCTGAGAGGCTGGCAATTTCTCGGTCGCTTAGAGTTATTGGCTCTGGGACTTTGAGTTCTTCTTGCACCATCTTTTGGGCTGTTCGTGCCTGTTCCGTAGCAGGATCAGAGCCCTAAAGTGTTCACTAGAACAGGGCAACTAAGTCGCTGGGTTGTGACCTTGTATGTGGGGGCGGGGTCAAAGAGGGACAATGGCTCTCACTGGTCTTGCAGGGCAACTAAGTCGCTGGGTTGTGACGCTGTATGTGGGTGCGGGGTCAAAGAGGGACTCTGGTGTCCTGTCCGCCGCCTGCCGCCACGGCCCTCACCGGTGCCGCAGTTGCTGCCATCACCGGGCCCACGCATTTCGTCCCACTGCACGCGAGTGTGCCACCGCCGTCAGCCCTCGCCCCCTGGGGCCTGCGTGGTCTGTCTCACTGTGTGCGAATGTGCGCCCGCGGTCTGCCCCTCACCCCAACTGGTTCCCGTCTGCCTGCGCGCCTGGGTCGGGGGCCCTGTCCTGCCCGACCCTGCTCGCTGCTGGCTCCGCCCCTCTTACCGTCCCCGTTGTATGGTTAGATGTAGTCGGACTTCCATATAATTCAATTTTCTGTCGTTTGGTTGTGTTTTTGTTTCTCCAAACCTTTGTTGTATTCAAACTTGGTTGTGGGAGAAGGCACAGTGTTTCCACCTATGCCTCCATCTTGGCAGAAGTCCCGTAATTCTTTACCTTTGTCTTGGGGGGCAGATGTCTCTTCCTGGAGCACAAAGGCTCAGATACTACCCTGACTGCTTGCAGTCATCCTGGAGCACAAGGGTTGAATTGCTTGCAGGTCTCCTCTACTCTGGGTAGGTCCAGTCATGCATTTCAGGTCCTGGAACAACAGCTTTCTACATGCATTAATCACTAAATGTACTAACTATAACTTAAAGCTAAAAAAAATTACATCTTAACTTCCCCCATTGTATATACAATTATGATTTTAATATGTGTTTAAGCTTCATCACAATTAGCTTATTCATTACAAACTTCACAACCTTGGTGTTCTTAATAACATACCTATGTTTGACTTCAAAAACTGAGCATTAAGGGCATTCCCGAACAGAAGCATAGGCCACATTTGTTCACATTATTATAACTGTGAAATAACGACAAATGTTCAAATTTTGAGAGGTTGCAATTTGTTAAAATAAATATTTTTCTAGCTGATGTTTTGAGGTTTCCGGTTTGGTTTTGTTTTAGCCCAAAGCAAATGTCATTATCAGCAAGCAAAAGGGAATCATTTGTATCACAGCAGGAAATGAAGAAAATAACACAAAAACAGTGTAAACCAACTACAACCTCCTTCCCTCTGATCACTCTCCTTTCGTAACTAGAGCTCAGTAATTTAAGAGATCCTGGCTTACTTATTGAATACATTGAAAAAGACAGTCAAGGTACAGAATGTTGTGGCTTAAGGAAAAGAATGGATATTTTTTAACTAACTACTTGAAACTGCTGTCATTGAATAATTTGAGAGAGCTATGGAGCATCCATTTTTATGACAGCATTCTGTAGCTGTTTTTCAGGAAAATGTTAGCATCTTTTTCACTGAAAGATGCTTAAATTATCTTTTACTTTCATTTTTGAAATACCTAAAGCAGTAATGTGTCTCATATTTCTCTTGAGACCTGGAGACAGTCTCATAATATATCCCAAGAGAGAAGCTTTGAAATGTGAGTACGGATGTGGTTTGAGGGAAAGTCTGAAAACATGAGAGTCTTAGATGAATTTAATTACACACGATTGGGCTGCAGATAATATAGGTAGTGCTAGCACAGGAGGCAGGAAGTTAGATATTAATGTAAGAAAAGGGAGCCAGGCACCTGATTAAGCTGAATTAACTAAGGAAGGGCAGTTTCACAGTTACTACAAGGAATAGACACCATCCAGCCACTAAACACAGTAGCTATGAAAGACCAGCTTTCCAACCACCCCAGGGAACAACTGCCACTGCTGTGCCAGATTAATAGGGGGAGTGAAGACGGTGCCAGAAAGGTGCTTGTACTAAGTGCATGCACAGGAGGAGCCCAAATGGCCGCCATAAAGGGGAGGAGCCAAGCCTGGGGAAAGTCTGGGAAAAAATAGTGAAATAATATTTAGAATCTGTATATTTTGAAAAGGTAAACCCATTAGTATTCGAAGAAAGAATGAATATGGAGTAATACGTAGTGTGTTCAATGATAATTCTGTTTTCAACAACTAAAAGAGTTGAAGCAGGATAAAGACAAGAAACACTGGAGGAGCCAGGAAAGGGATTTGATAGATTGAAAGGCCACCTGCTTTTTCCCAAATCCAGGAAAAAAACATGGAGGCTTAGCAAGGACCCCTGGACAGCCATTGCTATAATTTGCCTGCTCTCTGCCTCTTGAAGGTATACTGTCTCTTTTCACTGTAACAAACCTTGCCAAGATTGCTTAAAATCCCACATGTGTGTGTTCCTGAAATTCATTTCCCACAGAAGAACATCCAGTAACTGTTCTTCCAATTTTTTGTGTGTCCAGAAATTGGTTGCACTTTACAATACTCTCCCAATTTTCTTGTTGTGAAACTCCTGGCCTTCCAAGCATCTCCTCTTCTGCAGTCTATGGAGGGACTCTCACTTTGGGCTAAAGACACATATCAAAGACATCGCTGGAAATTTAGATATTGTATAAAATAAACAGATAACTTAAAGAAGGAAATGGGCTACTTATGGATCTCTTGAACAAGGAAGCGGACATACAGGCAGAGAGGAAGAAGCAATGAATATACTTCTTCCAGAAAAGCATAGCTAAGTGAAGCCATCAACTCAAAGGTAGTTCGAAACATATCAGCTAAAATTATGGAAATAGAAGGAGATCACTAAGACTGCTCATAGCAAGGGAAAGAGACTTGCAATGGTGAGTAAAGAGAGAGCTTGTCGATAGCTGATGGAATGGAAAGTCCAATCAGCTATCAACTAAAAACATATTATATGAGCAAACACTAAGATAATGCAATGAAGTATAACAAAAGAAATTCCTTTACAATCTAACAAGCCCCCATTTCTAGAATTAAGCAGAGTTAAGAGTTTCACTTACATGGTGCTCTTCTAAAATGGTACTTGAAGAATAAAATTTTAATTTTAAATTAGTTAAAACTTATAAAATGTGTAACATGCATGAAACAGAATGATAACATTAACATCTGTAGAATCATAAATCTAAGGAACACTAATAATATTATATAAATATTATTATGTAATATTTATATAATATTATGTAATAAAAGTTAATATATTAAGTTAATATAAGTTAATATATAATATTATATAATAAGTTATACTATTATATAACTTATAAAACTCCATATCTCCTCTTTAATGGCCTAAATGTTCTCTAAAGATAATACTAAATACTAATTTAAGCTTAATTGTAAAATTATTCTCTTGGTTGCCTTTACATTTTTATCATATATGTATGTAGCCATAAGTGATATAGTTCTTAGTTTTGTTTGTTTTCCTTTTGTAATTCATAATTATTTTAATAGTCATCATCATTGATAGGTGTAGCTGTTGTTCCTTCATTACTGCATGTTGCTTAATTTTTTTAATATATGGCAAAATATTTATTCATTCTCTTTTAGGACATCTGGGTTAGGTTTTTCTTTTTTTTTCCTAAAAACATGTTAATCATTCTTGTGTTGTGATCTATAAAGTAGATCAATGGGATTGATGGGTTATACAATTTGGAATGTAGAACTTTATAAAAGATACCAACTAATTCTACAAAATATTTTAAATAATTTTATTCCTACCATTATTGATCTCATAGTTGCCATTATATCACATCTTTGACAACATCCAGTATTATCAGACATCTGTAATTAATCATCAATCTATCAAGTTTAGGATTATGTCTCATTGTAGTTTCAATTTTCATTTTCTCGTGTAACCACAGAACCAGGTGCAAATGGTCCTATACTGTTTAACAAGACACTGTGTTGCTTTACAAAACGATAGACAAAACCACTAAGTTGTTCAGTGAAAGCATGTTCAGAGGAGAGAACTTGGATCTCCAGCTCTACCTGAAGCCAAAGTCTCAATCTCCCCTCCTCTCCTCAATGAAACCAAAGGACCTGGATGTAACCACAACTTGAACACCAGAACCCTTTCAGGAGGGAAAGGTCCGCTGTCCAGGACAATTGGGCACTGAAGGCCCTTACTATAAATGGCCAAGATCTTAGGTCTTCCCATTTAAATCTAACCCACCAGCACATCCACATACCTGTTCTCCCTAACACCTTAAAACCTGCCTAGAACCCTGGATAGGTTTGGGGAGTTCAGGCTTTTGGGCCACAGCTTTCCTATTCTTCCTGCTTAGTGCTCTGCAGATAAAGCAAGTCTACCTATACCACTGCAAATCTTGACGTTTACTGTGTGTCTCTGCTAGTACTGAGTGGACAGACTATTTCAATTTTATAACACTGGATTATTATTAAAATTGAAATTCTTTTCAAAGAGTCTGTCATTAATGTTGTTTGTCCTTCTCTGGAATAGCATTGTCATTGCCATTTCTTATTGATTTATCTTTTTCATATAAATTTTAAGAATTATTTCTCAATTCTAATCTTTACAAAATAGGTAGAGGCTATTTTTTCTAGTATGTGATTTGTTTTATGAGACTTAATACATATAACATCTTGTTATTTACATTAAAGGAAATAAAAGTCGCTACCGAAATGTACTAATAATTAGATAACAAAAGTGATCAGGGTAATATTAAAAGGCAAAAATGAAAAAAAAAGAAATAAACTCAAATCCTAGAAAAGGAAATAAGTATTTTAAAATAAATTACTCATTGAATGTTAAGCCATAGTGTAAACCCAAAAAAAGAAAATTGGTGAACCAGTTGTTCAATCTGAAGAAAATACATAGACTACAGTACAGAGATGGGGAATGATAAAGAGAACAAAAGACATGCAGGTTAGCAATTTCAACCTAAAAGTAATTAGAGTTTTATAGGAAAGAAAAAGGCATGGGGAAGAGATAATATTTAAATGGATAATAGCTGAGCCTTTCCCAAAATTAAAGGGATAAATCCTTAAAATCTGGAAGGTCTTATAAGAAATGGTTAACCTTTTTGCTAAGAGACCTTGATACCATTGTAAACTGCCAGGGAAACATGAAAAACCACATGATTTTACAACCATGTGGGAGCTTAGAAATTATAGCTTCCCAAAATCTACAATAGTAATAATATATTATATTATTATTAAAAATAATATAATTGATTATTATTATAATCAATTCCATTGATTATCAGAGATATTGTGGCATATTTGACAGGTGGGCTCAATTCAGGCATTTAATAGAAAAGGGTTGTGTATCTTTAGGAGTTTTTGTTTAAATTGACTATAACATGAATTGTGTCCCTCAGAGCTACTCAGTGCGTTTATTAGCCTATTCATTGGTTACAAGAATGCCCAAGGTGAGAGACCCTCAAGTTTCAAAAGCACAGACAAAGGTATAATTTCTGTAGTTATTTCATTCAATTAAATTACACTTTAAATATTAAACATAAATATTAAACTGGCATAGTTGTTAAAAGACCACTTGGTATAACAAAGAATAATTTCAAAATGAAACAATCATGTTTTATCTCCATCCTTCTTACTCTTACCTTTGTTGATTGGAACCTTGTTTGAAGCAGTTTGCACAATAAGATTTTTTCAGCATCTAGGTGCTAGGTGGGAAAAAGCAAGCTTGTGTGGAAAAACAGTCAGGGCTATTGATTGGGTCATCTAGACCCAGAAAATTATGAAATGTGTTATTTCCCAGCTCTGTCCCAGGATGTGTCCCATGGAGGTACCTTTTTCCCTTCAGGAAAGGAAGAAGTACTGCCTGACTTTCACAAACATGATGTTTTGTTTTTTCAATAACTGAGAAATCAAAGAGATAAATTACTAACTCAAAAACAAAAAAGAGCAATGTAATTCTGAAACTGGTAGCAGAGGTTAGAAAGGCATGGAGAATGAACATTTTTCTTCTGACTTTGTCTGATATATCTCCATGATTGCTTTGTACAAAGTTTTCTATCTCTACTTTGCTATAAATCTTGTTCACGAGATAAAAAGATAAATCATTTTCTGTCTCCATTGTAGGTCTCTGTCATGCCTAAGTCTCTCAAACTTTCTTAAATCTGATTTTTCTTCTCTAGATGTACAATAGACAATTATATAAAAGAAGACATCAGTTTTATTATTTAAGTGCTCAGGTTCAGCCACTAAATACCAATGTTTTTGTTTACTTTTGGATATTATTGATGGGAGAGGAGGAAGAGTTCTTAAGCTACTTTTCAGTTTTAAATACTTAATGCAACCTGAATAACTGTAGCATTCTGTAAAGTCTTCAGGACATACTACTTTGTTACCCAACTACTGTATTGAAGTTCAAATTAAAACCAGTTAAATAAGAAGGGAGGACAGAGTCCCTTTATCCTTTGTACTCTATAACTTTGAACTTGAAAACCAAGTGCAGTTGCCTGGCCTCTGCTTGCTGTGAGGTAACCTCAAAGGCAAAGTCTTTCAAATGACTGGTTTTCCAGGTTACTTCTTAATGGTACTGCCTAACCTCTTATACCCGTGCTGTATGGCCTTTGTACAATTGGTTTAATGAGTATATCCTCTAATTGCCCCCCAAAGTGACTTTTCATCTAGAACATTAGGATTTTAAGAGGTTAGTCAACCTTTTGAACTAAGATCTGTCCTTGAATTAAGAATGTGCATATCCAATATATATTATTTATTCACTTCTAATGGGGCAATTCCTGATGTAAACCTTTGAAAAATTGTTTTCATTATTGAAGGGGAAAATGTCGTTTTTCTAGGTTGTGTGTTTTATCTCTTCATTTCTTCATGTTACTTTGCTTTTATAATTCTCACCTCTTGGCTTTTCAGAATAAACAAGCAGGCAGGCATGTAGTTAGTAAAAATTATTTATTCTGTATCCACCAAGAATGTTTACAACACTGAGAATGACAACAAAGAAAATAAATAGAATAATGACATTGGGAACTATATTAAAGACTTTTCTGAGAAACTGATATTTAAATATCTAACCGATGAGAAAAAAGCAGTCATATGAAAATTTAAGATGCAAAGAGAAAATAAAATGTAAGAAAAATCAAAGGGATTCAGATAATCCAGCATTTCTAGGACAAAGAATTTGAGATTTCGTCCTATCTCATTATACTCAACTTCACTGGGAAGTAATAAAAGCTTTTAACAAAGAGGTAAGTCATATTTTAGAAAGTGTGATCACTGTCAAAGACAAACAAAGCTGAATACTAGTTAAAATTATAAAAACAGATTTTATTCAGTAACTACTGCACTTGGAGAAAGAAACTTTGGCATCAAGAGAACTGAGTTCAGTTCCAAAGGCAGCTGTAGATTTATATCCAACAAGTCAAGTGAAAAGGCTGGTGGAAGAAAATTACTAAGAAGACACATCAAAGTATCGAGATTCTTACTAAACTGGCCTAAGGAGAACCTTGTTAAAGACAGGCCACTGAATTAGACATCAGGGTGGGAAATGAGGAACTTGATCAGATATTAAGAGTGATCAACAAAACAAACAAGTGAGCAAAATAGAACCAGAGACATGGAAATAAAGAACAAACTGACAGTGACCAGAGAGGTGGGAGGGAGATAATGGGAAAGAAGGGGAAGGGTCAAGTCAAAGAACGTGTACAAAAAGGATCCCCATGGATCCATGGATCCCCATGGATTTGTCTCCCCAAAGACAATTATGGGGAGAACTGAATGTGGGAAGTGGGGGTGGGTAGGGCAGAAGAGGTTAATGGGAGAAAAATGGGGACAGCTGTAATTGAACACCCATAAAAAACAAGAGTAATCAGGTATCAGGGGTGGGAGATTCTTGCCAAGCTGACTTACCAATATTCTTTGTTCAAATCGGCTGCAGTGGGTCAAGAACAGGGCCCAATGATGAGGCCTAGTTTAAAGGAGGTCCCAGAAGAGACAGTCAAGAGTTTGGTCAAGGAGAGGGTCTTTGTCACTACCACTAGGAATGTTTCCTAAGGGGCCTGACAAATAGGCAGAAAAACCTGTTAGGAGTCTGTCATGTTGTCTTAGATGAGAGATAGTAGCTTTGGCAGAGAAAAATGTAAATAAAAGTGTCTTCAGGAATACAATTTTTAAGATAGTCCTGACTGAACTTACCATCAGAAAGGAGGACATCCAAGATCACGCAGCCTCCTCAGCTTTTAGGCTGAGTAACTAGGTGGAAATAGTGTAAATTACTGAGATGGATACATTTGCAGAGAAATGTCAGGTGTGGGGTGTGCAGGTAGATCGATGGTTCTGTCTGAGATACTGCCCAACAACTCAATTAGATGTTAAATGGATAGTTAAATTTGGAGCTGAAGGGTTGGAGCAGGGCTAGGGACAGAAAGAGAGAAGCCTTCAACAAAGATAGGGTTTAAAACCATGGGGCTAGATGGAATCAATTGAAAAACAAACAGAAAGTGATGCAGTTTCCTCTGCTCTTTGCTCATAAAGAAGCATGAAAATACTTGGAAGCCCTCACAGTAAATATTTTGACGCCATCCCCATGTAGGAAATGTATATAGGAAAATGCAAGAGGCTGGCACACAGGATACGAGACTGTATGATTATTCAGCACCCACTTCATATTTTACAAGAGGAGAAATGAGAAGGGAAGGAAACCTTTGAATATTTACTCTGCCAGGATCCATGATAAATTTTTTTCTCAATAGAGTTTCACCTTGTTTTCTTTATGAAGTAGCTATAATTTTAATTTTAGAGAGGAGTAAACAAGAGCTTAAAAAGAAATATGATAACTTTTGGATAATAACACTGCAGGGCGAGGGTTGGAGCCCATACTCATGTAGTCAAAAGCTTGTGAGAGCTCATTCAAGAAAAATCTCTTGAGGGGGGTGGGCAGGGTTGGGAATATAAGACAGAAAGCTGTACTTGAACAAGAATTAAATAAAAAACTTATTTAAAAAAAAGAAAAGAAAAATCTCTTGAATCCTGTACAAATGGGAATAAAGTAATATCACCCCAAGTATAGGAAATTAAAATTCGGGACCTGATCTGTCCCTTGGATTATCAATAGCTTAAAAAAACAAAAAAACCAAAATCCTCAAAACAGGAGGACCTACCTGGTGGCTCTGGCTCTACGTGAGCTAATTCCAGCACAGCCCTCTAAAGGCTCTCTTTTGCCCAAGTTCCTTCGGAGTGGCAACTGAAGTTGAGAGCATCAAATGGAAAGTGATGAAAAACGGAAAGTTCTAGTATGGTTTAAGATCCCATCCTGGATACACATATGTCCTTCCAAATTAATGATGGCTTTCATGAAATAAAATGCCTTCTTTCGCTGTTTTATGGCTCATTATGTTGCATATTAAGGAGCTATAAGAGCCTGTGGCCAACCAACGTGCTTTTCGGTATTTCAGCCTTCTTTTCTCAGAGATTTATAACTAGACTGACATTTACTTTGGACTCATCATCAATTGGTAGTTTACGTAATTGGCTTCTGTAACCCAGATCTGCCTTCCCTATTGAAAGCTTCCGACCTTGCTGTGTCTCTGTCATTCTACTATGAGTCAATAAGCATGTCTCCAAATAACACAGCCTGAGGAACCTGTGTGAAAGGATGGGATGCTAACCAAATAACACAGCTCAGTTTTTCATTTTCCACCTAATTTATTAGCTGCTTTGCTATTGTGTTAACCCTGGCATGGGAGGAGATTTTCATTTTACATTTGTATTCTTAAACATTCCAATGTTTTTTTTCAATTTCTATTGGTAAGGGCATTTATGTTCTACTGTCTTCAAACATGGAATATAGCGTTATTAACGATAGTCATCATATTTTACATTAGGCTTGAGACCTTATAATTCTTAGACTTGAAAGTTGTACCCTTTTACCAACCTCTCCCTACTTCCTCCACTGTTCAGGCCAACCACTTTTCTACTCTCTCTATGAGTTTCACTTTCTTTATCTTTTTCTTGCTTTTTAAAAATTTTTTAGAGTCCACATGTAAGTGGTACCACACAGTGTTTGTTTTTTCTCAGTATTGTTAACCCATGTCACCAAATAGATAATTTAAGGGAGATAATTTACTTAAAGTGTTTAGAGTACATGGTACATAGTCAATAAATGTAAAGACAAAAATGAATTATGGAAGTGGGTCACCTGCAAGATCGAGTCCAGGGCTCAAGGAAAGGCGACACTAAGTGTGATGGTCTTAAAGCACAAGCACACTTGACCTTTAAAAGCAACATCAAAAGCAGAGCACTAACATGGCTAGGAATAGGAGAGTAGGAATAGGAGAGTGGTAGCCATATTTAAGGTAGTGTTCAGGGGCCAGATGATAAATAGAGTTTTAGTCCATGGTGAATGTTTTGTGTTCTGTTCTAAGTGTGATAGGAAGTGATCTAAGGGCTTTGATTAGGGGGATGGCATGATTTGTCTTCCAGCTTATTTAAGTGATTGCTACTTAATGACTAAATAATTAATTCATGTAAATACAGAGTGTGGCAAAAGTAAGTTTACAGTTGTTTAAATGGAAAATAACAGAAAATTAATAAATAATACAAAAATAAACTTTGTTTCATGTACTCACAGCTGTAAAACTACTTTTGCCCACCTTGTATATATCTACATATACATATACACACTGGGTACACACACATCTCTCTATATCAATATCTTTACCAGATATAGATCAGATATCTATATTACTGATAAACAGATATACGAAATATACATGTAAGTAGGTATGTAAGGAGTTCTTGAATCCAGTTTCTGTGTGTGCGTCTTCCCCACATCAGCAAATAATTTGCTCCACAATTCCAGCAGACTGTCTAAGAGTTCAATTTAATTCTGACATGACCACAAGTGACCTAATTAGATGCCACACGTAAAGGGCTCAGTCGCACAAGACCGCCTTCCACTTCAGACGGCACATGAAAACCCAGTTGCTGCCTGTGTTTCTGACCCACTGGCATTAAATCAGAGGGTACAATGACCCCTTCAAACTCAGAATTCCAATCCAATTCTATGTTTTTACCTGTATTCTTGACCACTGGCTATAAATCACAAGTTCCTTGGACTCCGCTTCTTAGATTAATTTTGCTAGAATGTCCCACAGGACCTATGGAAAACCTGTTTCTTTGCTAGACTGTCAACTTATTACAAAAAAGAAACCTTAAAAGATGCAAACAAATCAATAGCCAGATGAAAATATACACAGGGCAAGGCTGTAAACAAAGGAACTTTTGTTCTCCTAGAGCTTAGGGCCATACACAGTGGCACACGGCTGCGTTGTGGAAATGGTCAAGAAATGTCCTTTTGGACTTTTATGGAGGCCTCTTTAGGTACTCATGATTGACTAAGCCATTGGCCGTTGGCTATTTATTCAACATCAAGCCCCTTTACCATCCTTGAAAATCAAGGGATGTGACTAAAATTTCCAATTCTCTAATCACACATTTGGTTCCTACTGGTAACCAGTCCCCATGCCTACATGCTTTCAATTAGTTACTTCATTCACATAACAAAAGACACCTTGACTACTCTCAACACAGAACATACCAAAGATTTGCAGACTTTGTATGAGAAACAGCAAGAGGACCAAATGTCTATTTATTATAAATCACAATTAATCTCTATGTAGTGAATTTATGTATAATTTACATACATGAACAAAGAGTTAATTTATATATTGTATACAGGGTCAATTTTATTTTGAGATCCACATTGTGTTTTTAACTCTAAAACCATAGGCAAGAATAAGAAATGTCATGAATTCTGAAACACACTCTAAATAAAGCAGTCAAGATTTATCTGTGAGATGTACAAAACTGTTTATGGTTTGAATCTTATTGATTTTGTTATCTCCATCAATGTTCTTGGGTCTACCATTTGTTATTTCTATGACAACATATATGGTCTTCAGCATCATGGAGGTCTTCTTTTCTGTGAAATATCAAAAACAGCAATAGTTGCTTCAGGTAATAATAGCACATTGGTAGGCAGTGGTTCCAAAGCACACTCTACAGACACACCAGGTGAGACTCTGGTGGAGGGGGCTGGGGAAAATGCATGTGAAACACAGCAGTACAGTGTGTGATAGAGAATTTCAATTTAATAAAAAACCTTGAATATGAATATATTTAGAAGAAATAGGAATACAGGAAGGAAGTAAGAGACAGGGAAGTCTAGGGCATTTTCTAAATATGTGCTAAATTTGCATTATCACATAAATGTAGAATCTTACTGATACTAAATGGTTTCAAATTTCATGCATTTTTTAAGTATTTTATACATCATAAGTCAAACTTATCCTCCAAACATCTGTATGAGATAAGTAGTGTTTATATTTCCACCTCACATAAGGGAAAATTAAGGCACAGATTTTGAATAACTTGTCCAAGGTCACACAGCAAATGACCTGACAATATGAGTACACAAGACATCCTAGGGCTCAAATATTAGTAATGTCCACACTGAGTTAATAACTCATCAGATATAATGTGTTGCTTAATATATATTATACGTTTGGTATTTTGCTGGTTTTTACCAATTAAGCTTATCTTTGAGTGTCCTGCTGCTGTATTTGGAAGGAAATTTATTACAAACGATAACACAAAAATGGTATAGTTTCCAAAATAATACCTATAATCTTAACAGAGAAGAGAAAAATACAACTTCTTTCTTTCCCTGTGTCTGTAGACATGGTCCCTATGCCCTGCTCCTGTGAAGTAATCATATCTTATTTAACCAACTTATTAAAGAATACTTAATCATTTTTACTTAAAATACCAAATGAAGTGACAGGAGCTCATCACACATACTTTCTAAGAGCACGCCTAACCTACATAGAACAATTTTAGATTCTGATCTTTCAATTTACTTAATTTCATGCAATTTATTAGTTCCAAGAAGCCATTTATTAAATATGCAATTTAGTATGCTTACACTTTATATTATTATAACTCATTATAGCTAAATAAATGTCATTTAAACCAGAATCAACATGATTTTTTTAACCAAATTGAAGTGAGTTGTGTGTGAGTTGTGGAGAGGCAGTGGAGAGTGTATGAGAACTGGAGAAAGTCTTCCTGCGATTATTCACAACACTTCACCTCCATCATGAATCTGTTTGGTGCTCTAGGACACTGTGATTTCTCCTCTACATGAATAGCTGGTTTGTTTTTTCTCTTACAGAGAACTCATATATATCCCCAAGACTCAAGACCCTGGTAATTTATTAGTACATACATTCAGCATAACTCTTACTACACACGTAATAAATTATTCTTTAGGGAAATTATGCATTGTTTTTGAGCTTCCCACATTTTGTGGGAAAACAATAGGACAGGATGATCAGTTAAAATTTGTAGGACTGTCTACTAACTAATTTGAAGACAACGTGGAGAGTCTTACTGAGATTGTCCTCAGGCACATAACCTGTGATTGAGTCCTAAGGTGACAGGATAGGAAGCTTTTAACTGGAAATAGTTATGTTTTGCTATATGGCTGTAAAGACAATGAGAGCTCTGTGTTAGGAATTAATAATTTTTGTGCTAAATGTTTCTGTAAAGAATGGGAGGGAGTTGTGTGGGTGTGGTGATGGATATAGACACTGCATGCTCAATATTGCTGATGTACCGTCAGAAAGCCAGTATCGGTCAATTTACACAAGCAATTCATTCAGCCTGGTTGTCATCGACAGGCACCAGTGGAAGTAGTGTCCCAAAGAGTCACCAGCCTCAAAATGAGAACTTTGGCTTTGACATTGAACAAAGCTGTGAAAGATACTAGAGATATCTAAAGGTTTCCCATCTACACTGGAGAAAAAAGACTATGGTAGATTTCTAAAACTTTTTGGACAAATGTAATTAATGCATGAAATCAAATTCATAAAATATTAAAGGTTGCAATAAAACATTGTTTTTCTTTACATCTATCACAGTATATTTTTTCCTTCAAGTTAACCTAAATTGATTGAGAGGCAGATTGAAAAGAAGAAGCCCAGTTTACTTGAGGCTGTCAAACACGGCAGAAGAGGTAACATTCCATGTCTGTATCCTCAGTGGGAGTAGGGTCAGAGATGAACTATGGCAGTTAAAACTGAAGCAATTTTATGTACTAGCTTAACTCTCTAACAAATGTGAAGACACAGGGAGTGCATGACCCAATGACATCCCTCTGGTCTGGGCTAGTGGTAAATCATAACATGAATTTGACCTTTCCCATACTTGGTTGTTTATATATATTGACAAAGTCAGGTTAATGCGGACATCAGGTCATACACAAAAAGGAAAAGACTTTCACGAAAGGGCAGCGAAGGGTAGATGGCAGATGGGGATGTAATGACAGTAAACAGTGGCTGCTGGCTGACGGCACACGTGTGCAACCCTGTGTCCCTTAGTTTCATTTGGCAGAGGCACCACGTTACACCCACATCTTACTCTTTACCCACATTGTCTCTAATCCACTCTGAAAAGCTTTGGAAAGAGCTAATGAAAAATGACACTATATTAAAAATTGTTCTTACCCTTCAAAAAAAGATGAATTGCAAATACAGTACTTTGTTAAACTTTGATTGTGCAAACGATAATAAACCATATGTTCAGTGTTTATTTTAGTATGATAAGATCCTAACAAGTATCCATTTATCCAAATCATCACAAAGTTTATTTTTTCTCAGAGAACAAAATGTGCAGAAAGCACAGTCACTTTTAAAAATATTCAGAGTACTCTGTAAAGAAGATTTCTATTCTCTGTATGAAGATTCAGCTTGCCTCGTATCTTAGTCTATTAACACAGTCTATTAACATTGAACAATAATATAATTTATTAAGCACAGTGAAACTATTTAAAATATTTGTAAAGCACTTACAGTAGATTTATTTTTATATAATTCAGAACAATTTAATATCTTGACCAGTTGCATTTATCAGCATTGCTGGAGACCTTTGCTCTGGTGGATATCTTGTCTTATTTTGCCCCATCTGCCCTAGTTCCTCTCCTCCTAGACCCCAGAAAGGAAAAGCATAATTCTAAATCTTAGAAATATTCTGCTCAAAGCATAGTAGGAAGCGTGTCTGGAGGAGATTATGTGTCTGAAGCTGCTGGTTCTGAGATTCTCCTATGGAGTGATTTCCAGAAGCAAATAGCATTGTAATCACTTTTTACAAAGGGGATGTACGGTTCAAGGAGGCACAGAACCTGCTGCTCTGCAGTTACAATGCAGCCAAAGTAAGAAAGAGTGAGCTTGCCCTGGGAGCCAGGTGCAAAAGGAGGCTGGAGGAAGAAGAGCGTTTCCTGAAAGTGGACGGAGGTTTACCAACGAAAGCTCTTCCCAAAGAAATTTTTGTTTGAATTATCTACATACAGGGACAATCCTTACAGTTATCAGCCTTCCCAAAGGATATGTCTGATGTCTGAACAGTTCAGGGTTGGCATTCTAAGTGCAGAAGTGAATGTTCTTTCGTCAGCTCTCACGAATACTGAAGAGTACAGGGAGAAAATGCAGCTCAGGGAAGCCCAGGAGGGTTCTCACAGCTGGCCAGCAGCGTCTACTACCTCTGCAGTCCTGCAAACGTAAAAACACACACCAGGATGTGTGTGCAGCTGCTTAGCATGCTTGGGAGTATCCATGTACATGATTATAAGTATACTATATATTTGCAGTAAATATTTACAGAAATATCAGCATCAAAAGCAAAGAACTAAGAGACTGGCTTCAGTGAGTCGCCATTTATGTAAGTAGGTTACAAACTGTTGATTAACCTCACTGATGACCAAACACTCTCTTGCTGTTCCAAACCGGGCTTCTTGTTAACTGAAGGAACTAAGGGAGGTAATTCTGCTGAATTGGACAAATTGTGTGGTAGCTTTGTGATTTGAAGAAATTTTCATTAGCTTCTAGGAAGAAATCACAAAAGTGATTTTCATCTGTGAACTGAGATAGGACTTGAAGAATTCTCCAGGGGAAAAAAGGAAAGAAAGATTGTAGGTTGTTCAAGTAATTATTTCAGGCTGTTTAATATGGGATATAATTTAATCAAGTCCTAATGAAAGCCATGAAAACTCTAATACATGTAATATGTTTCTTACACATTTTTGTATTGTATTTAATATCTGCCTGTAAACAGTAATAAAAGCATGGAGGGTATTATTTAGGTTGAAGCTGGAATGTTCAAAACACTCAAATGTTCCTTCAAGAGAGATTTCAATTCTCCCAAACCAATCTTCCATGGAACACAAGTTTCATGAGCATAAAGACACTTAATAAGTACCATTGAATGATGATTAACTTCCCAAATTACTAGCTAATTAATCTGCTGTGAACTTAATTGGTGAATTCAGCCCTCTAAGTCAGAACCTAGTAGGGTGGGCAGTCTCCAATTAGTTTCTGTCAAAGAACTAGAAAGCTAGAAGAATCCTATTAATTTATGCTAAATATAACTAATTAGAGAAAAACATTTTGATGATGTACAGGCTATTTTGTCGTTTCGTTTTATTTTACTCCTAAAAAGTTAAGGTGCCAGGTAGGTACTACTTTCAATGAAATACTACAACCAAAGCTAATCTTTAGTTAAGTACTATGGGCTTAGACATTGAATTTAGAGTTTCTGCAATTTGGTTTTGTAGTGTAGCTGGTAGATAGATAGATAACAGTTAAATTCTGTAGATCTGCAGTTATGTCTTGGAATCTATAGTCTTTAAAACATGAACAAGTATAAAGGACACATGGACAATAACTAAGGGTGGGGGGCGAAAATGGGAGGGAGGCAGGGAGCATGGGGCAGGGGGGCCAGGCAGGGTTGGGAATATATATAAGACAGAAAGCTGTACTTGAACAAGAATTAAATTTAAAAAATTATTTAAAAAACATTTAATGATGATTCTGTTAGAGAGTGTTATGCACCTATGCATTCACAATAAATAATAATAGTTATGTTTGGTAAAGAGCATAGTAATCTTATTTATCTTAATGTCTAAATAAGATTTTAAGCAAATCAACTATGAGTGTATCAATTATAAAGGAGATCCAGATCCCAAACACCAGTATAGAGTGAACTTCCGTTGGCATTAAGTAGCATCACCAAAAAGGGTGATTGTGATACAATTTTCAGTCTTTTGAGGTGCAATTATATAGGTAAGTATTTATATTACACAATGTTCCACAAGGGATTGAATCATTTAAATTCTTTAAATTAATGAAAATCAGGGAATAAATAGGTGCTTATATCAAATATTGAAAATAAAGTTAAATCTCAAAGTCATTTTTGAAAACATTTTGTACTTTAATTCGTGTATGTTTGTTTTTAGATAAATATATCTACTTAAAGAAGCAAATTGAACACTTTGCCCAAGTGGTCAGAACTTTAATTGACTCAGGTTCTGGGGCACTTCACCTCATAATAGCTTTTAAAGATAAAAGGGCATTTTGTCAATAAACACTGAAAGTGAACTTTAAGAAGATGACAGACAGGGGCACATAAAAGTAATTCCTGTGTCTCTTAAAGTGCCTAGAAATGAAAAGAACATATTTTTAAGAAACATAGTTTAGAAAAATAAAAAGCTGTACTCTTGGGGAAAACTGAACAGATTTTAAAAAAGGAAGACTTCTTCAAGATACAAATTAGGAATATGTAGTCACCTAAAAAAAATTCTCAAATACCTAAAGATCACTATCAGAATCTCTAATTTCAAAAACTATAAATACAAAGAATAGTATAAGGACCTATGACAAGCTCAGAGTGATTATTAGAGGATAATACACTGCAGAACTGACCTTATTAAATCCTTCTTTCCTCCCCTGATTGTGCTCTGCCTTAGGTCACTATGGTCTTTATTCACTGATTAAAGCAGCTGAGAGTTGGGTGTTTGCATTAAAGATGATATGAGGAGCCCATACTGCAAACTTCTCAACACCCACAAGAAATGCTACCAGTGGAGACTTCCCAGCGGCACATCTATTCGCGTTTTCAGAATTACTAGAAATAAATTCTGGAAATCAAAAATCACTCATTTTCATCAGTCTCTAAATATTGCCCAAGTTCCTGTGGCCAGTTCCAGAAATACTGTGATGGGGATTCTGCAGATACAGACTCCGGCTTTGATCAGTGCATTTCCACACATTCCCCAAACAATGTGTGGCACCAAAAAAATGAGGGCAAATATAACGAATTGTTCGTCAAATTCTAGGTTATAATGAGTAAGTAAATGCACATGTAAATATATTTTTTCTTTGAAAATAAAATGGACTTATTCTGCCTCTTGGAGAAAACAGTCTTAGAGTTTAGGTTACCTGCTTTATGGAACAGGAGCATGTTAATTGAGTAAATACATATTTCATTTTTCTATACATTAAAATACATAGCTAATACAGTCACATCAAGAACACATGAAAAAGTCAGGTTGCAAGTTGCTTGTGGATTGCTCATGTCCTCTCACTAATCTACTCTGAAAGCCTAATTAGAAGAAATGTGTGGCATACAACTAAACTTTCTGAGTTTGTCTAGATCTGTCTACCACACTAGCAAAAAAAAGTGGGTTAAATAAATACACCAGGTTACCAGAGAAAAAGGGGGTGGGGTGGAGAGTAGAAAAGGGTCAATAGGCTCAAATATATGGCGACAGAAGGAGACTTGACTTTGGGGCGTGAACACACAAAAGCAATATACAAATGATGCGTTATAGAATTGTACACGTGAAACCTACACAATTTTAGCAACCAATGTCCCCTCAAAAATATTCATAAAAACATAGATACACAAAATTCTAGGCACTTTATTCAAGAAGAAACAGAACACATACACACACTCACACATACATTCTGCCCCTTGCTAGGCAGAATAATGCCCCCAAAGATGTCCGTGTTCAAATCATCGGAACATATTAATGTGTTGCGAGCATTAAGATGCAGATGAAATTAAGGTTGCTAATCAACTGACCTTAACATGGGAGATTATCCTGGGTCATGCCTAATGTTGTCATAAAGTTCAATAGTAGAAGGGAGAGGCAGATATGAAGGCTGGAGAGACACAAATAGAATAGCGTTCAACTTGCCATTGCCGGCTTTGAAGGCGAATAAAAGAGAATATGAACCAAACAATGCCCAGGTCTTGGAGCTGCACGTGTTCGACTGAGTAATGTGAAAAGGTTAAGATGAAAGATGGTGGCCATTCTTACTGGAAAAAAAAATCAAGAATAAAAGCACAGAGCTTCAGGCATAAAATGTACATAGGACTAGCAAAAATATGATATAAACTTTAGAATGTTTTAGGAATATATCATTCAGCCAAATAAAAACATACGAGCAAAAAGGAAATAATTAGTGCGGAGCAGAGACTGTTCCAGAACATGACCGACGCCCCACCTTGCCTGACCACTGTTAGACCCTGGTGCTAGGTCTACCTAGATCTGGACCAGAACTGAGATTGCTTTTTATAACCCACTTTGAAGACTGTCCACCCCTACCTCTGCCCCAGGCATGCCAGTTCATGGGGACACGATTCACCCCTCCCTCCACACCAGGCAGGCTGGTTTCTGGGACAAGCCCTCTCCCTGTAAAGCGCAATTTGAAAGCACAAAGTCATAGCTTAATTTATACTACTTTAAAAAATTAAAACAAGTAGTGATGTTTATATAGAATTGTACAAAATGCAGAAAGTGATAGAACCTTCATATTTTAAAAGATCTAAACAGTCATCTAAACCAAACTTTTAACAGGTGCAAGAACTCCAACGAAAATATATCATATTGTCATTAAACACAGCCATTTTGTATCAGACAGTCATGATTTCAAAAATTGAGGAAATTTCTACCAATTTTGAAAAGCAGCAAGTCTCAGAATATTCTTCCTTATACTGCATTGAAATGTGATCTTTCATATATTGCACATATTTATCAAAGTTCAGACTAACAATAAAATACATTCAGTATTGCTTCTACACCAAACATTGCAACACAAACTTGAATAGAAAATGAAAAGATTTATATAGTTAAACCTCTTCAACTTCAGTACAATGAGACTTTGAAGTGAACTACTGTTATCTGCAAAAAATTATGTAATTGTCTGAAGAGATGCAATTTTCAGTCCACATGCATACATACATTTCCCCAGTCTTTAGGTTGAATGTTAACCTCAGCATCGGCTGACCAAGACAGTATAATTTAGATGCAGACACCTTGGCTCACTGAAACCAATAAAATTTGCTCACACCAATAAAAGTAATTGCTTAAAAGAAAGATTTATTATTCAGTCAATCCAATACATTATCAACACAAACCAATATACAGTGGAAATCAATTTATTACACTATATAAAGCATTTCATGCGGAAACTAATTTATAATAAACCAAAGACTTGGTGCCAACCACATTTTTTAAAAAGCTTGGTATCATAGTCACATAAATTCCATGCAAACAATTAAGACAACTTTATAGATATCCCAGAGGGCAAAATGCTGCATTTTTTTCCACTGCCACCAACTTCCAAGAAAGTCAAAGATTTGTAAAAACTAGGTTTCTTGTTTTTCATCGTGCATGTGAGAGAAAGGAATCGTTAACGAAACAGAAGTGGCCCCTCCTTTAAAACAGTAAGAATTCTTTAAATCTGGGGAGTAACGGAGCTCACTCACTATGAAGCAGCAGCTGTGAAACCACATTTTTGCTGACTTCCAGTTTATTTAAAGAAACAATCGAGCGGCATGGATTTTGCAAACACTAACACATCTCTCCAAATCACATTGCAGATTTGCTGTAGCCAAAGGAGCACTTGCCAAAGTAATAAAGTCTTTGCAACTTGAAATGGGTGTTTCCAAAACATTTCAATTATCCTCTCGACGACTCTAAGAAACATGCCACAGACCGATTACGGTATGTAAATGAGACATCAAAACGAGACATTTAGGGGCAGTCACAATGTCCACTCTCACACAACCCTGTCTCTGCTGTCCTCTACACATGAATAATTATGAGCAGAGATTTCTAGGGAATATTTAGTAAGAAGAAATAAGCCAGGCAGGAAAATCCTCGAGGGCAGCTTTCCAGATTCACGTCAGTGTGACTGAATTAACTTGCACTCGTTAAGATTTATTAAGGTGTGTCTATTTTACTGCTGATTAGGTCACTACAAATAACAGTTCTAGTGGTCATGGTGGCAAGTCACTGACTCCAAGTATCTTTCATGAAATCCTATAAAATTAATGACGAGAGCATTCACTCTCAAACCCATGAACATGGATTATGCAGGATGAACTCTCATTTAGAGACGCTTGATCTATACCCAATATCAGTTATAACGCAAAACTTAAATCAATAGTAACTTCTAGATAATCTGCATTCTACCTGGTGACATGGGCAGAGAGGATGCTTCTTTTTAAAGTGATACATTTTGTAAAAGGAAGCTTCTCACTCTTCCTTAACTAAGGCTTATTAAATCATGCAAGGTGTCATCTAGACTGGGGAGCATCCTACACCACAGCGGCCTGCATAAGTGAACAAAACTCTGAGCCAGTAACACCTCAAGGCTGTGAAACTGAAACCAAAGAACAGCCAATCACAAATAGTCATCTAGGTTTTAAGCTATAGACGATTAGGAATTTCCTTACTTTGCTTTCACCTTTTCTCGTTAAAATCTCTCCAAGTTCGGTGCTGTCTGATTGGAATCAATTCTGCTAAAAAGAAAAACTTCAAAAAATTAATATGCCTCAGTTCCTCTTTCAGCAGGTTTCGCTTTACAGTCTCAGCTTAAATTATTTTATGAAGTTTATCAGCCGGTTAAGACGACCTGGTCACCTTCTCCCTCTCTAGGGTTGAGCACTATTTGAACTTTATTTCCTTTCTCATATGTCCCATTTCTTACCATGAAACCATAGAATTTAAGTTTGGAAAAGACATCGGAGAGTTCAAGGGCATCCCTTAATTTTAGGATGTGCCAGCTGAAGACTGAGGGTGGTAAGTTACTCATCTTGTAAAGTCATCTTTTCATTCCATGACAATGCCTGTGTATGATAAATGTTAAAAAGATGATTGCTTTGAACTCTATTGCTCGGCACCTTTCTAAGAACTTGATATTCAACATTTTATTTAATAACAATAGATTTATGATTGAAGGTACATTATTTTTGCTACCATTTCAAATAAGGAAGCTCATCAGCTAGTATATGTATTAGTTGATTAAAAGGCCACCACATTTATAACAATAATTGGTTACTCTTCTCTTTTTCCTACACTAATCTGAGTATGTAATACAGATGCAAAAAATACGATTCAGTATAACTTACGGTCCAGGCCCATATTTGCTGACCCTTCCAACTTCTCTATAACATTTTCTATTTTTAGACCATTGCTTTTCAGGGAAAATAAACAAATGGACATGAAGAGGTAAACAGGGACAAGATAAGGAAACACACCTTTGGTAGTATATGAATATGGGAATTAATTTAAACATTTCCTTCCAGGACAGTTTCCTGAAGAAGTGAACTCTTATGATAATATTAAAGTGGGGATAAATATAAAAACAACAGGCTCAGCAAGGTTACCACTAACATACAGAATAACTTGTGAATGCTAGAAAAAGTCCTCAATTGAGATAGATACCTCGCTAAAAGGAATCTGCTCTAGGCAGACCCATTAGGAAATACGAGTTCCCACTTGCATGGTCAATTACCATGAGGAACCCCTTCTTTCAGGCTGATGCACCTCCATGTTGGGGACCATATTTTGCCAAGCTCATCCACCCCTGGATTTCATCTGTCACTCCAATCCACCTGACCGGTGGATCTACTCTGTACAAGCTTATGGGGTGGACCTGAGGCTCATGAGGGTAGGAGAAGCATACCCTCAGCACAAATAGGTCTATCAGTCCAGTCTCTGTAGATTTACAAATGTACCCAGTGTAGATAATGGACTTGTTGTTCCCTTTTTGTCCTACTCTAGTGAAGGAACACCTGAACTTTTCCTGGGTAGTGCAATGTGATCGGTGGTGAGGAAGAGGGGGATATCTTCTTACATGGAAGGCCGAATTTTAGTTTTACTAGATAATAATAATGGTGATGATTAACAGTGATAGAGAAGAAATTCAATTATGTCTCAGGTTGATATATGTTGTTTTTTTAATAATCATATTGTCATCTCAGGTATCACAAACATATTTTCCTCTTTTATACAAGCTCCATGAAGGCAGATGTTTTGTCTATTATGCTTACCACTATATTTCTTGCATATCCCAGTGATAGAAATATTGAATAAATGAATGAATGAATGAATGAGATGTGTAAATAAAAGTGTGTGTGGTTAGACAATATCTTGCAATATGTGAATGTCTTGGTCCATTTGGGCCACTATAACAAAATACCACAGACTGAGGAGTTTACAAACAATAACAATTTATTTCTCCTGGTTCTAGATGTTGGAAGTTCAAAGTCAGGTTGATAACATGGTTAGGTTCCAATACAAGCCCCCTACTGGCTTGAAGAGTGCTCATTGGTGTATGTGTGTGTCCTCACATAATGGATGGGATTTAGGAACTTTGTGGGGCTTCTTTTATAAAAACAATAATCCCATCATTCATGAGGCTTCTATGCCCATGACATAGTCACTTTCCAAAGGCCACATCCCCTAATATCATCATCTTTAGGGATATGAATTCATCACAGGAATTTGGAAGGAACACATTAATGCCGCTATAGTGGAGGCACACACTTTATTGTAAAATAAGATCGAGTGCTTGAAAACTTTGATAATACCAGTTGCAACTTTTCCAGGTCTGACTACCATTCTGCATTCCTAAATACTTATTCCAAATATTACCAATAGGGCAAAGAACAGCTATAGAAATAATGTATATTTATGCATATTTTTGAAAATAAGTTAATGATCTCATTAGGAAGGGATAAATAGTGTGGAACAGCATAGCAGCCAAGTTTCAAAGTTAAAGAGCCATACCACCACGGTAGGAAGTATTGGTTATCTTTTGAAATTGATGACTTTTAAATTAATGAATTCCTCATCATCAGCCAATCTTTTAGAAGTATGAATTCATTTCTTCTTTTTCAATTGTTTATTCAATTAATACATTATTATAAAGCACCAACTATTTACCAGATAGTAGGCCAAAAACTAATTATTCAAGAAAATGAAAATAGATGTAAGTTATTATCCTAACCAATGTGCATTTCTTTAAAAGACGATTACCATCACTACTAATAACAATAATAGTAACAAACCAAGATCAATAGTCAAATTAGCTGACCACCAAAATTCCTCCCAAAGATAATGATATAATTGCATCACTGACTGATAAAGATGCAGCACAGTGTAGCTTAGTGCCTAAGAGCATGGGTCTGAGTCAGATTACTCAGGCTTGAATCTTAATTCTACCAATGACTTAAGTACTTAATATTTATGGGCTTTGTTATCTTCATTTATTAAATGGAGATATTAAGTTTTTAGTCATTTAATAAGATTTTAATGAGGAACACAGGAGTTATCCTAATAATATACTTAGATTTGAGACAGGTGCATAGTAGAACTTTCAAGAACTTGTTAAATAAATGATATTTTGGGGATCCTTCAAATACTCATAATTTATGCCTATTTGCAAATACACGATATTAGCAAAGTGACCTCCCCTACTACATCCTACATTCAAAGGACTCTATAGACAGCCTTATTCCTATATACAATATAATAGGTTGATGGATGGGCTTCACGAGGGTGTAGCATGGCATGGAATTGCTAGTTAGTATTCTGAAGCTGTTTTAGAATCCAGGGTTTAATATGATTTAAAAGTAACTAATAGAAAATGCATGTACTTATTGTTACAGATAAGTAAAACTAGATGAACATTCGAAGCCCATAGAAAGAGCCAAGCTATACTGAGTCTTTGAGGGTCTATTAGGTTTTAGCTCTGCAGAACATTTTGTAAGTGCAAGGCCAGTGGAAATAGGTATAATACCTATGTTATTATTAAAGAATACAAAACTCTACAAAATTGCCTCATTATCATTAAGCATCATTGACACTGTCATAAGACATGAAAGTTAAGGAAAGATAGTAGCTGAACTGGCCAAGTAAAGTACATTTAACACCCTCCTACACCAATTCCAAACTTTCACCTGTTTAAACTCATCCCTCACTTTCATTCTCAATGGGCGTGTTTTTCAAAACTTGTCTGTGCTCCATGTGCTGTAGGAGCTAGACAAAAAATTAACTGCAAATCACCGTTGCTGTGCAATTTTCTTCCCAAGTTAGATGATCTTTTTTCCTGAGAGTTCAAATTGGAAATCCATGATTTATGCATGTCAGCTTCCCCAGGTGAACCCTAAACTAGTCTCCTTTGGGAATTCTAAGCCATGAGCAAAGGTCAACTTCCACTGAGAAATATTCCTGTCTCAGGAATTTAGCACATGGAGCTGATTTACTACAGCGTAGCTATGCTTGTTGTGGTCTTGCGTGCCTTATACAGGTTCACAGACAGATACAAATTTGAATACATTTCAATTCCCTCTCTACTTTATGCCAGCTAAATAGAATTCTGTAAACATATTATTTGCTTTATATCCCTCAAAACCACCCATGTGAAATTTTGAAATATTCACATTTTAAAATCTAGCAAAGAAATAATAGTTAATATTTTAAGCCTGATTTTTTTTACTGAATGGTCATTGTAATAATACAGATGCTTCAGAAAAAGAAATCATTACAAAATAGATTTTATATCCTTTAATTTTCAATTGGTATCTGCAATTCAGTAGAGGGGAAGAGAAGAGTGAAAAGGAACAAATACTTATTTAACACCCAATTCTGCTAACCACCAGCAGTTCTAAAAGCTATTGATTACTAATAGTGTGCAATAGTATTTAAAATAACATGAAACACTTATGTGCCAGGCAGTATTCCAAATTCCACCTCATTTAAAGTATACTGACTTACTGAGTGCTTACAACAATGCTGAGAATTATTATTTTTTTTAATGAGACAGAGAAAGGCTATGGAACTTGCCTAAGATCACACAGCTAGTAGCAGTGGAGGCAAGAACCATGCCCAGGGTATGTGACCACACTCTTTGCTCTTAAGGGATGTTACACAGCTTCTTGTTGACTTATATTTGTGTATATAACAGGTTAAGAAGGCAGAAACAATTTATATTTTTGTCTTGTTGTACTCTATTAGCCCCAGAAAAAAATTGTCATGATGTAGAAAGAATTTGTCTTCAAAGATGAGAGCATATTGAGCTCATTTCAGATAGAGTTCAAAAAAGATTATTTCAGCCAAGACATTGAAAGCCTCGCAACTTGAAATCCTTGAAAGTTGAGAGAAGCGAAAAATACTGCTTTCCTTGGGCTACCATCATCTTACCAGGAAGGTCATGCTTCAAGGTTCCTATTTCGAGGGATTTAACTGAAAAGGAATTCTGACTTTAAAAATAAGCCAGAAATACAATATAACTCTTTTAATTAAATGTGCATAATTTCAATGAAAAGAGTAATGATGCAAGTTTGTTGCTAAATAAAAACTATTTTGTTATGTACTGCAAGACTTGAGCAAATTTGTGTTTGTTAATAAGAAATAATTTTGGGACTAGTAAAAAAATAAATTTTTACTTTAACCACATATATGAGGAGGATACAAGTTTGCTAATTCTCCTAAGAAATGGATTACAAAGTGATGGTCAAAAGGGACATAAAGAAAACAAAAGAGCAGATGTAAGGAACTTCACATGCATTTTAATTTTTTGGATTCTCACTGTCTTTACCCAAGTCATCACAAGCCCCATCTGCTGGAGGCAGGTAAGGAAACCAGTTGGCTCTCTCACAGCCCCTTACTGGAGGCACAGTGACAGCTTGCAGGGGTATATTCTGACGCACTCGTTACCGAGACGGTAGTGCATTTGCCCCTCCTTATACTTACGTGGTGGCCTTAAAAATGTGTCTGAAGAATTACTGCTCTCATTCAAATGGGGAGGAAAGATATCATTGATATTAGCTTAAAATTTATCAAATATGCAATATATATTAGCTTAAAATTTAACTATATATATATATATATAAAACAAATACTGCATATGAAAATATGTTTATAGGATATGTACACAAGTGGGAAGTATTTTCCAGGTATTATTGCTTTAAGAAGGCTTTGAAATGTTTTATTTTCTGATTTTTAGATTTAATAATATTCTGTCTCTATCTCTCTGTATAAAGCTTATTGTAACAGTTTAAAACTGTCATAAACATTACAGTCTTATTCTCCAGGATTTACTAGTATGAATTAATTTACTATATTTAACAGACTTCACATTATATTTTTGAAAGATCAAAAAGTCTTTGAAACTTTCAAAATACATTTACTAATAGAGGAAAGTTGTCATCCTAAAATCAAAGCGATCTTTTCATTTTTTTATCACTAACACCATTATCATCATCATCATTTTTTGTCAGCCACCAACCATCACCAATTTCATCTTTCATCACAGCGTCTTACTTACTAGCATCATACATTTTTTTTCAAAACACTTGACCTTTGGTATACACCTGCATACAAATGCTTAATACCATTTTTCCCAACAAAAGTTGGCCTGCTCTTTTCCTTTATATACTTTAAGAAGTAGAATTTGATTCTTCCCTCTTCTTTATATTTACCTCTATTTTATGGCCTCTCCTTCCCATCCTATCTATTTTCTTCTATTTTTCTTTTATTTTCTTTATTTCTTTATTTCACAATTGAGAAAGTCCTTCTAAGGACTATAGTCTAGTAGGGGGAACAGACAAAAAAAACAGGCAATAATACTGTTTGACACATGCTAAGCTAGGGTAAACACAAGATATAAGAATCTATAAAAGGAACCTCTATCCGTATTAAGGGATCAGGATGTGACATCTTAAAAAAAAAGTCTTTTATGCTAATTCTGGAAGGTCACCTGACACTACCAAAAATATGATGGAAAACTGATTTCAGATACTTAGTTACACATGTATTTCAGAATTTTCTAGCTCTGTATTTCTAGAATTCTCATAACTACATATTGGTCTCATCTGTTTGAAATGGACTTTTAGGATTTAGTCAGTAAGATCTGACCGGTTCACCTTAAAGTTTACATAGGGGTCACAAAATAAGTTGGGGTCTGGCACTGCTAGATAGTACCATCTTTATCAGGGACAAGTGAACTAATGACACGTGAAGCACTCTAAATTTTTGTTTTCTTTTAGCCCATCTCTGAGAGAAAATTAAATTGCTTGAAAAACTCAATGAACATTCTCTCCTATTACTAGGTAGTCTTCAGTTAATACTGTGCTATGATGCAAAACAACATGGAATGGTAAATGTGAACCTTTAGAGTGTATAATATCCGAGGCAAAGAGGTAGAACAGGAGAATGTGAAATAAGATGTAATTTATTTTTCAAAATGGCTCTTGTCTATTTTATTTCAGTTCCATCTTTCTTGATAATAGATATTCTTTTCAGACATTTATCTGCCATCACTTTCTGACACAATTCACATCTTCTGATTTCCAATTTTATCACATAATAAACTTTCTTTATGTTCTAAAAAATAACATGAGTTGAATTGACTAAAAATAATCTGCAGTATTACCATAGGTGTTTCAAGCTAAAAAACTCATTCTCTGTACTGTAACTGTCTATAAAGAATGGATTTTGGAGGACTTTGAAGGATTATACTCAAACATCCTCAGAGTGTTTCATAGCATTTATTTGTGGTTACATGAAAACAAAAACAAGACAAAAAAGATTTCTCTTTATAATTCAGCTTCTTTTGGCAGTTTTTTCCATATGAATAATTGTGGTTGATATAATATCAGTAGCACAAAAACTCCTTGAAGTCCATCATTGTGTTCATTTGCTTGTGACACACCTTCATTAAAGATTGACAAGGACTATCCGCTTACTCCCACTGCAAAACTAAAAATAGGCTGAATATCAAAGCATCACATCAAATAATCCTTTATCTAAATCCAACCAACTTGATTGATTTTGCCACATCTGTGAAACCTTACCCTGTTCAACTCCCCAGGGTAGTTATAAACCAAAGCAGATAAAACGTGTATACCTTCTGGGAAGTGGAATACCCAGTCCTTCCCAAAGCCAGGTAACACCAAAGGCAAGCAGGTCTCTAAAGCTCAAGTTTTATCTCCGTGAGATAAGAGCAAGTCTATACTGACACTATTTATTGGCTATCTGCGACGTGCCAAACAGTTTGCAACTATTTTATGCATAGTAACACGCTTAATCCTATTTCCATCCCATATAGGAGTTACTGTAATTATCAGCATTTTACAAGTTACCAAACTTAAACTTTGAAAGAGAAAAAAAAACCCTTCCTCAAGTCATCCAGCTAGTCATGGATAAAGCTAGAATGTGACCTTGATTGATGCTGAACACACTGAACCACTGAACAAAATCAACTACGGGGAAAGGCGTCTTTAGCTGAGTTGGAGGGGTCAGGGTTGTGGATAGGAAGGGTTACTGCAAAATGAGGGGCCAGAAATCCGCAGGAGGCATCCCCGGAAGGGTGTTCATTTGCTCTTACTAGCCCACCCCAGCAAGTATTGTTTGTCTCCGCCTTTTGGTTTTGTCCTCAATGGGCTCTGTGCCCTACATCCCCAGGGTGAAGCCCCATCCTTGATGCTTTTATCACTAGGCTGTAATACCTGTTCTTTGTACTTTACAATTGAAAAGATTTTTTTCTTTTGGATTCATAAACATTGTTCACTCTGAGCATTTATCTCCTTATTTTAGGTTGATTCTACAGAAGCACTGAAACATCCATTCACTCAGAAAGGAGAGAGCTTTCATCATTCTAAAGTGTGAAAGCTAACAACTTTTGAGAAAATCACAGCTTTTTGTCTAACTGGTAGGTCAATTCAATACTCAAAATAAAGAAGAACTAATAGACCTGAATAGACGCTACCACCTAATCGGTAATTTTTCAGCGCTCACTCACCATTCTGCTGGACACTTGACCTCAGCTTCTTGGCCTTTACAATCACAGTCTGCTTTTGAGTGAAGAAATACAAACGGTTCAGGAGGGTGTCAAGTTCTGCAATGCTGACACACTTATCCCAGGGCAAAGGATACAGCTAACTGATAAGTTTGGCTTCTGGTCATGAGTAAAAAACTATTTGAAATGGAGTGTCCACAAATGAGATCAGCTGGAAGCCTAGGCTATCACCTACCATTTTGGTGGTTGGTGGTGGAAGTTGCAGACTGAAAACATTAAGAGAGAGTGGAAGAATAGATTTAAAGGCTCTGTAAATAAATGAATAACTTCTCTGACATTCTCTTACATTTCATTCATGAGCTCAGTGTAGTGAATAGATTAGCACATTTAGTTTTCAATTCAGTAGCTGAGGTTTGTTATGAAAGTCAAGTGATAGTGACGGTAAGCAATTATTCATGGTGCATCAGAAAACCTCTGTGAAGTCACTATTAATATGACTGTTGATTAGTAATCATTATAGTTTCTGGAAACAAAGCTGCTTGGTAAAATGGGATCCCCAGTGGGCTCAGATGCTCACTAACACCTTAAGCAAAGGCAGGGTTGAGGTGTCGTTGTCACACCATAAGAGCGGAGGACCTAGACAGTCGCTTTCTTCTCTACAGTCCTCCAGTTTAAACCAGTGCTTTTATTATGATTATAATTATATTTTTGTTATCAAGGTGCCTTTCTGATGTGTCTTGGCTGTCATGTAGCTGTAGAGTCATTATGTTATTCCTTAAAAAAAAAGAAGTGACCCTCGTTTTTTCCTTGTTAAAGCATGTGTTTAATTAGATTTGCTTTTAAGGAAGTTTGCAAATACATAAAACGTGACTTTGTAATTGGTAAACCACACATAGTGCAATAATATACTTCATCATTAATAATAAGTGAATGAGAGCTCAGTATAAGGTAAATGCTATCAAATCTATTTCCTAGAGATTATCACTAACTTTTCACAATAATGTATCAAGATGTTATGAATTAAATGTTGTCTCCCCCCTAAATTCATATGTTGAAACTCGAACGGGTAATGAGACTGTATTTGGAGTTTGGGCCTTTTTGAAGGTATTTAAGATTGAATGAGTTCATAAAGGTGGGGCTCTTAATCCAGTAGGATTGGTGTGTTTACAAGAAAAGGTAGAGACCCAGGAGCACACACACACACAAGGAGCAAAAGACCACGTGAGGGTAGAGTTAGGAGGTGGCCAGCCATCTCCAAGCCAAGAAAACAGGCTACAGCAGAAACCAAACCAGGCTGCACCTTGATCCGGGATCTCAAGGCTGCAAGACTGTGAGAAAATAAGTTTTTATTGCTTAAGCCATCCTGTCTATGGTATGTAGTGCAGCAGCCCTACCAGCTTGATGCACGAGGTAAGGGCTGGCATAACTACTTGGAGGACAAGGGAATTGGCCTGTCGGAGCTCAGTCCAGCACACAACCCACAGGTGTCTGTCGTGAGAACCAGCCCAGGGCTGATCGACCTGAAGCCCTTTCTGGCTTTACAGCCTGGGTTGACCCTCCAGACCCACAAATGCTCTTTCAGAGCTGAGAGTGACTCTAACTGAATCCAGGTTCTCTTGAAATGTATGAAATTTGGGGTAAAGGAATAATTTTATAAGCTTTGCTCTGGCTTTTTAAGAATATTATATTTTGATCTACACTTCTGGCTCTCTCGAGTCAGAAAAGTCTAGGATTCTTGGGTATTTCAAAAGGATTTTGATTATTTCACTTATCTATTCAATATGCTAATATTTGTTAGTCACCCATTGTGTTCCAGGAACTGTTCTATTGTTATGGATGCAATCAATAGGACATAAACTTTCACTAAACAGACCCAAGTTTCCATAGTAACATGGGAGAGATACACAGAAGAGTAAATAATTACAATACTCCCAGGCAGTGCAACTAAAAGAAAACAGGAAACTGCCCTGGCTGGTGTAGCTCAGTGGATTGAGCACGGGCCTGTGAAGCAAAGGTTGCTGGTTTGATTCCCAGTCAGGGCACATGCCTGGGTTGCAGGCCAGTTCCCCAGTAGGGGACACATATGAGGCAACCACACATTGATTGGAGTCTCTCCAAATACAGTCTCTCCCACTCTCTCTCCTTCCCTTCCCCTGTATCTAAAAATAAATAAATAAAATATTTAAAAAAATAAAAAAGAAAACAGGAAACAGGCAGTGCAACTAAAAGAAAACTAAAAGGGATCTCATTCCAATCTCACTCTTGCTATTGTCCACCATACAATTAGTACAGAATGTGGGAAGGAGTGTTCCAAAGTGTGTAGAGTTACTTGACATAAATGCAAAATCCAAGCTTTTCTCTGTTTGTATTTGCAACACTATGAGTCTTGTCTATGATCACCACGGATTTAACAAACAAGCAAGCAAACAAACAATAGCTTTTTACCACAGATAGGTTGAGAAGTCCTACCTAGTATCAGTATTTACCTCAGCCTGAGGAGGGAAGATGGGATAAATATTTCAAACTGGAAGCTGTTTACTGATAATTTTACATATATTTCTATTGTGTTTACTTCCACTTAGGTCACAAGGAAATTAAATTCATACCATCTTTGGGGTCAGTTATTGACTACATGTTTCTTTTAATTCTTTTTTTTTAAGATTTTATTTATTTATCTTTAGAGGGGAAGGGAAGGAGAGAAGGAGAGAAATATCAGTGTATGGTTGCCTCTCGTGTTCCCTGCTGGGAACTGGCCTGCAACTCAGGCAAGTGCCCTGACTGGGAATCAAATCGTGATCCTTTTGTTCGCAGGCCCACGCTCAATCCACTGAGCTATACCAGCCAGGGCTTGACTACATTTTATTTTATTTTTTAAAATATTATATGTCTTTTATCTTTATTGTATTTTTTCAATTACCATTTTGTCTCCTTATACTCCCTCCCCCAGCAATCACCCCATTCTTGTTTATGTCCATGAATCTTTTTTTCCTTTTTGCTCAATCCCTCCAACCCTTAACCTCCCCACCAACTAGCCATCAGCCTGCTCTCTGTGAGCCTGTCCTCATTTTCCTTGTTAGTTCAGCTTGTTCATTAGATTCCACATATGAGTAAAATCACACGGTATTTATCTTTCTCTGACTGGTTAATTTCACTTAAGCATAATGTTCTCCAGGTCCATCCAAAAGGTAAAATTTTCTTTTCCTTTTTTTTATGGCCAAGTAGTATTCTTTTTTTTTAAATTAAAATTAAAATTTTATTTTTGAAAAACAAAACACCTTAGAATTATAAGGTAAAAAAGAGGGATAATGCAAGAATTTATACTTAGCCAAGGTAATCTTTTATCTGTTAAAGAAATAACTCTCCTCAATTATATCTATCTCTCTATATATGTATACATATATATGTATATATATATTTTTTCTTTTTTAAATTTATTTAATTATTTTTCAAGGACAGTTTTCTGTCTATTACTCCCATTCTATCCCACCCCCCGTGCTCCGCCCCCCTCCCATTTCCACCCTTCTCAGTTGTTGTCCATGTATCCTTTATATAGGTTCCTCTAAATCCCTGCCCTATTTCCCCTGAAATTCCCTCCCCTCTTCCCTCTGGTCACTGTCAGCCTGTTCTCTATTTCAGTGTCTTTGGTTATATTTTGCTTACTTGTTTGTTTTGTTGTTTAGCTTCCTGTTAAAGGTGAGATCATATGGTATTTGTCCTTCAACACCTGGCTTATTTCACTCAGCATAATGCTTTCCAGTTCCACCCATGATGATGCAAAAGGTAGGAGCTCCTTCTTCTTTTCTGCAGCATAGAATTCCATTGTGTATATGTACCATAGTTTTTCGATCCATTCATTTACTGATGGGCACCTAGGTTGCTTCCAACTCTTGGCTATTGTAAATTGTGCTGCTATGAACATTGGGGTGCATATGTTCTTTGGGACTGGTGTTTTAGGGTTCTTAGGATACAATCCTAGCAGTGGAATTGCTGGGTCAAAAGGCAGGTCCAATTTTAGTTTTCTGAGAAAATTCCATACTGCCTTCCATAGTGGTTGTACCAGTCTGCAATCCCACCAACAGTGGACTAGAGTCCCCTTTTCCCCACACCCTCTCCAACATTTGTTGTTTATTGCTTTGTTTATGATAGCCATTCTCACCAATGTAAAGTGGTATCTCATTGTGGTTTTAATTTGCATCTCTCTGGTAGCTAGTGATATTGAGCATCTCTTCATGTGTCTCTGGATCCTCTGTATGTCCTCCTTGGAGAAGTGTCTGTTCAAGTCCTTTCCCCATTTTTTAATTGGGTTAGTTGTCTTCTTAGAGTGAAGTCTTGTGAGGGCTTTGTATATTTTGGAGATTAAGCCTTTGTCTGAGGTATCATTGGCAAATATGTTTTCCCAGCCAAGTAGTATTCTATTGTGTAAATGTCCTGTAGTTGTTTCATTCACTTATCTATTGATGGACACTTGAGCTTCTTCCATACCTTGGCAAATGTAAGTAATGCTGTAATGAACATAGGGGTGCTTATGTCCTTTGGAATTAGTGTTTTGGATTCCTTCAAATATATTCCCAGAAATGGGATACTTGGGTCAAAAAGCAGATCCATTTTTTAATTTTTTGAGATATTGCCATATTGTTTTACATAGTGGCTGCACCAATCTGCATTCCCATCAACCATGCAAACAGGTTCTCCTTTCTCCACATCTTTGCCAACACTTGTTGTTCATTGATTTATTGATGATAAGCCATGCTGACAGGTGTGAGATGGTATCTCATTGTGGTTTTTCTTTGAATTTCTCTGGTGATTAGTGATGTCGAGCATCTTTCCATATGTCTATTGGACGGCTGTATGTCCACCTAGAAGAATTGTCTATTCAGGTCCTTTACCCATTTTTAATTGGTTTGTTTGTTTTTTTGGTGTTGAATTTAAGCAATCCCATTCCCAATTGCTTCAAAAAGAATAAAATACCTAGGAGTAAATGTAACCAAAGAAGTAAAAGATCTGTATCAAAAAATCATAAGACACTGAAGAAATGAAGATATAAATAAATGGAAGCACATACTATATTCAAGAATAGGAATAATTAACATCATTAAAATGCCCATACCACTTACAGTAAACTATACTTTCAATACAACTTACACCAAGATTCCAATGACATACTTCACAGAACTAGAACAAATATTTCAAAAATTTTCATGGAACCACAAAAGGCCCCACATAGCAAAAATGATATTGAGAAAGAACAAAGTTGGAAGAATAATGTTACCTAATATCAAACCATGATATAAGGCCATAGTAGTCAAAACAGCATGGTACTTGCATTAAAATAGACACATAGATTAACGGAACAGAATAGAGAGCCCAGAAATAAACCCACACCTTTACAGTATTCAACAGAGGAAGCAAGCACATACAATGAGCTAAAGATACTTTATTCAATAAATGGTGTTGGGAAGATTGAACAGATACGTGCAGAAAAATGAAACTTGACAACCTTCTTACCCCATGCACAAGAATAAATTCAAAATGGACCAAAGACTTAAATGTTATATCTCAAACCATATAAATAGTAGAAGAAAACATAGGCAGCAAAATCTCAGACAGTGATTGTAGTAATTTTTATATCTCCCCAGGAAAGGGAAACAAAAGAAAAATAAATAAATAAACGGGGCTTCATCAAACTGAAGTTTTTGCATAGCAAAGGAATTCATCAACATAATAAAAAGACAACACACTTAAGGAGAGAACATATTTGAGGACACATCTGATAAGGGGTTAATATCCAAAATTTATAGAATACATTTTATTTTAAAATTAAAAAATATTTGAAGGTAACTTTATATAGATCAAGTCCTCTTCTTTTTCCTTCCTTCCTTCCTTCCTTCTTTCCTTCCTTCCTTCCTTTCTCCCCTCCTCCCTCCCTTTCTCTCTCTCTCTCTCTCTTTTGGATTAAGTAACTTTTGTCTCCATTAGTAATATAAAACAATTGAACTTAGATAATAGCTAGGCACTCCTCTGGCTTAGTTTTACAAGAATATAAAATAATCACCAATGATCCTCTGTTTTTTTTTATGACAACGTAGCAAGGTGGTGGACCAGTCAGGAGCTGAGTCTATTTTGAAAGCTGGAGTGAGATGGGAGCTGAGGGTAAAATTTTTCAGATGAATTTCTAATGTCCAGACCGTTATTTTCTGGATTTCCCAGCATAAGAAAACTGGGAATCATGGGCCTAATCCTGGCCTAGGAAATTCGTTCACATTGCACATGCATCAGTCACATGCATCCGGAGGAAAAAACTGTCTGGATTGTAATAATATCCTGTTTGAAACCAGGCTAGACAGGGGGTTGGAAAACTGGGTGGTGTGGTTATTTTCTTGAATTTTAAGTGATTTGATTGAAAAGAAATCAACATAAAAAATTACAAGTGCAATTTAAAAGGTTTGGATAAATTATTCCAGAAAATACTCGGCAACCAACTCAGTCGGGCAATGCAAAGTAGTAGTGTCATAGAGAAAGAAGTCATTAATCTGTATATGTTTATTAGCAGCACAAAGTTCAAAAGAGTTAACATTGCATTTTTGATAGGTTGACAGTAAAAATTAATAGTAGGTATATATCTAAAAACAGTATCACAAATATCCAGTTACTCAAAATTTTTTTCCTCAGATTTTCAGGGGAGTTACGCTTAAATATGAAGTATCCCTGCTCTGCCTAGTGTCTCCTCAGACCACCCTAATCTAAGAAAGCAACCCTTTCCTGCCAGTTCTATTCCAAACTCCTATACCACCTTTCCATGCAGTGCAACCAGCTCTCTTCTTTCATTTTCTTTTTCCGCAAAGGAGAACCTGTTTTATTTTATTTTCTCTTGGCAAAACAAAAAAGTATAATTGCCAACTCCCCCACATATGCATAGAATGAAATGTTTATAGAGAATTCCTTTCTATTAGAAATAAATCATTTTTAGGACCTTTTTTTTCTTACCCTTTTTCCCCCCTGAAGAGTTTACAAATTCCAATTTAAATTTAAGATATAATTGTTTCCTTTATTAGTTTGTGCAGGCTTTTCAATATAATTTCATGTATTTTTCTAAGGGAATAGTCTTTTAAGTGCTAAAATTCATTTGACATTGAAATGGCAGAATGTTTGAGCGAGACCCTAACATTCTTAACGTGGATGAATGAATAATTTCTTCAAGAAAAACATCAATTACTTTCCTATTTTTACGATTAATTAGAAATATAATTTATCCAGATACTACCCAGATCTGGAAAAATTTGGATGCTATTGTGTAATACAGAAGTGAGTTAATCAAATTCATAATATTTTAATTTCTATAAATCACATAAAAATCATTGAAGTGACAGGTGACTGTAATTAACATTACGCCGTCTCTTTTCCATTAGTCCTCACATCTGTAACACACAAAGGGGAGAGGACATGGAGAGCTGACATGCTGAGTGCGATTTGTTTTTCCTTCCTCATTCGGAAGCAATTGAGTTCTTCTCCATTGGGACTCGGTTCAGCCTCTTGGCCTTATCGTTTATTATCTTCTGAAAACTGGAAGCTTGCTTACCCTCTCTAAATCTTAAGTTGGGGTTACTAAATCTACCAGTATTTTTATAATATTTCAATGAGATAAAATATGGATACATGTATTATAAACTTGAAAGGCTCTATATAAATGTAGGTTGTATTTGGGTTTCTTGATATTTGCTTCTATTTCCTTCTCCATATAAGACTTGAAACATTGAATTATATTCTTACCTAAGGGGAAATTTACATCCTTAATTTTTAAATTATTGACAATATAGATTATATATATATGCTTGAGGAATGAAACTGTCACTCGGGTGTTTTTATTTTCGTTGATCTCCGAAATAATAAATGCCTCCTTTTTCTTTCCTTTGTGACCAGAATACATGTATTTTTCATGGATTTATGAGGTACCTTCTTGAACATTTTGATATTTTCATCCTTTCTTACCCTATCAATTTATTTCATATTTTTCCAGCCTCTCCTTTATAAGTGTCACCGTAGTAAGAGGGAAGGATTCAGGATCCAAAATATCTAAGGGGTCAAAAATTTTAGTTAGGTCCCCAAAGCTAATGGAAGGCATTTTTAGAACATTGCCCTTTTCCCCAGCAGGTTTGCATTCTTTGGCCCCTAGGTAATCTAGACAAGGCAAACATCTGCCTGGCTGCTGAGAACCAGGGAGAATTTCATTGCCCTCATTTAGCAGAGGGACTCCGCAGAGAGAGCAATGTGACATATCACAATCTTTTCAAACAAATGCATTTTGACCCAAGATTATACATGTCACAGAAACATTTTCTCTTCTAATGCAACACAGCAGGAGGCCAGATCTGGGCTTCTCTCTTCTGCTGAGCTTTATAAGCTTTCTGATTTCCATGGCCTGCAACATACCTACCTTCAGTGTTTCTAACCATCTCAGACTGCCAGAATAAAGACGAACATCACACTTTTGAAAATCGCAAATTGTGGGACTGTTTCCTAGATTGTATGTGCGTGGTTTAGTGTGAGAATCTGTCTTGTGAACCTACTGAAGGCAACCTTAATAATAATAATAATAATCCCTACAGAATAGAAAGATGTAAATGGCTCCAAATTATTTTAAAATAATTATTAAAAAAACAAATATCATTCACTTCTTAAGACAATGACTGGAACATAATAAATACTTAGTACTTACTTTTTAAAAGAATGAAGTAATGAATAAATGACTACTTAAGATACTTAGAAGATTCTTAGTAAACAATCTACTTTATTATAATAATTATATTCAAAAGAAAGAAAAGAATGACTTTCTATTTTAAAGATGTGTCAAATAAAATATCATGTTTTACTTTTAAAAGGAAACTGACTTTTAAACTGGGTTGAACTAAACATTATTGTTTATAGTAAGTAATGATTTATGTGTTCAGCAGATTTAACCCACAGATGACAGCTATCCATGGAGAATTTGTAGTCAGCATTTCACAAGAGGGCAAATGAATAATAAATTATTTCTCTTTGGAATTTTTTGAAATTATCAGATATGAAACTTAGATGAAATTTTCATGATCTCTTATCAAAAATATCTACTGCAAGCATCTTTCAATATTATATTTAAGGTCAAGATATCTTCTTTTATTATATTTTTCCATTACAATTTATCCCCCTTTACTCTCTTCCACTTCCAGCCCAAGCCACCACAATCACCACACTGATCTGGATACAGCCCTGGCTGGGTAGCTCAATTGGTTGAAGAGTCGTGTCATACATTAAAATGTTGTGGGTTCAGACCAATTAGGATGGGTACCAGAGTCATCCAACCAATGCTTCTCTCTCACATCAGTATTTCTCTCTCTCAGTTTCTCTCTCTCTCTCTCTCTCTCTCTCTCCTTGATCAACAAATACATCTTCAGGTAAGGATTAAAAATAAATTTTAAAAAGATATCTTGTACAGGTGCTTTCCCTCAAACTTTAAATGAATTTCCACCATTTCAATCCTAAATATGTTATGTCTCCTTTACTTTAAGGCTGCATAGAAGATTTGAGATAAAATTTTCTACTTTAATTTATCATAAAAACACTGAGTATAGGTCAAGCATTTACTTTTAATAACACAACAAGACATTTTAATCTCTTACAACCTATAGATTGTATAAATTGAGTTGAGGACACACTAAGTTTAGGATTCCTTTCTTCCTTGTTTTCTTTCTTCCTCTTTCCCTCCTTCCCTCCCTGTGTTGCTTCCTTCTTTCCTTTTTTCTATGAATGCATTTTTAATTCATATGCTCTACCTTGGTCAAATTTCTGATTCACATACAAATGACTACAGACAAGAGTACATCTTCTTGGAAAAGTGAATATCTACAGCTGGATCCCAGATCTTATTTCAGAAACAATATCTCACTTGAGAATTTACCCATAAATTTCTAATTAAAGCACTTCTAAATGAAATAGAAATAAAACCAGAAATTCATTTTAACCTGTAAAATGCATTTGGTAATCTGGTAAAATAAAATAAAGGTGTAGATATAATTTACTTTTGAATACCATTTTGTCAAACACAATTTTATGACCTAGACATAATACCTTGGAATTACAAGATATTCAAAGTTCAAAATCATAGGAATAGTCTTTTCAATCCACTAACTTTGTAGAAATAAATAATGGTTAATTTTCTTTATAAACTGTTTATTCATATTACTTAGAGTAGAATCTAGTTTTCTTGACCCCTGAGCTTATTGCCTTTCTTGTAGTTCCATCCCCCTTTTCTTGTGAACTTTCTGAGTTGCCCTATAGTATCCTGCACATATATCAAATTTAAATGGTCATTTTGTGAACTGTGATAGGATAAAGACTATTTTGTTCATTTTTCAATTTTAATTCCTGCCAGGATTTACATCATATCCTAATATAAAATAGTACTCAATGATACTAGTCAAATTCTTGAATAACTGAAAGAATAATAACTATTTCCTTTGCTTTACTGTTACAGAAGCATTTTTCTATATGTAGACACTATTTCCATGAATAAAAATGAAGTGCTCATGCATGAGGAAGTTTTTATGTAAGGCTCCCAGCAACACAATAATGTTTAAACAATTTTAGTGGCAACAGTGATCATGTTAAAACATATATGGAGTTAAACTGTAATCTTCAACATCCATGAGTTTAATTTTTGTAGTCTCTCCCCATGCAACACTCTTCTCTCCAAACAGTAAAGTGTCTTTCCTGTACATACAGACACTTTAGGGTCTATTAAATTATTTCTTCTGCAATTAAAATATACATTTCTCATTATGTAAATACGTGTAAATTTTGAAATTTTAAGTTCATGAGGACCGTAAGGGAATGATTTCTCAGTTCCTATTGCGACACCCCATGAAGATTTCGTTCAGCATTCTGACAATAGGAATGGTTTTAAAAGTAGTCTTTGAGTGTATTTCACGGGTCATCAGTCTCACTCCAATATAGATCTGCATCTTAGATTAGACCATCATTTCTTTTCTGCTTTACCTTCACCTTGTCATACTATTTCATATGAAGAAACAAATCAATAGACTCCTGTTGGTGGGGCTCTGTGAAAAAAAAGAACAATCTGTTTTCTGCTTAATTATAAACATATTAAAATAAGTGCTCGATATCACTAGCTATCAGAGAGATGCAAATTAAAACCACAATGAGATACCACTTAACACTAGTCACAATGGCTACCATAAACAAAGAAACAAACAACAAGTGTTGGAGAGGTTGTGGGGAAAAGGGGACTCTAGTTCACTGTTGGTGGAATTGCATACTGGTACAACCATTATGGAAAACAGTATGGAATTTTCTAAGAAAACTAAAAATGAACATGCCTTTTGACCCAGCAATTCCACTCTTAGGAGTATATCCTAAGAATCCTGAAACACCAATCCAAAAGAACCTATGCACCCCAATGTTCATAGCAGCACAATTTACAATAGCCAAGAGTTGGGAGCAACCTAGATGCCCATGGGTCAATGACTGGATCAAAAAATTATGGTACATTTACACAATGGAATTCTATGCTGCAGAAAGAAGGAGCTCCTACCCTTTGCAACATCATGGATGGAACTGGAAAGCATTATGCTGAGTGAAATAAGCCAGGCGGTGAAAGACAAATACCATATGATATCATCATTAACAGGAATCTAAACAACAAAACAAACAAGCAAGCAAAATATAACCAAAGACACTGAAATGCAGAACATACTGACAGGGTCCAGAGGGGAGAGGGGAGAGAATCACAGGGGAAAAGGAGAAGGACTCACATGAACAAGTATAAGGGACACATGGACAATAACTAAGGTGGGGGCGGAAATGGGAGGGAGGTGGGGAGCACTGGGGGGGGGGCAGGCACGGCTGGGAATACAAGACAGAAAACTGTACTTGAACAAGAGTTAAATAAAAATAAATAAATAAATAAATAAAAACTAAAAAAAAAGAACTTCACATTTCCAAAGCTGATTTCTTCTTACAAGTCCCATTTCACTGTAAGCAGTGGGGCTCACTGTCTTGAGAGCAATCTTAGTTGACTAAAACCATGCACAGGCGAAGTCATCACTGACCTGGTTGGACCTACAGAGCCTACTGCTTTGTCCTCACAATGAATAAGTACAGCAGGTCACTGAAAAGTAATCTGCTCAATTATAGCTGGAATTCTCACCTAGTTCAGAACTTTATACGAGGGGGAAAATTACATCCTGAGAGAGAGAGAAAAATTCTATTTTCTCATATGATTTCTGAGTGGTATGATTACACTATTATAGGGAAAGACTATGTCTCATCAAAGAAATTGTGGATATGTGTAGAGTCGTTGTTCAAGGATCCTAATACTCATATATAAATTGAAAATTCTAATTTAACTATGTACATGAAATACACCTGAACGCTCTAATATTGGTCCTCTTCTCTCTGGCTTCATATCAATAGATCAGTATTTTATTTCATGAAGTAGAGAATCATAGCCCACAAAGGCCTAGAAATTGGAGAAAAGTTGAATTGGTAGTAAATGGCAGAAGAAAGTGCTGCTCTCAATTTTCCTGGAAATAAGATCACGCCGTGTGTCCAAACATTAGGACACATAGGGAATCTTTTCTCAAAACATATTACTTGCCATGCCTGTGATTGTCCTAATCCAACCATAGCAAGACTCTTCAAAGGGCTCATTCTCCTGGAAACTTCTTTTGCATTTCAATGATCATGTTACACTGATCTGTTTACTTACCATTGTGCATTACCATTTGCCAAAAAATATTTTTAAGTGTAAGCTAGAACACAGCCTATTTAAAGACAATCTTCACATGTCAAGAAGTATTTTGAAAATGAAAAACAGACCCATGAACCCTATTGTTCTCCCTTCTGATCCATTTTTTTTAAGATCTTTTCAAAGTTTGGGCATACAAGGTTTTAAAACAACTCCAGCATGCTTTTATTTTTTTTGTTTCAAGATACCTCTCTGGGTTTCAGCACTTGGTGGTTAATGAAAATACATAGAATATTATTGCACTAGTAATTGGTTTGTTTGGGAATTGATTTATTGAAGCAATAACAAAATATTGTTAACGTCTAAGCTTTCCTGTTATGTTAAAGGGCCATTACATTAAAAGGAACAGTGGCTTAAACAGCTGGACTGAACCAGACATCATCATCCGAGTGTGGGGTCTTCCTGCCGCAGTTGGATGAAAACCTGTCCCGAAAGCTACTACTTTCCATACGTGGGGTCCTTCACTCACCAAGTCTGTCTTAGCATCAGGAAACAATGAAACAAAGTATCTCCAAGGAAGCAGGAAGTGTTCTTGGGCCACCGATGTAATTGGATTAGATATATTTACATTCTAGTAAATCAGGGTCAGAGACTTGAATTGAATTTTAAATTGGGTTATAATTCTTTCTAACTGAAAAGAGAAAACTAGAAGAAACAATCTCTGGAATTATGTATTTAAAATGTGAGCCACCCAAGCCTGCAAAACCTTTGTCTGAAAATTTGCCTCCTGCCACGGTCAATATTGTAAACGAAGGAATCTATATTTACTCCTCACCGCAACCAGTTAATAACAGTAAACTGTGAGTCAAAGAGGAATATGTTCAAGAAAGCCAATTTCTCTATATCTTCTTTAGAAAATATATCAGAAAAGACAAGATGTTGGGGTAAGAAGTAATTACTTTTGAATTATACCATTTGAAACATGACATTTTACACTTTTGTAGTTGCTAGTAATATATTTGGAAATACATAAATATGATAAGTACTAAATGTACATTGACTATATCAAAGTGTATATTTACAGACATTTTAAAAAAGAAATGGATATTAGTAATTTTGTCATTCTTAAAATATGATTTCTTAGAGAAAAGAATAAGGCTGTTGAAGCAAACACAGGGGGACTTTTTGACCAATACTTAGTATATTTAGACATATATGGACATATATAGATAGACATACTGAAAGCCAAGTAAAGCTAGAAATTAATAATTTGGGATATACATTTTCAAAATGCTATGGTAAGAATTTGGACACACATAATAACTTTGATTACCCTTCTACCTCTTGGCTTTATCTACTACATATTCTACCAAATTTCCACAAAACAGGAGATGTAGACTGTATTGTTTTTTATGTAGCTACAGCATAGTTATTAGGTCAGAAGACTACAGTGTTCAAGTTAAGATGGCCTACAGGGCCACCTGAATGATATATGACCCCTTCTGCATCAAGGCATCGCATTACGGAAGAAAACGAAATGTTCCTCTATAATGAGGTGGAACAGGGGGACAGTGTGATAGGGGCCTGTGGAAGAAAGAATTTGAAAATTCAGTTTAATGATAAATTGAACATGTTTTCACTCAGAAGACAACAAATAAAATCAGCACTATGTTTTCATTTAAGGGTTATACCTGTAAGGTTCAAATGGAGTTTTGATATTGAAACAGAATGAGCAGTTTGATAAGTATGTCACTAAGTTCTTCAAGATCTACTGATTATATATTTGCTTCGTTGCTAATGCGTCAAAGAATTTACATGTATACACTCTGCTAAACACTCTCCATCTTAGTTTCTTCATTCTTGGACATAACTTTTTAGTCATTACACTTAACAAGAAGAGATGTTTTGCCCTGACAGATGTGGTTTAATTAGTTGAGTGTAGTCCCACAAAGCAAAATGTCACTGGTTCGATTCCCAGTGGGCGAGCATGTCTAGCTTGTGGGTTTGGTCCTCAGTCATGGCACATATGAGAAGTCACTGACCGATGTGTCTCTCCCTCCCTACCCCTCTCTCTAAAAATAAATAATATTTTAAATAAAGAAGAACAGAAATTTGGTCAGTATGAACTAAAAACTGAACATCTATATCTCACCTTTTGCTATAGTCCCAATGTGTTCCCCTGAAATTCATTTGTTGAATCCTAACCTCCAAGGTGATGGTAGTAGGAGGTGGGACTTTGAGGAGGTAAATATTTCATGAAGGTGGAACCCTCATGAATGGAACTTGTGTTTTTCTCAAAGGCACCCCACAGAGCTCCCTTCATCCCTCCTACTATGTAAGAACCCGGGGAGAAGTAGGCAGTCTGCAGCTCGAGAGAAACCCCGGCCAGAACTTGACCATGCCGGCACCTCTATCTGAGAGTGTCCAGTTTCCAGAACTGTGAGGACTAAGTTTCTACCATTTATTAGCCACCCAGCCTGCAGTGTTTTTCGTCACAGCAGCCTGAACAAACTAACCTTTCTAGATGTAAAAATAAAATGAAAAAAATACATACCCGTAAGATACCTAGCACAATACCTGGCATATGTTTAGAAAAATATATAAAATAAAATGTTGTGTGTGCACACAGAAGCACTTATATAATTAATATAGAAACAAAATATTTTTGGATAAAAAATTTATAAACATTTGTTATGAGTATATCCTCATGAATGATATTGACACAATGAGATGGGGAAATTTTGCTGAACAGTAAGGTCATTTCCTTCTGTCTCCTTTAACAGTCTGTACCAAGTACCAATCTGAGTTGAAATACCAACCATCTAGGTAACATGTGGGCCTTAGTGGAAATTGCAAACTTACTTAATATGCGGACTCCTTTGGGGTCCCCAAGACTTCTCAGTGGTCATCATGGGGACACCAGGAAAAGCACACAAATCCAGTATGAATCGTTTAGATCAGAATGCCTTTTATCCAAAGGTTGTTCAATCCTCTTGTATCATGTATCATTCTGATCGTTTTGTAGTGACTTTTGTCTATTGCATCTTGCTATAACCCTTCCTCAGCCTGCCCTTGTAGGGGGACAAGTGATGTTTACTTTCGTTCTCTTTGTATTTTTGGAAAATTCATATAGCTTCTGGAAGATATATTTCTAACAAATTATCACCCCAAGTTTATTAGTGCTCAACTTAATGAAGCATACTTTAGTGAAACAATTTTCTACGTTATAAATAAATAAATACAGCATTGCCTTGGCCAGTGTGACTCAGTTGGTTAGAACGCACTCTAGTAACTGAAAGTTTGCTGGTTCAATTTCATTCAGGACACAGGCCTAGGTTGTGGGTTTGATCCCCAGTCTATAGATGCATACAGTTCCTGGTCTGGGCTCCTGCAGGAGACAATTGATGTTTCTCTCTCTCCCTTCCTTTCTCTTTAGGGGAAATGAGAAAAAAAATGTGCTCGGGTAAAGAATATACACACACGCACACACACACAGAGACAGACAGAAGAGAGAGACAGAGAGATTATATATATAATTACATTAATAACTTTCCTACAAAAATAACCCAGGACAAATTCTCAAGACATCCTACATGAATTCTATTTTTTTAATTCTTAAAATGCTGAGCTCCTTCAGATCACAGTATGGCTGGTGTAGCTCAGTGGATTGAGCGCGGGCCTGTGAAGCAAAGGGTTGCCGGTTCGATTCCCAGTCGGGGCACATGCCTGGGTTGTGGGCCCGGTCCCCAATGGGGGACACATGGGAGGCAACCACACATTGATGTTTCGCTCCCTCTCTATCTCCTTCCTGTCCTCTCTCTCTAAAGATAAATAAATAAAATATTTAAAAAGTATATCTTAGCAAAGTATTGTGTATTCACTGGGCATGAATAAAAACTAATGATTCCTATCACCTATGAAGAGACTTCACAGAATGAATAATACAAATTAAGACATGGCATTTTTAAGCTAAATGCCAGATATATGTTCTAGGTCAGTGTTTCTTACCTTTGTGGAGTGAACTTCATGTAATACCTAAGAAAATGTAACATATTTTACACTGAGGACAGAGCCTTTACATTTCCTCTGGCCATTTCTCTCCAACTAAATGCTGTCTTTTGAATCTGAGACCCAATTATCATAATTTGGAGAAAGATCCTGACTACCAATTTAATATAATTCTTTTTTTTAGCAGCCTGAGATACATGGAGGGAATGTAACTATGTCCTTATTTAGGGCTAAATTATCTAATTTATGTAATCAGCAAATGTTGGGAATGAAGAAAGGATGTTCTATACAATTTTTCTCAAAAGACACAGATTGGATGTCCAGTAATTGGCTGAACATTCTGATTTTTGGTCAATTACTTACATTTGAGACCTCATTTTATATGTAACCTTTAGCCTCCCTTTCTTGAGCTTTTGCCCGTTTATTCCAGTGGCTCCCATTTACGTAATGCCTCTCTCTGAGAAATTTAATGTAATTTAGGTGACTCATTAATTCTGATAATATAACTGCAACTTTGATAATTCTTTTACAGTGATAGAAACTGAGGCAACAACCCTTTTAAGGTTCTCCTAAAGTCTTACTGTCCCTCATTTGTGACAATTTGCTTTCTAGGACGAATCCTCACCTCATATGCATTCAGCACTGATAGGTCACCACATTCAAAGTTTCCACAGAGGCTGACCCCGACTTTTGCATTCTGCAGCTCATTAGTTGAGAGAGTTGCTTCAGTTTTTGCTGCTGCATGTAAATCTGGTGAGAAAATTTTCCTCTGCAGTCACGGAAGCGGGCATGAGGAGGAAACGGAGAGGGCTCAGGAGGCTCCCGGGCAAAATCAGGGCAAATTTCATTTCCTCATTATTAACCCATTATATTAGTTCGTGAAGCCGGTACCTCTAGTTGCCTAATATCTCAGGTAATAACACATCGTGCAAGCCATGTGACTCAGGATGCAGGTCTAGGAGTAAGGGTCCTCGAAATCCTATCAATGGTGTTTCAATTTTCAGTATATTTAGTAAAATAAAGGCTTAAAACCTTCAGTGCGAAGCAGCATAGAAGACAGTTGCAGCCCCTTAAAACATGAGAGTCTCTGAGTCTATTTTTCCCCTGTATACAAAATGAAAATAATAAGCACAGAGTCTTGGCTCTTACCTGTTTGAATAATCATTCTGAAAGCAGAAAATCGGGCATCCAAACTAAAATCTGCCCCAATAGAGACACCTTCTTTTTAAAGAAAAAAATATATGGTATGAATGGAGGCATCCAAGAAAATTTTAGTATGAGAATACGTGTAGGGATACCTAGACAGCATTGATTATAATAATGGCTCAAAGATACTGAAGAAATGGAAATGAGAACATAGAACGCAGATTCCAGCTGTCGATCTGTAACAGTGCGTGGCTCCCTCAAACCTGCTTTAAGATACTGTTGTTCTGGTAGAGTCATTCCTGCAGTTTCCTTTGGTAACTTATAATTTTCCCCTTTTCTTTTAGGGGTTTAAATGTCATCGAAGTTACTAGCGCCATATTCAAATACTATCCTCAATTTTGATATTTTTTTAGAAAGTAAGCAGTACTAACACTCCTATTGAATGGCTCACAATTGTTACAGACTCTGAAGGGGTTTATTTATTTAGTTATTTATTTGTGTATTTCAGATATTTTTTATTTCTTCAAATTTGTCGTTTATCAGGAGTGACTAAAATAAAAAATGTAATTGAGTCCCACCATCACCATGGAAATGACTTTAAGAGACACCTGGTCAGATGTACATTAGTGCTTCCCATTTTCAACCAGTAATACTGGCCATTGATAAATAGACAGCCAACGAGTCAATCAAGAATGCTCAAGATATGTTACATAATACAACATGCCTGTTCATGGGGTGGGGGGAGGACGACTATGAAAGACTTTATGTGAACTTCTTGATTTCATCATACAAGACAAGCACAAAAGCACCACCCATGCCTCTGAGAACGCTGGACTGTGCACCCTTGAAAAAAGCTTGGCCTCCTTCCTCACGGAGCAATCTTCCTGCAGCAGTTGAGCATGGCTGTGTACATAGTATCAGTTTCTTTACGCCCTGGCTGCATCATTATGCAGCAACGAACAGTGTCAAACAGGTAAGAAGTCAACCCGCTCACTGCTGGGACGGACTGTGCAATTATCCAGCTGATGAAGATGTAAGTATTCTTGGGATCTGGGAGCATTCCCTTTGCAGTGTCACAGATACCAAACAGGCAGCTCGGTAGGTGATGGTACCCTGCACAGACACATTAAAGCCTTGGTACAGGCCCTTCATCCCATCAGATTTGAAGATCCTAACCAGGCAGTCACCGAGGCCTTTGAATTCCTTTTCAGCCCCAGTCAGCTGCTAGACGGGTATGGGCAAAATCAAGAAGATACACAAACACGAAGAGATGGCGCCAGCAGCACCACCTGGTGCCAGATTTCCTTCAAAGTAGCACCAAAATTGGGTTTTCTTGTCCACACCACCAAGAAAGATCTGCTTGTTTTTATCTTTGAAGGCAAAGTTGAGAGCCTGGGTGGGAAACTATCTGATGACATTGGTCAAGTTACCACACCGGAAGGACAGGACTCCCTGCTCCTTGGGGATATGAACCACGCAGTATTATGTCCTCGTCTTGCTTATCTGCCATGACTTGCTTGCTGGCATGTTGCACTTGCAGCGGCAGCTTGACCAGCTCGATGGGCCCTACTGCTGTTTCGGAGATGGCTGTGGCCCCTCCACCTGCCAGGAAGTGTTCGGCAAAGGACACAGCATTGTCTGTCATGTCAGGAGTGAGAGAACGCAGAACTAGGTTCGCAACTGGCTGGAACTCCGGGGCTCTGAATGTGTTATATTTAATAGAGCCATGGTTACTACATGTTAATAGAATAATTTGAATAAAACAAAGAAAATATGCTAACAACACATACTTATTTATCCTTCACAGGAGGAGATAAGCCCTGGCAGGATAGCACAGTTGATTAGAGTGTTGTCTCAATACACCAAGATTGCAACCAAGATTTCAGGTTCTATACCTGGTCAGGGCCCATAGAAGAAGCAATAAACAAATACCTCAATAAGCGAAACAGCAGATTTCTCTCTCTCTTTCCCATCCTTCCTCTCTCTCTCTAAAATCAATAAAAATTTAAATAATTAAAGAAAAAGACCCGCCAACACTCTATTCAAAAGAAAGGAAAGTAAACACCACGGTGTGCAGTTAGAGATGCAACACGGGAAACTTCGGCTCCCTGCAATGAAAGGTGAACATCTTTGAGGAACATGAAGTAATATAAGCAGAAACGACACACGGGGAACTTTTGCTTGAAACCACACATGGAAAGTATTACCCCACTGCCCTCTGTGAAAGCACCTGCTCGTCATTGTTCTCTTTAAAAGCGAGAGGAGACAATCAATACATAGGGACAGAATGTAGTATTAATAGTTTATTTTTCGGGCTTGTTTCTCTAAACAAGTTTTTTTACATGGTAAATTGCACTTATTACTATGCCAATGTTGTTGAGATTTTCACATTGATCTCTCCAAGTACAAAGTGCACTGATGCTGAAAACACCTTCAGATTCCAGACTTTATTGTAGATGCACTGAGTAGGACCACCTGATAACTTTGGCCTCTGTGACAAATTACCACAAACTTTGTAGTTCAAAACAACACAAATTCAATCCCTTACAGTTCTGGAGGTCAGAGTTCAAAAGTAGGTCTCACTGGTGTCAAGGGGTCAGGAGGCCTAATTCTCTCTGAAGCTCTAGGGACAACCCAGCATTCCTTGGAGCTTAGCTCCACCCCCCCCCTTTCTTCAAAGCGAGTAGGTAGGTGAGCATCTTCACATCTCTCCTCTTTCTCTTCCATAGTCATATTCCCTTTTTTAAAACTCTGCCCTCCTTCTCCTCTTTTAAAGGCCCTTGTGATTACATAAGGCCCACATGGATATTAGGACTGAATAGTCTAGGATAATCTTCTTGTTTCAAGATCCTTAATTTACATCTTCCAAGTTCCTTGTGATACCTAAGGTAATGGAGTCACAAATTTTGAAGATTAGGATGTTTACATCTTTGGGGCTAGTATTCTGTCTACACATTAAGTTTTGATAGAACTAGATGATCTCACTCAGCAATTAAATTCTCTAATTCTGTATATCCACCAACATTTTCGTTGGTACATATAACTACTTATTCACCCCTTCAGTCATTAATATATTCATTCTTTCACTTATTCATTAGTCAACAAACATTTATTCAATAACTATTGGCTGTGAATCACAGAGCAAGTGGACTCACAAAATTAATTAAAAAAGAAATTCATACCCCTGTGGAATTGTATCTTTTGAGATAGTTCCTAAGTTGAATTCATGTGTTAATTACCTAATATATGCAAAGTATAGTCCATGTACAAATAAGTAGATACACTCCACTTTCACTTACTAGACAAGCATGTAATATATTGTTTTCATTGAGATTATAGTTATTATTCCAGAAGTGAATTGTAAGATAGTGTAAGGAGATATCCATGGGGATTGGCGTAGAATTGCTAAGGTTAAAAAAATAAAGAGAAGTCTGTAAGAGTACAGCGTAGGGAGCTATACTGAGCAGCTGACAGACTGCTAGGGTGTCAATAAAACTAAATTTTACCTGTTAGAAGAAGAATGAGATCTTTTCTCTCTTCGCTCAAGGGAGATTAATTCAAGAACAGGCATTTTACACATGTTCTTCACTTCTCCTGATAAAATAAAAGTACTAAAAGTCGTCACCTGGGGGTGGATTTTACTTTCCTTTTTATTCTTCCTCCTGAGAAGAAATGTTTTGCCTAACTTCTATTACACATGGAATAGCATAGCAAGCATTTTTATTTAGATTCCTGGTGAAATGACTTAATAAATATTCAATTAAAGAATATGTCTTTAAATTATTATATCAGCACAGACAGCAAATTCCCTCTGCTATTAAAAATGTCCAAAGTTAGGCAACAATCTGTCAGTGCCCCATGAATGAAACCTAGCAAGTCACTGAAAGAAAGAAACTGTCGTTCTCCATGGACAGCCCCAAGAGCCCCCACTCGCCTTGGGCTTCCTTTCTCACTTGTCTAAGTTTTCTGTCTTTCCTGGAGCCACCACGCATTTTTATCATAGCTATCATTTGCACTTCTCCCGGGATACTGAGTGATGCTTCGTGTACCACTTCAACCCTACACCGCGTGAGCTGTTCTTTTGGCTTCTGCTGTTTTAACTTCGGGTCAAAACACTGCACTTTGAAGCTGCTCCTGAGACGCTGAAGTAGCCTTTTGAATTTGCTATGAAGCATGAGCTTTGAACTTTCTCTGGGCTCTTTTGTTTCCTTCAAGTCATCCTAAGTGTTTTCCATTCTCTTTGTAATCACATGCAGAAGGCCTGATAAGGTGATTTGAACCTCGTGTTAGTATGTATTATTGACTTTATGAAATACCACTTTCAGAAAACATCGTAATTTTAACAGGAGCCGTCGATACCAAAAACCCGGGCCTCAGACATCTGTGGCATATCTGTTTGCAACATGCATTTTACTTCATTCAGATTCAATGTACTGTAAGTAACTAAAACACTGCTTTTGTATAATATTATTGAATAGGATATACAATTTATGTTGGGAGTTTTAAAGCCACGTCCCCAGCTACAAATAGATTGTGTCCTTGTAAAAGGTTATTTAAAAATCACTTAGCTCTAGAATCCTCCCTACAGAACCCCACAGAAAACAAATTTAACTCATCTGCTATTAAGGGTGTATCTGTAGAAGTTCAAGAATAACTGCTTAAAGAGATTAGAATTCAGCTGTGCTGGACTGTGTTTCAGAGTATCCCACCATTCATTTGTGTTGCTGTCAAACTTGGACCTGAACTGGAGGAAGCAGGGGTCACTTGTGAATTCCACGTTGCTTTCCACAGTAAGAAAAGATGCTGAGAAACAGAGGCGTGACAATAGAAGACAGCTACGAAAAATGGAGGCTCGTAAGAGAAAAAAATGTTTTCTACCCTAGCCAGCATCAACCCCACATGTGACAACTATGGGTGCTGGGAGAAGTAGTATAGACCAGCGTCTGGGCAGGCAATCAGCCTATGAGACTTAGATGGGCTTTACAAACTACCTAGTGCCACGCCCCCAGGTTAGAGATGCAGAGAACAAGGCTTGGGGAAGGAGGCTTGGAGAAGATAAAGAGGTCTTACTTGAATCTCTCATCTCTTTAGAAAAAGGAGGTAATGTGCTAAGGGCATTAATGAATAAATCTTTCTATTGTGATTCAAAACCTCCAAACCGAATCAGCTTGAGATAAAAAAATAAAATAAAATTGATCAGGTCATATAAGCAAATCACAAAATTAGTAGAGGTTGAGCCACACTAGCGTGTGACTGGGAATCAGTACTTGAATTTAGTCAAGCTCTCTTCTCCCTACATTCCATGTCAGCGTCATGTTCTCCTTATACGAGCATCAAAAATATAACAGCAGGTGTCTTGCTCTTTGATTCTAACATCCTCTCACCTGCAAATTAAATGTCCTGTTATTCCTGTTTCCGAACTTGAAATCATAAGAAAGAAGTCTAGTTGGTTTGGCTTGAGTCATCTGAGCATACCTTGGACCAAGGAAAGATGAAATTATTTTTCCACTCAGTGTAGCAAAGAAAGCATCTTACAAACTAGAAACAACTTTTTTAAGGAAAATAAAGATGAGAGGGTGTCAGGCATAGGGAACAAAAGCTCCACCCTTAGGTTCTGGGGTATAAGAGGAAACAAGAGAGAACACTGGGTTTCCAAAGGGTGTGTACTTGCACTCCACCCAGAGTGTTTTACACCCAACCTGTTCCAATTTGTCTACCCAGACTATTCATTGTAGAAATTAATTTTAATAAGGCTGTCAAATCAGCTGGGGTTAGAAGGACCAACTCTTTCTTAAGTTATCTTTTTTTAATTTCACTACATGAAGCCTAGTAGCTATATGTTATTATATGAAATAACAGGCACAAATAAGTGGCCTAATTTAGATTTCTCCCTAATTGTTATTTTTCCCTGAGACCATCTTTGGTACTTTCTTCAAAAAGATCAGTTTATCTATTTGGTGGTATACATTAGGAAAATATTTAAATGAAATAAACTTATTTCTACCGTTCATACACAGACACCTTGTGAAAAGGCGTCTTATAGCCCTTTAATTGTCAAACAACAAACTGTTGCTTCCCACAGGCAATGTCTACAGAAATTCATCAATTCTCTGAACTGGATGGGATGTTAAAAAGGACAAGCCCACTGTTTTGGTTTTCCAACTACCACTAGGATACTAATTATACCAGTGTCTAGAACACTTTTTGATTTATACAAGAAAATAAAAATTAGTTTAACATAGCCCTCACTTTGTGGATAAAATTTGGAAGAGAGGAGAAAAACATCTGTCTGACTTCTATTCTTCAATGAAATATAGGAATATAACAAATATGGACATTTGTTAAGTATATTTGTTAGACATATATGTGTATAAAGATATATATGTGTATATATGTGCATATTATATATATAGTTTGCATATATATATGTATATATATATATATATACACNGGGATGTTAAAAAGGACAAGCCCACTGTTTTGGTTTTCCAACTACCACTAGGATACTAATTATACCAGTGTTTAGAACACTTTTTGATTTATACAAGAAAATAAAAATTAGTTTAACATAGCTCTCACTTTGTGGATAAAATTTGGAAGAGAGGAGAAAAACATCTGTCTGACTTCTATTCTTCAATGAAATATAGGAATATAACAAATATGGACACTTGTTAAATATATTTGTTAGACATATATGTGTATAAAGATATATATGTGTATATATGTGCATATTATATATATAGTTTGCATATATATATGTATATATATATATATATACACACACACACGCACACTCACACACACACAAATGAAGCTTACTAATAAGATCCAGCTTTAAATCCAATTAGTGAACCTAAGTGAACCCAATGCAGTTTTAATTATGAATTCTACTTAGGAAGAGAAGAGACAGGAAATGTAGAGAAGTGCTCCGTGGAGGTCATCTGTGATGTTGATAGTAACACTGCCATAGGTACCAGGACCTTCATCCTCATTCATACTTACAGCTCTGTTGTATTACAGGGGAAAAGGGAAAAAAATTAAAGAAAAAAAGCTCACCAAAAATTAACTTTGGATTATTTTATTGGTCAAATTGTGTTTGCTATGTCATAAGAAACTGTTTTTTTTCTTCACCTGCTGCTATAGAGAGAAACATTCACTAACATCTTACAAACTAAAATACTAAGGTAGCTTCTTCAGTCATCTCTCAATTCAGTACCTCTGGTAACCATAGCAACCCACATGTATAAAGGAGCAACCCACTATGCCTCACAAGATGCTCCTAATTCTGTCTTGTGTAAGTGTACCTTCTAATATCCAATATTCCACAATTTATAGCTCCAACAAATGATGCATGTCATATTATTATTTTCAAGTTATTTAATTATTCTTCTCTCATTTGCAATTACAATGAGAGCAATGGAGACAACAGAGTATCAGCTGTACCTTGGTTCAAATCTCTCCACCTTGAATGCCGTGTCTGTGTTCTTGTAATAAACAAAGTATGCCACCTCAAAGACTGGACCTAGTATCTCCACAGAGTTTTGCGAAACTGTAATTCAGTCTTCAGATGGAGCTAGAACACACGAAGGAGAGCGAGAAGAGGACACACGGCACAGTAGAAAGAACATCAACTGTGGACTGGGATTGGTCTGTGTGCAAACGCAGTTCTACACATCCTACGCAGAAAGAATTTAAGCGAGTACCCCCATATCTAAGTCTCTGTTTCCCTGTTTTCAAAACAAGGATATTGCTAAACATATCTGAAATGTACTGAGATAATTTAATGAAATTGCATATATAAATTCCCTGGCATAAAGTAAACTAAACGACACCAAAATCTAGCAAATGATTTGAATCAGTCTTCTCTCCCTTTCAATAGTCACAAGACAAGTAGAAAGTGAGAACTGTAACACTATTTGGATGGCTGGCAAATATAAAGTCAAGGTTCAGAAAAATAATCGCTTTTCAGCTGAATCTGGAATTCCTGTTGGAATGTGGACATTGATTCCAACGTGTAAAACCCAGATGCTGCCCCCAGTGGCGACTGGGTGTGCCTCTTACTTGGTCTACACATCTCCTGGGTTCTTCAGGCACCTAGTAAATGTAGCTCTTCTCTTAGCAACATCTGGAGAGGGCAGCTTGACGAGGTAGTTCCACTGAGCTTTCTGGGTGCTGTCGGTGCTCTAAGCCATTTAAAGGAGCTGATCTTTTAAAGGTCTGAAGTGTCTCGAGTCACATTAGGAAAGCAGGTTTGGAGACTGGAGAATGTTGTACAGTAGCAGCTTCCCTCAGTATCTCACACTTCCTCAGAAAGCAGGTACAGCACGCCCTCCCATACTTGCCATGGCTGAAGGAACAGAACCGTATAGTACAAAAGGCATCAGTCCCTCCCAAAAATTTCTTTCCCAGGCATGTAAGGAGGTTGGCAAAAGTCGTGAATGTCTCTTCAGATTTCCTTTTCCCAAGAACAATTTCAAGTACCCCCAAATTCCTTAAACTTAACTGTGAAAAAAAATAAATTTCAGAAGAGCCTCTGGCTTATTATTTCAATACCCGTGTTATATTCTAAAAAGCAAATTGTAAGCCACCAAGGTCATGCTGATACATGAGTAGCCATTTTCAAGCTGTCATGGGGAGGGAGGGGTAGCATAGGGCTCTGAATTCTGTGTCAGCTGAAATGAGTTCTAATCCCAGGTCTGTCACTAGGCAATTAATGGGAATATATGTGAACCGCTCAATGGCCCCAGACCTAAGGGCCCTCATCCCTGCAGATAAGTTATTTCTGAAGTCCCATCCAGGACTAAGATCGTAAGATCTGTACTCTCATTTGGCTTGGAGAGCCAGGCAGCTTGCATGCTTTCTCAGAAATGTTATCTTCCCTGGGAACACTTTCACACAAGGTTATTAGGTAAGTAGAAGAAAAAGAAAAAAAGAATATTTTTGAGTGCAGAGAAAAAAAACTTTTCACTGTGGCTCACATTAATATTTAATGCACTAATATTATCAGGTTCATATACACAACATTTCCTATTCATTTCATTTTTTTAGCAAGTGAGGATTTTTGTGAACATGAAAAGCTGGACAAATATATGATAACTGTATCATTTGCTAGCTTAAAGTCTCCTTAAATATTTCCAAAGTGGAGACAATATTTAAAATGATTTTTTAATCTTTTACTGGCATCCAAATTGGAAAGGAAAAACTAAAACTACCATTATTTGCAGATGACATGATACCGTATATTGAGAGCCCTGAAGACACCACCAAAAAACTACTATAACTAATCAATAAATTCAGTACACTAGGAGGATAAACAGTAAGTATTCAGAAATTGGTTGGATTTTTATACACTAATAATAAACTATCAGAAAAGGAAACTAAGAAAACAATCCCATTTACAAATGCATCAAATGCATCAATTACATCACAAATGCATCAAAAATAAAATAAAATACTTAGGAATAAATTTAACCAAGAAGGTACAAAACCTGTACTCAAAAACTATTAGACACTGAAGAAAGAAATTGAAGAAGATACAAATAAATGAAAGCATCCACTATGTTCATGAATAAGAAGAATTAACATCGATAAAATGTCCATACTACCCAAAGCAGTATATAGATTAAACACAATTTCTATCAAAATACCAAGGGCATATTTCACAGAAGTAGGACAAATAATTCAAAAATTTACATGAAACTACAAAAGGCCTGAATAGCCACAGCAATCTTGAGAAAGAAGAACCCATGCTCCCTGATATCAAGCTGTACTGCCTGATATCAAGCTATACTCTAAGGCCATAGTAATGAGACAGCATTATACTGGCATAAAAACAGACATATAGATCAGTGGAACAGAATAGAAAATCCAGAAATAAACCTACACCATTATGGTCAATATTTTACTAAGAAGGAAAGAACATACAATGGGAGACAGTCTGTTCAAAAAATGGTATTGGGATATTGGACAGATACAGGCAAACAAATGAAACTAGACCACCTTCTTACACCATAGAGAAGAATAAACTTAAAATACACTAAGATTTAAATGTAAGGCTTAGAACCATAAAACTCCAAGAACAGAAGAAACCAAGGCAGTAAAATCTCAACATTTCTCTTAGCAATATTTTTACTGATATATCTCCTCAGGCAAGCGAAACCAAAGGGGGGCGGCAAATGGGACTACATCAAACTAATATGCTTTTGTACAGCAAAAGAAACCATAAAAAGCCCCAAAATGCAACCTACTGAATGGAAGAAGATATTTGTCAATGACACATCTTATAAAGGATTAATATGAAAATAAATAGAGAACTCATTCTGCTCCACACCAAAACAAACAAACAAACAAACAACCCAATTATAAAATGGGTAGAAGACCCGTACAGACACTTCCACGAAAAGGATGTACAGATGGCCAATACACATATAAAAAACATGCTCGACAACTCTAATCATCAGAGACATGCAAATTAAACCCACAGTGAGAGAACACTCACACCTGTCAGAATGGCCATCATAGATACTTCGACAAACAACAAGTGCTGGCCAGGTGTGGAGAAAAGGGAACCCTAGTGCACTGTGGGCAGAATGAATATGGGTGCAGCCACTGTGGAAAACACTAGGGAAGTTCCTCAAAAAATTAAAAATGAAACTGCTTTATGTCTCAGAGATTTCACTTCTGGGGATTTATCAGAAGAAACCAAAAACACTAATTTGAAAGAATATATGCACCCCTATGTTCATTGCAGCGTTGTTTACATTAGCTGAGACACGGAAGTCTAAATAGAGGCACATCGATAGAGGAATGGACCAAAAAACAGTGGTGCAAATACACAATGAAATATTATTTGGCCATAAACAATGAAATCTTAGCACTTGCAACAGCATGGATGGACTTAGAGGGTATTATACTAAGTGAATTAAATCAGTCATAGAAAGACAAATGATTTCACTCATATGTGGAATCTGAACAGTAAAACCAAAAAGAAATTGAAACAGACTCATGGATTCAGAGAATCAACTGGTGGTTGCCAGAGGGGAGCGGTGTTGGGGTACTGGGTGAAAGAGGTTAAGGGATTAAGAAGCACAGGTTGGGAGTCACAAAATAATCACAGGGTGGAAGATACAGCATAGGGAATATAGTCAATAAAGACCACAATAACTCCGTATGGTGCCAGATGGGTACTGGAAATATCGGGGGGCACCCTGTAAAGATATGGTTGCCTGAGCATTGGGCTACACACCTGGAACCAACACAAAATAGTACTGAATGTAAACTGTAAATGAAAGAATAATATTGTTTCTTTTACCTCTATTTAGTAATTGCCTTCATTTTTATTTTGATGCTAAATCACATTTACGATTAGTTTACTTTCAAATTCTACATGTGTTGCATCAAAATCTAAGGTGAATCCGCCAGAGGATAATATGATGACTTTGGTTTGCCACAACTGCAGCCATTGGTCATGAGCAGATTTCTTCACTGACACGGATCTAGTAATGGTCACGTGTTATGATGCCAGTAACTATAGATCACAGCTCCTATTGTCTTGTATTCCTGTGCACTACATGGTTTTACAGCTTAAATCCATGTCTATCAAACGTCATTTCCATAAAATTTTATTGAAGAAAATTTCTGGATATGATATAATACTCTGCAAACTCCTGGCATCCGGGGCTCAAAATGAATGACGACAGACTTGAGGCTCATCATTTCTATAATTCTAGCCCAACTGCAGCTGTGAAAATACTTAGATTAAAAACAAACCAATTATCCATTTGAAATACTTTTGCAAGGGCAAAATGCTGCCAGTGGTATATTTATCTATACACTCATCAAGACACATAGAACCTGCATATATTCAGATCTAATTGTCTATGTTGTTTTTTTTACTTCAATTTTTTAGAATTCATGAGCTCCTCCATTAAACCTGGTAACAATAATAACAGATGCTGCAGAACCCATTTGTGGTGAAGGAAGCTGGACTAATAACTGTTTTATTAACCTACACCAGCTACTTTCAACTGGTGCGCCACAAGAAGTTTTAAAACACAGAATACCAGACTATGTAGTCATGAGCACTGACCTCTTTTCCTTATAACCAACATAGCAATGGCTGTAGGTGTGAATGAATCAAAATTATACCTATTTTTGTCAGATTGACAAAACATATATTTGTGTGTATGCTGCCGAATTTTAGTAATTAGTTTATGTATGCCATGAGATGAAGAAGGTTGAGAATCACTGACCTGTACTGATATATCTGATTTTAATTTGAAGGGTTGATGCCTTCCTACACACGCATTGCACACTGTCAGAGATAACCCCAGGTAAAGGCGCATCCACCCTATATCCGGAGGAATCTCGCAGGATCCTAAGGCATACCAACTGCAGTCTCCGGAGGAGACCCAGAGAAAGGGGTCTCACCTTCTGTGCACAATAAAATAAGTAGATTTCCATACTGGCGTTTGTGATGTGCCTATCACACATCAGCCACCCTATCGCGCATAATATACACGGTGAAGACCGAGTCAAGGCCCTTGTCTCAAAGGCCTCAAGCAGTGAAGAAAACAAGCAAACAAATGACTGGTGCTCTTTTAGATGACACGTGCAAATACCACCCGTGGTGCCCAGCTCTACCCGAGGATAGTAGGGAAGACTTCACGAACGAGAATCATGTGTTCTTTTTTGAACATCCCAAAGGTTCTGAGAGAGACAGAAGGACATTGTCCAAAAGGCAATAGAATATTAGTAAGTTTGCATCTTAACTTACATATTCAGACTTTTGTGAATTTTATCAACATGAGTCAGCCAGTCAATGATGATTCAAGGATAAGTTAGATTACTAAAATAATTTTCCACATTAGTGAACCACACCATAGAACTTAGGGTCAGCATAACTTTGCATGGGAGTAAAATACTAAAAGGCACATGGCTTCTCTTCCTATCTCTCTTCCTTAGCATCCTAGCAGTGAGAGCATATATGGATCAAGTACATAATGATTAGTGTGTTCACTCAACAACAGTAAGAGTAATGCACACATATGTATGTATACGTAATATGCAGCTACAGCTGGGTTTACCTAGTCCCTCTTAGAAAAAACAAAGAAGACATTTGTGTTAAAATATCCAGTGCTCCTTGACATGCAATTCAGTAGTTACACACAGAAGAAACTTTAATAGCACAGGGGAAGAGATGCCTACGTGATCTCTCACGTCTGATTTACATTAGTGATCCTGACTGCATGTACTTGTGCATGATTTCTCTCCAGTTAATGATAGACCATAATAGAGAATTGATTTAACATGTCCAGTGTATCCAGCTCGAGACATCCAGGCAACATGCAAATTGCGAAGTGGCTTTCAAACTGCAAACCCAATGCAGTGTTTACAGAGCAACTGGTTTCAGAATCACGTCCATGATATACATCCCATGTGTCTTTCTGAATACACCCCTTGGCCTCATTGATCTTGCAGAATGTGGATAAACAAATCTAAAATTGCTACCATCATGCGATTAGAATTGGCTGAATGCTTTCACTGAAACAATACTAACCCTGACAAAAAAAACACTAGAGTTTGAAGAAGTATTGGAAAATTTTCCTGCTAAAATTAAATACGGGTTTCTATAAGTAGAAAAGGCAAAAATGTAAAAGTTGTTTTTACCTACAAAAGAAAAATATCATGTAAAGACGTAAAGATACAGCTTTCAGGAGAAAAGATTGGAATTGATAAAGAATATATAGTAATTTCATTCTTGGAAAACTAAATGATCTGGAGAGGGAGACTGAGGCCATACACAGACGAAGGTGAGTAATTGATCCCATGCCAGGAATGGTTAAGCTTAAAAGTCTATTTCTTTAAAATGTGGATGTGTCCATGTCACCATATTTTGTTTTCATTAATTCATTTGTTCCTCTATCCATTTATAAAGACTTACTTAGTCTTAGTCTATGTGCATCCACCCAGCATTTAAGTCTCTACCTGTGGTGTTTTGTTACTTCCCGGGGATTTTGAGATTCTCTTTATGGAGGATAAACAGACAATAGAAATTCAACATGAAATTGCCAAGGGAGAGATAATTATGTTGTCTTCGAAGAATGCTTTCACTTTGAACCTGACGTAATGTTTTTGTTGTTAACCGAAGGAGGTTAATGTACCTTTTTGATACTGGCAAGCTACAAGTGGTTTCTTGTTGAACTTGCTTGCTGGAAAGGAGCAAGGTACATAGAAACATTGTTAATTATAAGTACGTTTAATTAGTTAGAAAATAAAAGTATGTTTCCTCCTGCTCCATATGTAATAGTAGTCAAAACTCAAAATTCTGAAATGAGAGTTTATTGTTTACAACCCAGACAACATTTGTTAAAAGTTCCAAAATTAGGCAGTGTCAATATCTTCTTTGCCTAGCCAATTCAAAGAAAGTCAAAATGCTGTTATTTAAAAACATGCTTAGCTTAAACACTAGCCATCTGATCTTTTTGTGTGTTTTGATTTCACCTTCATTCTGATGTTAAATTCCAAGTACTTTCACACAATGGCAATTTTCTGAGTTTTTAACCTCAAGAGCTTGAAAGGAAAAATACACAGTCTCCTAAGCACATCAGGTATATTTCTCCAAAGTGTACTTGACATGGGGAGATGTTACTTACATCACAGTGACAATTAGAACTGAGAGAAAATACACATTAGCATGTATTTGCTTCAATGAATTAATCGGTACGCATATATTGAGTAATGTGCCTTTGCATTCTTACTCAAAAAGGAAAAACGCGTTCATCATAAACAATTAAGAAAAGCATGTTCCTTGATTTTCCACTATTTTTGTGTGTACTTGACAACTAATAATATTTTTAAAAGACAAGTCATTCTACTTTAATTTTGGCAGAGTATTACTGCACATAAATCTAACATTCCAGTGGTTTTAATATAAAACAGAGATTATCTATACAACAGATTTAGCTCTGCTTAAGTAGCATTGCTTCCAAGTGCTATAATGAAGAGCAAGCTGTATAAAACACAACTCCTATTGTACATGTGCTGACTATTGAACTGTGGAGGCAAATCTAGGCACAAGTATCTAAAGTAGAAGAAGGCACGTGCTAAGAGACAGGTGATCAGTTCAATTGAGTAAGAGATCTTTTCTAACTGCTTTAGCTAAAATGCTCAATTCTTTTCTAATTCTATACCAGCTATTTTAATATTTAGAATAAAATTCTGCACAGAATACATGTCTTTCTCTTCTTCAGTATTATTAAATGGTTATTAGAGACTGCTGCACAGGAAACAAATTAAATTGCACAAGAGGTGTAGTGTTTCAGTAGAGAAGATGATAAATTGCTTTGAGGAAAGACAGATAAAAGAAAGTCAGCAATAAAAGCCTACGGTAGATGCAGAATTCACGAAGAGCACAGTAAGTCAGCTGTTATAGGTAACTGCACTTTTGGAGGGCTGACAATAAAATAAGTGCAAAGCTAATTCTACAAAATGACTCAATCCAAAGAAACCATCAGCAAAATGAAAAGGGAACCCACTGTTCTCCCAGATATGGGAGAACATATTTGTCAATGATAAATTGAACAAAGGTTTAATCTCCAAAATATATTTAAAAAAAAACACTTATATGACTCAACACCAGAAAGACAAACAGTCCAATTAAAAATGGGCAAAGAACATGAATAGACACCTATTTAAAGGGAACGCATACAGATGGCCCATAGACATAAATAAAATGCTCAGCATCACTAGCCAAAAGAGAAATATGAATTAAGCCCTGACTAGTGTAGCTCAGTGAATTGAGCATGGGCCTGCAAACCAGAGTATCATGGTTTGATTCCCAATCAGGGCACATGCCTGGGTTGCAGGCCAGTTCCCAGCAGGGGACACATGAGAGGCAACCATACATTGATATTTCTCTCCCTCTCTCCTTCCATTCCCCTCTAAAGATAAATAAATAAAATATTTTTTAAAAAGAAATATGAATTAAAATGACAATGAGATTCCACCTCACACCTGCCAAAATGGCCATCATTAATAAATCAACAAACAAGTGCTGGCAAAGGTGGAGAAAAGGGAACCCTAGTACTTTGTTGGTAGGAATGCAGACAAGTGCAACTACACTAGAAAACAGTATGGAGGTTTTGTCAGAAAATTAAAAATGGAACTGCCTTTTGGCTTAGTGGTTCCACTTCTGGGAATATATCCAAAGAATCCTGAAATACTAGTTCAAAAGAATATATGCACCCTTATGTAGATAACACCTAGTATTATTTACAATAGCCACGATTTGGAAATAACCTAATTGTCCATCAGTAAATGAGTGGATGAAAAAGTTGTGGTACATTTATACAATGAAATACTATGCACCAGAAAGAAAGAAGGAATTCCTATCTTTTGTGAGAGCATGGATGGTATAGGAAAATATCAAGCTAAGTGAAATAAGTTGGGCAATGAAAGACAAGTACCATATGATCTCTCCTATAACTAGAATCTAAGAAACAAAATAAATTAACTATATAGAACCAGAAGCACCGAAATAAGAAACAGATTAATTACTGTAATAGGGGAAGGAGGAGGGTGGAACTAGTTGAAAGAAGGTGAAGGTTTTAGGCAAAGAACACACGTGCATCACCCATAGACATGAACAACAGCGTGGGGACTGACTACGGAAGCGTGGGCTTAGGAGATGTGGGGTAAAGAGGGAAAAATTGGGACAGCTGTAATAGTATAAACAAAATTTAAAAAATAAATTTGTGACCCCCCCAAAATAAATAACCAAATAAACAAATAAAATTACTGGAACTATAGGCTTAGAAGTACACTTTCTCACCAAAGTCAATATCGCCACGTGTCCATCTGGACCCCTTTTCAAGGACCATGGAAATATCATCACTCGTGAGATTTGAAAGGGTGTTCGTTGGCATTGGGCTGCAGGTTTAGAGCATGGACGGGATATTTTGAATTCTGGAAGAAAAATAAAGTTGGACATTTGTTTATCTCATTTTACAATCGTCTTCATCTCACTCCCTACAGGTGTCTTGTTTGGACATGAACAAGGAGTCAGAGTGACTGTGAAGTTAAGACTCGGACACAAGGGATATTTGAATGGGAGAGGGAGAAACATCACTCTTCCCAGGTTGTTTTCCCTCCTAGAGGATCCTGGGATGGAGGAAGAGAGAAAGAGAGACAGAGAGAGAGATGGATTTATCCGAAATCAATGTAGCTCTTTCGATGCAAATGAGCTGGTGCTGCTTGCTCTGGTAGAAGCTTAAGTCCAACACAGGTAGATAATAAATAATACAGGAACAGTTTTTTAAGGCAGTGGTTTTCAACCCTGGCATTTTAGAATGACCTAGAAGAGCTAATTTATAATAATCCAATTCTGGGTCCTAACCCAAACCAATTAAATCAAAATTTCTGGAAAGAGAAATCTCCATAGGTAATGTTAATAAGAAGCAAGGGTTATACAATTACTGGTGTAAGGGTATGTAGAACAAGATGAGGTATATCTTGACACAGTTGAATATTTATCATGTTGTTTGAATTTGTGAAGTCTGAATTTGTAAGCATGCTACGGTGATAAATAGCATCCAGGTCTTGAACACCATAAACAGATATAATAAACATTATGAGAAGACCCATTGACCTCAAGACACTTATTTGAATATAATGAGATTCCTCCAGATACTAAATATTCTTTACATGCTCTGACAGAACGCTACATCTTAAAGGCTAAGTACACAACTTGTTTTCTCATGCCAACAATGTGTATTTGATCACTTGTCAGACATTTAACCAATGAAATCTTCACATTATTGTTAACATTGCATGTGAGGGGAAATGTGAAGACAACTTGAAATATTCCAAGATGCGTGCTGTCGTTCTGAACTACACGGGAGCTCTAGTTAGGTTCTGCACTAAGGCTGTGGTGATAACTGGACATATCTGAATGTTTTAGCTTATTTCTAAAATTAAGTTAATGTTCACCATGCGTGACCATATAGTATGGTCAGTTTAAAGAGGAAGTTAAACATAAAATAACAATGTATAGTGCGGATATGAGTATAATTTAGTAGGAAGCTAGTTGTATACACTACTTGGCCCAGGTTTTCCTTGATACTTTTCTTATATTGGACACACACACATTTAGTTTTAAAAGCTGAGTACCAGATACAAGACTAAAGGTTTCAGAAGAACATGTGATAAAGCTGAACTAGTTTATTTGCACTCCCTGGAGTAGGAAATACAGTCTCCACTCAGAGCCAGGGTTATGAAGGTGAAGCTGTAGTCACCCTGAAAAGTGATGATCCATCTTACCTAAAATCAAGGGAATAGAGGGATAGAGAAAAATTCAGATAGGTATGAAGGAATCTGATTGTAAAAGGTGCTAACTCTTCACATCAGAAGTATATTTCAGGGAAATCAAGATTATGTAGCCAGAAATGCCTGGGAGGAGTATTAAAAATTAAGATGGATTAAGTAGAGAGAGTCAAAGCTTCATAAGAGAGTCTCTAGAGGCATCAGCATGACCCCAAAAGAACCAGCAAGTGGCCATTGCTAGATCTAGTTTTAGAGAGGTCTCGTGTTTGGGAAGAAGATACAACAGTAACTGCAACCTTCGTGGAATAAAAGGCGAGGCAAGACCAGGTATACCTCAGTGGATGCCAAAGTGGGCAGATGAGCAGATGGCTAGTAAGGACCAGATGTTCCCTTCTACAATCCTACAGGCATCACCACCACTCCTTCATCTTTTAGGGAAAACCAAGCATATGGTACAAAGAAACTCCGTGTGGCTAACATTTTTTTACCATCCAACCAAACCAAATTGAGTTTAAAATAGAAATGACTTCATTGTGTAGTGTTCAAGTCAAACTTCCTGCTCAACTGAATCTGTGGCCTCGATTTGTACCTAATTCGGAATGTGTATCAATAGCATAAACACACACACACATGTACAGAAGAAGGAACTTTTCTGAATCTCTCTAGGTTGTTGATTGTCCAGAATTCAAGTAAATTTAGCTCTGTTAAACTTATCGTAGAAAATCTAAGTAAATCCTTACCCTACTTCTGGATTTTCCATGTCCCTTCTTGTTACCCAGTGTTCTTCACTATTTGCTCAATGCTAGACGCACTTGAACCTCAGGTGTGCCACAGCTTCCCAGTTGATTCTCATTGATCAGGTCACCAACCTGAGACCATGTAGCTCATATATTAGGCAAATTCAAATTAAACTATACTCTTTATACTGTATTAGTCAGTAAAATGGTGAACAGCGTGACATACACACGCAGTTCCATTATGCATCGGTAATTCATGGAATGCTTCAAACCAGTGTGTGACAGAATGAAGTCCCCAATATACCCATTGACTGAAGTGTTGGCTTGTCCCTTAAGGAGACTAACAAAACTGGGTCCCTAGAAAAAAGCAGAGAGAAGGTCAACTGGTAAATAAAATTAGATGGAGAGAGAGAATTATCAGGGATCAGGAGAGCAGTGGGTCCCTCTATCTCGGAAGAGTACAGAGCACAGCGAATGTCAGCAGAGGACGAGCTGCCTCAGAGTAAGGACCTGCCTGCTTTGCCCTGCCATTCAGCAACGTCTGTGCCCATGTAACCCCACCCCACACATCACCAAACACACACACACCAGTTAAAAAAAAAGGTAGACCTAAATTCCCTGATAGAAAGCTAGTGCATGAAGAGACTATCTTCAATGCCATTTCAGCTAACCACTATTTTTATCCAACGTGAAAAGTAAGCTGGTGCAACAGAGAGACTCAAAATTACAGTGGCTAAAGAAAATGGAAACATACAAGTATATTTTTGCACATAATAGCGCTTATATCTCAGGATGCAGTACTGCAGGGATGGTTAAAAGGAAGAGAGGAAAGAGATGGGCCGCTCGCCTGTGGTGGAACTGAACTGGGACAGTAAGGGTGTCCCCACAGGTGGGGTCAGCAGCACAACCCCTACTAAACAAGGCAAAGGGGGGAAAAGCAGCCTAAACTTTATTTTCTTTTCTCCTAACTCAGAGTGGCCATGCATCAGGTGCAAAAAAGGAGACATTCATGAGCAAGGTAAAGTCTGTCCTGTTAAACAAATGCCTGATGGGATGAAGGTCAGCATCTGCTCTGTCATTGGAGTTTGGCATGAAACAGACAAATCTGAACAGAGGCTTCTGAGGTGGGTATCAGAAGAGGAGAGAAGTTCTTTGGTGGGGTATTTGCTGTGTTGTTACAACCTCAGTAGCATCATTTAGACGAGTGATTTTCAACCTTTTTCATCTCATGGCTCAAATAAATTAATTACTAAAATTCTGTAGCACACCAAAAATATAGTTCTTGGTAGATCTGACAAGAAGCAGGAACAATTTTTGGTTGATTTACAAAATAATAACTGTATTAGTAATTACCTACCCTTTTTTGCTCCAAAGTGGCTTTTTAAAAATCGGGTACCTATACTTGTATATAAGAATTCTAGCCCTGGCTGGTGTAGCTCAGTGGACAGAGCATGGGCCTTCGGACCACACGATCACGGTTCGATTCCCAGTCAGGGCACATGCCCGGGTTGCAAGCCAGTTCCCAGCAGGGGACTCACGAGAGGCAACTACACATTGATGTTTCTCTCCTTCTTTCCTTCCCTCTAAAAGATAAATAATTTTTTTAAAAAAGAATTAAAAATAAAATAAAATAATTTAAAAAAGAATTCTGATACCAAGAATTAACCAATCAGATGCAACCTTTTTGTACAACTTGATCTATAAGATTCAACTGTGTTATATGACCTGTATATTTATGGTTCAAAACAAGAGCATTCACACTGAACAGCTACTGTTGTGTTGGTTGTTGTCATTTTTTGACCATATAAGAGAAAAGAGGTCAGTGCCCCTGACTAAGCCATCAGATACTGTATGTTTTAAAAATTCTTGCACCACACTGGTTTAAAAATGCTGATTTAGACCCATCTGCATATTCATGAACAACTTGTTATAGATGTGAACTAATTTGGTATATTTTTACCCTTTACACACTTTCGTATAAAAAGTATCTTTGAACCCATGAAATTCAACTTGAAGTTGAATTTCATGGGTTCATTCGTAGACTTAATATTTTTACATATTTCTGAACATTTACACTTCCTTTCTCACTCTGCAGCCACGAGCTGGCCTCAGCGCACTGAAAGACATTCCGCACTGTAAATATACTGCAACACCACAAAGTCCGGAATGCACAGCATTGGAAGAGTGAAATGGCTGGAAAGGATGAAGTCTAATTATCCACAGGTAATAACCAAAATCTGTGTCTAGATATTTACATATAAAGAGTTCCTAATATCTGGACTGTCACAGATGTAAGTCACATTATCGCTTGTGAATTGCTTCCATTAGTTACTTCCTTACTTCGTTTTGGCTTTAAGAGGACTCTGTGTGAGCTCATGGGACTCCACTGCTTCGGGGTGAGAGAGAAAGGAGCACTTTTCCGTGGGTACATTGCAGGGATTTTGTTGATACACATCACACTTCTACCCCAGGTTATGCTAAATGAGTGACTAAAATGATCCTCGGGGAACTTACCTTATATGCAGGCTCAGTTAGAAACCCAAGTGTCTAAAATCAGCCCTGTTCATCGCATTTTCCAATCTCTCCCTGTCCGTGTCATTTTGTCTCCAGGAGCCTATGGGTGTGTCTTACCCTCCACATTCTTTGCCTACCACTGAGATACAATTAATTCTTAAGAGAAATATCTGTAGCGTCATGCTCTAGCAAAGCGATGGAACTTTAACCTCCCCAGAAGTATAAAAAGGCTGAAGGGTTGAATTAAAAATACAAGATCACATTTCCTTGGTTGCTGACAGAAATGAAACAATTAGTTCTGTCGCATACGTGCACTTTGGGGCATATTTAGTTGGTCGTTGATATTTTTCAATAATACCTTCTCTGGGGCTTTCCTGTCTCTGGTGATCAGCTGATAATCTTCAAATCCCTTTGCCCTTTTCTCTTTCATGCAGATATTTAAGCTTCTTCATTTATGGGTTTACATAATTTATTCACTGAATGCTTGTCAGAGCTGCAACTTCTATTTTTTTTTAAGAGCTTTTCTTGGGCACTTGCTAACTAAAATTTTCACCTGCATTGGAAGAAACTTAGTCTGGGTTGCAATTATGTCTGAATAGCTCATTCAAAAGTGAAAAATTCAGGTTACTCTCTTAAACTCTACAAGAAATTATTTAACGGGCCTCAATAGTACCTAAAGGTGGTGACTCTGCTAGTCTCTAGGCAAATGTAGTGCCCAGCCCACACTCCCTGGCTCCAGGGTACATAGGTTGAGAGCATCTCGTAAGAAAAGTGTGAACATAAATCATTTGCAACAGGAGGTAACCATCAGATGAGTAACATCTGAGTCAAGGCCTATCTTTGCCATGCTCACTGTGAAACCTTGGGCAAGTTACTCATTTTGAACTTGGTTTTCTCATTTGCCTAACAGGATAATAAAAATAATGCCACCTCTGAGGCAGGAATAGGAGCATAAACTTACAGTTCTTAGTGTCTGGCACACAGTAAGCATTACATAAATGTCAGCTATTTTTACTATTATCCTTAAGGCAGAATCAAAATGCAGGGTTGTGCTCAGAACCACGGGGGGAGTTAAGAGGAGGGAGAAAATGTATCTCTAGATTTAAAAGGCAAAACATGAGCGACTGCCGAGGTGCTAAGTGAACTGGTTGGATTTTCTCTGGTCTGGCCAGCTGTTAAGATGGGTACATGTGTGTGCACATGTGTATGAGTAAGTGGGGTGAAAGGCATGTTCAAAGACAGTTCCAATTTGCGTTTTGTTTCAATTAGTTTCCAAATAAAGGACTACTCTCATTAAAATCAATGTATGATTTATATCATCTATAAATCTTTCTTTGCAACATAACTTTTGAGTACTTAAAAAGAAAGTGTTGTGGAGATTGTGGGAACAGACAGGATCAAAGGGAAGGGTGAGAATCAGACCCAGAAAAGTAGGAGAGCCCCAGTGCTGGGGCGACTCAAGATTACCCTGTGGGTTCTCTGCCACAATGAATAGATGGTAGCTGCTTGTTCTCCTCCTTCTCCTCCTCCTCCTTTTTTAATGCTTCCCCTCGAGATTCAGGGTTCTTGTTATGATCCTACCACTGTCTCTTGGTGGGATCTGCCGTTCTCCCACTGTAACAATGTCAGCGTCAAAAAAACAAACACCAGTGACATCACAAGTAATCGAATGGCTTCCTGTGCAGGAATATGCTAGCAAGGGGAGCCCCTGGATAGCAGGGCCCACCACCAGCAAGAGGAAGAGGAGAAGGGAGAAAGCGTGGTCCTGCAGGAGTCCACCCACGGGATGATCTCATATTCCGGGGTGCAGACTAATTTCGGGAAGACTCTCTTGCTGCAGGGGAAGAAGAGCAGGCCTAGGTGAGTCGCCTTACATGATGCGTGCACCCAACAAATGAGTCTGTTACCGAACAAAGGGTCCGAGGGGGGGCAATACTTGGCCCACCGAGGGATGCCAAAAACTGCTACAGAAAACAGGGGCCCCTCCCAAGGACGATACACTAATATCTATACGGCTCTTCTGTCCGCCGCCAATTGGAAACACATCTCTCAATGCCAGAGATTTGTGAAAAGGAAACAAAATGTTTATTTAATGCTATTCAAGCCTAATGCCTTCCTTAAAATATTAAAGTCTTTAAGGGTATACACCTACACACACACACACAGCGCTCCCTTCTCCCACTGTCCCAACTCCGGGTACCGTAAATCAGGAAAAGAGCACACGTCNTCCCTTTGGAGAAAACTCCAAATATTACACCACTCCCCCAAATGCAAAACATTCCTTATTGCAATGATACTTTCATGCAACAAACACATTCCAAAAGGCACTCATGATACAGGGTGCAGCCAAGGGGGGGCCCAGAAAAGATTTGGAATGGTGTCCAGAACTCAAAGTGTACAGGAATATTGGAGGAAACATTAAGATATCCTCACCTCCCCCCCCCCACAAGGTGTCAGTTGGGGGAAGGGAGGAATGGAGCAGGGCCATTGAGAGCTGTTTTGCATAGCAACAGTTTTGCAGCTAACCTCTGGAATGGTTATTTAACATATCTATAACCTTTAACTGGTTTCATAGATATGCTAAAGAGCTGTGGCCAAGTTTTGGGCCCGAGAGAAGTGAGTGGCAGCTAACTAGACAGGAACTGGAGCTGCTTCTCTGAGAGATAGTGCCTGGGAGAGAGGCATGTGGCTTTAGCGGAGTGAAGACCCCCTCTTGCCCAGGTGAGGGGGAGAGCAACCCTGTTTGGGAAAGATGTAGACCCCTGTAGCCATTAGGAGGGAGAGTCATGCAGTTTCAGCAGAGTGCAGACCCCCTCTTGGCCAGGTAAAAGGGAAGACCATGCAGCTTTGCCAGAATGAAGATCCCTGCAGCTAGGTAAAGAAGAAAGACGTGCACTTTTGGTGGAGTGTGGCTTTGGTAGAAGAGGTCCACGCGGCTTTGGCGTGCTCCCTTTGACTGAGTGGCCTGGAAAGCAGGAGAGACTTTGACTAGAACTTGGTACAAAGAACTCTTGCCAGTGAAAGTTGCCTCATGACTTTGGATTAATTGGAGATCCTGCCTGGACAGGCAGGCGACACAGCCCACAGTGCCAGCGACCTGAAAATGGATGTGTGCTCTTTTCCTGATTTACGGTACCCGGAGTTGGGACAGTGGGAGAAGGGANAGGAGAGACTTTGACTGGAACTTGGTACAAAGAACTCTTGCCAGTGGAAGGTGCCCCATGACTTTGGATTAATTGGAGATCCTGCCTGGACAGGCAGGCGACACAGATCACGTGCCAGCGACCTGAAAAACGGACGTGTGCTCTTTTCCTGATTTACAGTACCCGGAGTTGGGACAGTGGGAGAAGGGAGGCAGCTGTGTGTGTGTGTGTGGGTGTATACCCTTAAAGACTTTAATATTTTAAGGAAGGCATTAGGCCTGAATAGCATTAAATAAACATTTTGTTTCCTTTTCACAAATCTCTGGCATTGAGAGACGTCTTTCCAATGGGCGGCGGACAGAAGAGCCCTATAGATATTAGTGTATCGTCCTTGGGAGGGGCCCCTGCTTTCTGTAGCAGTTTTTGGCATCCCTGGGTGGGCCAAGTATTGCCGCCCCCCCCCCCCCCCCCCTTTGTTCGGTAACAGTAGGAGACTGNACCCCCGAGACCCTTTTGGACACTCATCCAAAATCTTCAAGTACACTCATCTTCAAAGCTTGAAAATGTTTTATTACCTTGCAAAAATTCAGACCTTCTATTTATCATGAGCGTGAGCCTGCTACACCTTATGATTATCTGTTACCTGCAGAAGTTTACTTATGAGGTACTTCGTTTTCCTGGGCCACTTCCATATTAACCAGATCTCAATAACGGAGCATGGGCTCATCCCCTTTGGGTCTTTTCTCTTCCTGTGAGTTTCAACCCTAGANAACTAATTCCTCAAACTGCCTTTATGTTTGTTAGAGGAAATTGCCATGTATACTGATCCTCAAACAATTCTTGACAGGAAGTGTTCACTGTAACACACAAATGTATTTAGTAAATATTTAATTATTTGTCATGAACTTTCACAACCATGTTCATGTTCACGTGGCAGTACCCTGTGAGATTTTCAAAGAACTCAGATATACATACATATGAGAGCATTGAATTCAAAGAGCTGCACGAACTATTTTGAAAAACCAAAAAAATGTATGAAAACATCCCTTCGAATATGATTAAGATGTTTATTCTATTTATGAAGTTCTTTACAAATTAATCAAGCATGGTTTTTCTTACCACTCAACTTTTATTAGGACTGGTAGATAGAAAGATAACAGCTTTTCCAAAGATCATGGCATTAAAAATAAGAAAATAAACAATATTTAAACAAGATACATATTCTATCAATATACAAAGATACAGTTCTTTCTCTTCTTAGATCCTACATTATTTGGTAAAACTCAGAAACTAACCACCAATTCACATTCATGATTTAATGACATTACTACATTCAAATCATATTCAAATTGATTCAAAACTAGGTGCTTTTGTTCTGTGGATGACTGAGCGGAAATTATTTTGTGACGCCTCTTCTGATTCACAGGTAAAAGTAATCCCCCGCTGATTTTAGTTTCATAGCAATAGGTTAACCATTGTTGCAAAACAAACAAACAAAATCACTGTATCCTATTTAGTCACAGGCCTGTCTCCTCTAAGAATAGAAGCTTATCTGCATCATGGTGGTCTCAACACTCAGTACCAGGCGACCCCTGTAGATAGCGGAACTCCATGTGCTGGGTCTTCCTGTGAAATGATCAGACAGTTGCAGTATGGTACAACTGTTGCAGGCTGATATGACCGCTGCCACAATACAATCTAACAAAATTGTCTCACGTGCCATTAAAGACAACTAAGCACTACCAAAGCCATCATACAGAATAAAATCCCAAAGGAACTTTTGGGGCAGTGCTACAGTGAATGCACGATAGGGGGTGTTTGAGTCATTTTTCACGGAATATTTGCTCTTTAGATGTTACAGTAACAGGACTAAAACCAGTGGGGTGCTGTGGCCCACTCCCACCGGCGCAGGCAAGCTGATCACGGGCACCTCTCCCCAGCTCTGCACTCACGGTTCTCGTGTTGGTATCTGAAATTGGCCCTGGTGGGGATATTTACACCAAGGAAAAAGATGACTATTGAAAATCAAGGCTTTCCTTCACCAGCTCCCTAGAGTCATTTAAAAAAAAAACACGTTTATATAATGATGTTTATACACTGCTGCATAAATTACAGTAAGATAGTTGAAAAGAAAAGGAAAATACTTTTATGTCTTTAGAATAAAATAAACGACACGTTACATTTTTTTTCACATGCTCTCTGTGAAAGCATGGTTTGCAGGCTTACGATAGTTTCAGAGTGATTGTTTTACTCCTTTCCTGGTTCCTGGGAAGCTCCAGAGCAAGTAGCAATAAATAATTCAAAGCTCCCAATGAAAGATCCTCCATGAAGACATACGATAAATTCACCCCAGTGATAACTTTGACATGGGGTCAAGGCATTTTTAAGCATTTCTCCCTTAGCTGATAGTCTGATCATTACACATCACAGATAATAGCTCTTGTCACATGTTATAAATCAGTGCATAGTAAAAATGAAATCCCAACTGGAAGGCTGTTGTGCCAACCAGGTGAGCACCACTGCAGCGTTCAAATGACCCGAGGTGACACTCACTCGCAGAAATACCAACCAAATTCAAAGGACAGCTTTGCTGGATTGAGTCCGGTTTTGCTTAGTACAAATTAATTTCACAGTTCCCTTTTCTACCCGTGATCTCCAAGGACCCATGTCCTACTGCCAATAAATAAAACTTCATTTGTTTCTTAGAATAATTATTTGTGTGAAAAAGAACTTGCGGACGCCACTTTTTATAGCCCGCTGCTATTTGTCCTCTACCGGAGCTCTCCAAATTCATTAGCGCTTAGCAACCACTTTTGTACCAGACAATTATCTTCCTAATCCAATCAATTTGTCTACATTTCCACGGCTGCACAGCCTTTAAGCTGGGAGGCAACCTGCCTGGATAACTGGAAGAGGCCAAATTTCCATGTTAGAGGTATTCTTTTAAGCTTTTAAAATTGTAAAAACCTGACACATTCTTTAATAATATTCTTTTCTAATAACCTTCCCTCACCCTTGTCAGGCTTCAGGGACCATGGAAAAGGTTTTTACATAGTTTTAGGCGAGTAAATTCAATGTTTCCTCTGAATTACTACGGGTGGGCGGGGCCGGGGGGAGGGGGGCGCGCTCAGGAGAGAGCGTTGCTGGGACCCCTTAGCGACTTTTATGAGAACTGGTCCCTGAGCTCCCAGTGTTCGCCTGCAGGCAGGAGCTGCTTATACCTGGGGGTGAGGCTCTAATTGGGAACACTTCCTGAAGGCAGGTGATGGCTGGTGAGGAAGGGAAGGAGCAAAGGTCAGGAGCACCGAAGAGTGCGTTTCCCCAGAGCCCTAATAGAAAAATGTGGAAAATGGGAGACGCCCGCTGCACTTGTCAGAGGGTGTTTCAAAGGGCTATTTGGTACCTTAGAGATTTGCGCCTCTAAAGACATGAGGAACTAAGAAGAAGACATGGATTTATAATGTTTTGGGGTTTTTTTGTTTTGTTTTTTTGTTTGTTTTTAGGTCTCCTCTAGATTTGTGAGATGTCTCCGTAATTGGAGAAGTTAGTTACCCTGGAGGTTGAAAAGCCAACCCCGCCTAGTGATGGATTGATTCAGTCAGGGGGAGGACAGAGATCGGACGTGTTTGAGTAGGAAACCTGACTCACAATTTCGGAGGCTCGCACCTTTGGCTGAATTTTTCATTTCTCACAGCCCTGAACGTTGGACTTATGACATTGTGGTTAAAATATCAGCTGGCATATATCAAACATTTATATGAGTCTGGCACCAAATGAGAAGTTTTACCTCTTTCATTTGTTTTAATCCTTCCAAAAATTCTTTGAGGTATATCTCACTGTTACCGAACAAGGGTCCGAGGGGGGGGGGGAATACTTGGCCCACCAAGGGATGCCAAAAACTGCTACAGAAAACAGGGGCCCCTCCCAAGGACGATACACTAATATCTACAGGGCTCTTCTGTCTGCCACCAATTGGAAACACATCTCTCAATGCCAGAGATTTGTGAAAAGGAAACAAAATGTTTATTTAATGCTATTCAAGCCTAATGCCTTCCTTAAAATATTAAAGTCTTTAAGGGTATACACCTACACACACACACACACACACAGCGCTCCCTTCTCCCACTGTCCCAACTCCGGGTACCGTAAATCAGGAAAAGAGCATACATCCGTTTTCAGGTCACTGGCACATGATCTGTGTCGCCTGCCTGTCCAGGCAGGATCTCCAATTAATCCAAAGTCATGTGGCACCTTCCACTGGCAAGAGTTCTTTGTACCAAGTTCCAGTCAAAGTCTCTCCTGGTTTCCAGGCCACTCAGCCAAAGGGAGCATGCCAAAGCCGCGTGGGCCTCTTCTACCAAAGCCGCACTCCACCAAAAGCACGTCTTTCTTCTTCACCTGGCCGCAGGGATCTCCATTCTAGCAAAGCTGCGTGGTCTTCCCCTTCACCTGGCCACCAGGGAGTCTGCACTCTGCTGAAACCGCGTGGCTCTCCCTCCTAATGGCTACAGGGGTCTACATCTTTCCAAAACAGGGTGACTCTCCCCCTCACCTGGCCAAGAGGGGGTCCTCACTCTGCTAAAGCCACATGCCTCTCCCCAGTCACTCTCTCAGAGAAGCAGCCCCCAATTCCAGCCTGGTTAGCCGCCACTCACTTGTCCCTGGCCCAAAACTTGGCCACAGGTATTTAACATATCTATGAAACCAGTTAAAGGTTATAGATATGTTAAATGACCGTTCCAGAGGTTAGCTGCAAAACTGTTGTTATGCAAAACAGCTCTCAATGGCCCTACTCGGTTCGTCCCTTCCCCCAACTGACACCTTGGGGTGGGGGGTGAGGATATCTTAATATTTCCTCCAATATTCCTGTACACTTTGAGTTCTGGACACCATTCCAAATCTTTTCTGGGCCCCCCTTGGCTGCACCCTGTATCATCACCATTATCTTCTTTTTAGAACAAGGAATTGCAGTTTTACAGAGATTACATAGTTTTCTCTAAGTTACATTGCTAGCAAGTGGCAGAGTTAGAATTCCAGCCCAGGAAACCCCATTCCAAAGCTCGCATTCTGATCACTACTTCTCACCTAGTTGACAGTGACATGAAATATGTATGACAAGTAGCAGTTGGCTATTGCTGTGTGACAAAAATGCCATACCTTCAATGGCTTAAAGAAACATCTATTTATTAGCTCACTCTACTCAGGTTCAGGAGTCTAAGATAGAATCTGGGTTTTCTGCCTAAGACTGAATCACTGTTTCTCACTTAGACACTCTGAGGAAAACATTGCTTTCAGGCCCATCACTGTGGTTGGCAAATCTCAGTTGCTTATAGTTGTAAGCCTGGGGTGCCTATTTCCCCTTATACTGTCGTCTGGTCATTATTTTTCACTCCTGGAAGCTCTTTTCTGGGAAGTTCACAAAATGAATGTCTGTGCTTTCTTCCAGGCTCGCCAGAGTAGGTATTTCCAACTTCTTTTTGACCAGTGGAAAAAACCTCTCTGCCCTTAAGGGGCTGTGTAATTAAATCAGGCCCACTTGCATAATCTGCCTTTCTCAAAGTCACATAAGTGCCACGGAGTAGAACCTGATCGGAGGAATAAAATACTTCCTACTTGTGGACCTGCGTATCTACGTGAGGAGCAAAAAGTCTTGGACACCATCTCAGGGTTCTGCCTACCACATGAGGAGTAAGTGAAAATCCCAGAGGGTTGTGAAGATTCAAGGTAATAATCTTAAATAGTGAATTTAATATCTTGATTAGCATGTAACACTTTAAACATGGTAGCAATGATGGCGATGCCATCAAAAGAGATTTATCCTCGCACCTAAGGGACAAACAGAACCCAAAGCAGGAAATGAAATCAGATTCTGAGTCAACCAACACAGGTGAAGAGCGAGACTGAGGTGTGCAATGAGAGTTAGGATTCTGTTGCTGGACACCAATTTTTATAACTTGCAAGCTCTATGTTTTTGGACACTGACAGCTTGTCAGGTAGGGGCCATATCAATTTTGAAGGCACAGCGTGGGGGTCAACATTATCCTTATTGATACTTAGGCTCTGTATTGACAGTTTAATTGCATCCACAGTGTGAAGCTTCTCACCAGCTCAACCTGATATTCCTGGGAAAAACAATTCCTTCTCTAACTTAAGAATTCTGTCAGTCCCCTTCATATATTACCAACATTCTTAATACTAGTTCATTGTTACCTACTGTCTACTATTATCAATTAATACATCTCCCAATAGGATTTTATAACATCTCTGTGGTATATTATTTTAGGGACTAATAAATATATATTATATCTATATACACATACATATATATGTATATATCCAAAAACAGTCCTTAATATGTACAGGTTTTCAAGTGGTACAAGAGCCATGGCAGATGCCTAATATAAATTATGACCATGTCAGATGAAGCTTCGGTGTAGTCCTATCAGATCAGATTGTATGGGAGCTCATAATTTTTTCTCCTCTGTATTTTATCACAGTTTATGTAAAACCAAACTGTAAACAAGAATATAAGATAGAATGTGCTACTATTAATCCTCAGATTTTGCCACAAAGCAATAATTATTAAGATATAAAGATTCTATATCAAGAATCTTTGGCATTAATGAGAATAATAATTGTGGAATGAAAATGAGCTTCCTTCTTTCCTAAACATTTAATAATGATCTCCTTTGTGTGAGGCACTGGTGATATGTAGCAGGGATAAATAAGATCTGTTCTCAAGGAGATTCTGTTGAATTTAGGGGTAAAACAGAGAAGTAAATCAATGACTAAAAAGTTTGATGACTTACGCTCAGAAAGCTATAGGGATAATGTTGTTTCAAAATCCTAGAAGTGGTGGAACCTTTGACTGTAGATTGTATGTTGGATCAAAGCATAGACTACCAGCCCTGGCTGGTGTAGCTCAGTGGATTGACTGCGGAATTGCAGACCACACGATTGTGGTTCGATTCCCAGTCAGGGCACATGCCTGGGTTGCAGGCCAGTTCCTAGCAGGGGACTCATGAGAGGCGACCATACACTGATCGCTTTCTCCTTCTCTTCTTCCCTTCCCCACTAAAGATAAATAAATAAAATCTTTAAAAACAAAAAGCATAGACTACCAACTTATCCCACCTCTCACTTTTTCTGTTTTGTAGCACATATAATTAACTTTATAATTCACTTACGTTTAACAAATGAATGAGAAAAATACATATCTAGCAAGTAATTGTCTATCTGCCTATTAGTATATTTCTTCATTTCTCTTAATCACCCTAAAAAATGTAAGTCTGTCCATACCATTCTCCCCCTAAGACCCAGCTTTAGAGAGATCCTGCTCTACTCCTGGCTTAGAATTCAGACCTGATTCCATCAACCTAATCTATTGGTTCTCAACCAGGAGCATTTGTTCCCTCTAAGGAACATTTAGAAATACCTGGAGACTTTTTTTGTGAGGAGGGAGAGGGTAGAGTGTGTTGCTACCGGTATCTGCTGGTACAGTTCAGGGATGTTACCACGCATCTACAATGCAGAGGACAGTATCTGTTCCCAGAAAAAAAGATTATCTGGCCAAAGGGTCAGTAGTGCAGATAGTGAAAACCCTGATCTAATCTCATCTTTCTAACCCCTAGAATTAGTTCAGAAAGGAGCACCTGATCTAAACTGATCTCATCAAACCAAAGGTTAGAGGTTTTTCTTGATGGTCATGGGAAATGAATCCTATCAGAGGGATATAAATGTGGAAGAATCCATTGAACGTGGGACTGTCTGGAGGTGAAACCTAAGGAGACAATTTGAGACCATGAAGAGAAAGTTATATGAGAGATCAGAGTTTACTTTAAGGAGGTTTAGCTAAGAAATATAAAAAGAGATTAGTGTGATTGGAGCAAAGAGATTAAACACAGTCTGAAGCTTTCCCTACCTCTGAAACTTTAGTAACATAATCCACTCAAATACTTTAAAATTATTTAAATCTTGTGTTTGTAATAATTCACAACCAAAGCTCTTCAATTTGATAGAGAATAAATGAATTATAATTAAGACAGATAAAATAAGTGAAGGGAGGAACGAACAAATGTGAAGGCAGTTATGAATCAGTATGATTTATTTCAGCATCCCACCTCTGACATACTCCAAGGACTAGCAGGAACGCCATGTTATAGAAAGGCAGAATTGTTGATGCCACTGTCATGGTCAAAAAAATTTCATTGATTCTCAGTAAAATTCATCTTAGCATCCAGAGATCCCTTGATCTGAATGATGCTGTGCTCCCACCCCCAATTCCCCACATCTCTGAATGTTTTCCACAAACTTTATCTCCTCTGAAAAGGCTTTCTGGATCTCACTGCAGTTTGGAACTTTAATCCACATTAAGAATATGGCCTGAGCTGGCTGGTGCAGCTCAGCCAGCCATTGAGTACAGGCCTGCGAACCAAAGCATCATCGGTCTGATTCCCACTCAGGGCACATGCCTGGGTTGCAGGCCATATCCCCAGTATGGGGTGTGCTAGAGGCAACCACACATTGATGTTTCACTCCCTCTCTTTTCCCCTCCCTTCCCCTTTACCTCTCTAAAATAAATAAGTAAAATCTTTAAAAGAAAAGAATATGGCTTAAATAAGACCCACAACACAAATGTGTCCATGAATCTGTGTGCATAGATTGCTCTTACTAAAGTTCATTATAAGATTTTTCTCTTCTCTCCTTCCTCACTTCCTTCCTATGTAGCCAAACACCAGTCCTGCTGCCTGTCTGTTCAGAAGGCAATATTCGAGAGAGAGGTGCTGGGGTAAAGAAAGTAGTTTATTTTCAGTTGCCAGCATCCTGAGAAGATAGGAAACTCTTGTCTCACAGTCCATCTTAACATCTCAACACAGACAGAAGTTTTTATAAGGAGAGAGAGGGAAATCAGAACAAAGAGATCAAGGGGAGGGGGTTGAACAGATTTCTGCAAGAAGACGAGCACAGTGCATTCCAATAAGGCAGGTGATGGTCCATTGTGCACCATCTGGTTTAGTCAGCCTGGCTTTTGTCATCCTGGTTTTTATTTGAGAGTCGGGAAATCTCTCAAAGCTGGGATGACTGAAGGTCAGAGTCTGACTCTTTTCAAACTAGTTCCTAGGATTCTTTCACAAACATGCTGTTTATCTGCTACATATTAGTCCGAGTCAGCATTTACAGAAACAACGGTCAAAAGAATGGTGGAGTGGGTTACCATTTCCCAATATTAAAATTCCCCACTGCTACGCTATTTTATATTGGAATAAAAGGTAACTTCTCCCTCACTATTCTGCATGTCCTTCATATTTAAGTAAACAACATCACCACCTACTCAACTATCCCAAGCAACATGCTGGGAGCTCTATGGATGTCTCCCTTCCCCATCCCTCCCATGTAACCTGTCAGACCTACAGCCATGGCTTCCATCTCAACTAAGGCATTAGTCCACACCATAACCATTCCCTACGTGGGTAATGCAAATAGCCACCACGTGGCGTTCACACTTCCATAATTATTTTTCATAAATTCTTAAAAATGAAAGTAAAAGTCGTGCTATGTTTATTTTTTGACATTCCATTCCACTGATTTGCTTTCTGGTATCTTAAGATTTGAATTATTTTGATATACTGGGCTGATATAGTTTAGAACTAGGCATTTTAATATTTTTCTTAAATATTTTAGTCTTGCATTAATTTATCTTTTTAAATCAACTAAGTAATTTCAATTAAAATTTAATTTAAATAATTTTAATTTACATTAATAAATAAAACAAATAGCATTAACTCCTACAAATCCATTTTGGTTGCTGGATTTTATTCCCTTTATTGGAGTTCTTTAGTGCCTTCTTTAATTCTTCATCTAGGTCTTGTATTTGAGCTGACATGTAGTCAGTGAGTCTAACACTATACTTTCTAACACTACACTTTCTTTTATGTTCCCATCCAGAGCAACCTTGTTAATAAATCAAATGACTTTTTTAAAGGGAAATGTTCCCTGATCATGTAGGTTTTACCCAACTTATTAACAACTGTGTTGTGATAGTGGAGCATTCCTAAAAAATATTAAAGCTATGACATTTGATACATAGGATCCCATCCATTGCCAGAGAACTTGACAAAATTTGTATTGTTCCTCTAAGACACCTACTTCATAACTTTGTAGAAACCATTGAATAGATTTCTTGCATGAATATAATTCAACCACATTCTCTAAAAGAATAAAATATTTTTAAAAATTACTAGTGATTCTCAACATTTTCTACTATAAGGCAAATAATTTCATTTTTAACCATTTCATTAGATGACATATTTTTATGCTTCCTTAAGAATAATCAAAGACAAGAGGAAATAATGATAAAATAATGAAACTTAGAACTTACTGGAAAAAGGGTTAACTGTTGTTTTTCTCACCAGGCCTCCATTAAAGGGACTTGCCTTCCAACTTACTAAGTACTCAATGGTTACCATTTCTGAAGATAGCCTTAAAAATTCAAATTTATTTGTGGCTTAAAATTTACCTGGCACACAAACTAAAACATTATAATAATTATTTTTTTAAAGATTTTATTTATTTATCTTTAGAGGGGAAGGGAAGGAGAGAAGGAGAGAAATATCAATGTATGGTTGCCTCTCATGAGTCCCCTGCTGGGAACTGGCCTGCAACCCAGGCATGTGCCCTGACTGGGAATCGAACCGCGATCGTGTGGTTCACAGGCCCGCGCTCAATCCACTGAGCTACACCAGCCAGGGCTAAAACATTATAATAATTATTGACATTCATTGAACACACACTACATGCTGGGCACTATGCTAAGTGTTTTAAATAATAACATTATTATTAAATGTCAGCAACTCTGTGAGGTAAACTTATTATAATTTCTATTTTACATACAAAGACACTAAAGCTCAGAAAATAAAGTTGCTTTTTTAACTAGATCTAGACTGGCAGATTTAGATTTAAAACTTTTCTTTCAGAACCCAGAATTCACATTATTAATGACCTTGCCTTTCATTCACTTGCTCAGCCATCGAACAAATTGACTGAGGTCCTGTTAGTACCAAACCTTGGGCTACACACTAGGGGCAGAGAAGCAAACAAGATAATGTATCCATCCTCCTGGAGTGATAAATATGTACTATGTACTAATAGGTATTTGTCAATCACGTAAGTTAATATGTTGAAACTTTCATTGCTATTCTTAAGTGCAACAATTTTCATACATTTTTTCAGTTAGTTTCCCTACATCTTTGGATCCATTAAAAATGGACTGAAGTGGTATATTTTCCTTTCTTATCACTCTCAAAATTTTTGAAATAGCAGTGATTTATCTTATTTTTTTAAAATATATTTTATTGATTATACCATTACAGTTGTTCTATTCCCCCCCTTCATTCCCCTCCACCCCCACCGTCCCTCCCCCACCATTCTCCCCCCCTTAGTTTATAACCACGTGTCTCAAGTTCTTTGGATTCTATATTTCCCCCACTATTCTCGCCCTCCCCCCTATCTATTTTCTGCCTACCATCTATGCTATTTTCTGTGCCTTCTCCCCACGTCTCCCCCTCCCACCCCCCTGTTTCTAACCCTCCATGTGTTCTTCATTTCTATGGTTCCACTCCTGATCTAGCTGTCCTCTTGGTTTGCTTTTGTTTTAGGTGTGGTTGTTAATAACTGTGTGTTTGCTGTCCTTTCACTGTTAACATTTTTCATCTTCTTTTNCACCCCAACTGGTTCCCGTCTGCCTGCGCGCCTGGGTCGGGGGCCCTGTCCTGCCCGACCCTACTCGCTGCTGGCTCCGCCTCTCTTACCGTCCCCGTTGAACGGTTAGATGTAGTCAGACTTCTGTATAATTCAATTTTCTGTCCTTTGTTTGTGTCTGTTTCTCCAAACCTTTGTTGTATTCAAACTTGGTTGTGGGAGAAGGCACAGTGTTTCCACCTATGCCTCCAAGTTGGCGGAAGTTCCCAGTGATTTATCTTAGAGTAAAATAAATAAGGAAACATATAAAACAAAGCTGAAGAGTTGTTAGTGGCTTGAGCTCACCCTTCTCCTCATTCCTACCCAAGGCCTGGGTGTGAGAGTGTCAATCAACTTGCTGTGGCTAGAAATGCTAGAAGCACTCCAAATTGGCATTTCTCTGTTTCATGTTCTTCTGTGATCACTGGATTGTGTTTATTCCTTCTATTCACATGTAACAGTATTAAATAATGGTCGTCACAATGATGAATGGATTTAATTTGCTTATTCTTAAATCCATGTCTTACTACAAGCAAATCCCTCACCCTTCATCATTCACTCTGTTCCACTGATAGCATCTAAACTTCAGAAACCCATCCCTGCTTTCATCCTACTATTGCCACTGCTTTCATCCAGGCACACATGTTCTTACACCTGACTATTGCCTGAGCCTCCCAACTGCTCTCCCTGCCTCTAATGCTGCACTTCACGAGGACCCCTATCCCAGCCACTGTGTTATTTGGGAGGGACTAAGGTGGGCTAAAGTGTAAACTGATTATAGCAATTCCATCACACAATATTCCTAGATCCGTAATATCTCACTACATTAAAAACATAGCCATATTTCCAAATTATTACAAGCTCCTTTAACTGGGGATGAACACTCAGTAGTAACTAAATTATAGTGATACTCAGCAAACAGTTGTTGACACTGAACTGAAATAAATATGCAGAGAAAGAAGATTTCTGTCGTTGATGAATACTATCCTCCTTTTATTTCCTTTCTTTCTTCTTCCATCCTTCCCTCCTTCTCTCCCTTAGTCCCTCCCTCCCTCCCTCCCTCCATCCATCCACTCTTAGACTCTTTCTTAAGGGCCCATTATTGCCAGGTTCCTGGTGTTTGGGATCCAATACGACAAAAGTCTTTGCTCTGATGGAACTAAGTTGTCTAATGAAGAAATATCAATCAGAATGAAAATACACTAAATTGATTATGTGACATGGTATCAGATTTTAAGTCCTGTGGGGAAATAAATGGAAATAGAGCCAGGTAAAAACCCAGAACGCTGGAGGAGACCGCTGAAACAGACTCAAGGACTAACCAGAGCACTGAGAATAGGTCTCATTGAGAAGGTGAGATTTGTGCAAATATGTGAAGGACGTGGAATGATAACCTCAGGAAAAATTATTCCAGGCAGAGAAAAGATGTGTAGCGGAGCTATATCATATACGATATCTCCCTTAATCGGATTCTCATCCACTGAACATACAAGTCTAATCTTCTCTGGTGTCCTTTAAAAAATTGAATACTATTGGATATGAATATCTGATTTACCCTATGGAGCATGGCAACCGAATTTGAATTGTAATTTTTATTCACTTGTATTTTTTTCTGTTTCTAAGCAGAAGCTCTTAAGTGCTTGAAGGAAGATTGAACCAGGAGGAGGAAGAAAAGCTGTGAGCGACTCAATCAGAGCCATTGCAGAGGCGGACCAGGGCATGGGAGAGCCCAGGAGCACAGCACCAGGTAAGCCCAGAGTGGCTGAACAAGAGGCACCGACTGTCGATGTGCAGAAAAGCTTTAGTTGAAGAGGTGGCTTTTGGGAGCATTGATTATATGATACAAAGACCAAAGTACAGGTATGAGGAAAAGTAAGAGAAAAACAGAGGCAAATTTTTCCAAATCATACCAAATCAAGAAATAATTAGATTCAACAAATATTATTGTTCTGCGAACAAAGACTTAATTAAGGATTCATAAAAACAGGTGCAAAGTGTGGGAACAATGACTAGGATGGCCTCGGAGTCAGGACTATGAACGTATGTACTTGTCACACCTTGGAAACTATTTTTTTTATTTTTCAAAAAGTCAAATCAAGAATACATTCCATTTTTCTTTCCTACATAATCATTTTACTCTTACAATGGATAGCAGAGTTTTGTTTTTAACAATTTACAAACTCACAGAGCCTTTTCAGAAGGATTTGCATAGATGACATCTAAGATATTGTAAATAAATATCATAAATAGTGTTATGACTTTTACTTGCAGTTTTAGAAAACAAATAATCACACACACACAGAGAGAAATTTAGAACATTCAGAAGATACACTATACAATAGATCTTGTCTTCTTCTTTACTGTTTATATTTTCCTTCTTTCAAATTAAAAAAAAACTTAACTAGGCTATATGGGAAATCCTTTAAGAAATGTATTTCTTAGGTTATGCAGATGATTTGGGGTCACGTAATTAAGGTTGAGAAGAAAGGTGGAGCCAAAAATTTACTAGATGGGCAAACCAACCAAGAAAAAAAAAGTAGGTGGAAAAAAATTTTAAATTCAAGGAAGGAAAGTTTGTCCCTAGTGATTAGTTCCCAGACAGAGAAGATGGCAGAGAAAAAACCAGGAAGGCTGTGCTTCTAGGGGACACGTGTGTACAAGGGAAAGGAACTCACAGAAAAGAAGGCAAACAGACCTCAGGAAAGTAGATGAAGAATTAGAAAAGAGCACACCCTCAGAAAACTTAGGAAATGATGATTTTAAGACACTGTGTTCAATGCTTGTACATGTTACAGAAAAACAAAATACAGTGTGAACTAAGAAGAGGAGTCTCATGAATTCAGTCATTAGAAAGTCATTGGAATTGAGCACGAAGCAATGAGATAATTAGGCAACAAGGTTTTAATGGGATTAGCAATAAAAAACAGGGAGGAAGGAATAATATCATTGGACAGTCGTGTAGGTCAGAGAATTAATTACCTATTAAGCATAAGAAAACTAACTGATTTTGGGGAGTAGGGTTAAGGTAAGTAAAAGGCATGCACTTAAAGGATTAAAGAGAAAGATGGAATAATTATGAAGTAACTATATAATAACAGTAATAACCATCTCTTGAGTTATGAAGTAACTATATAATAACAGTAATAACCATCTCTTGAGTATAGATACTAAATTAAGTGGTTTATATATTTTATCTCTTAATTCCCCTCCAAAATAGTATCAATACCTTCAATTTTCCTAAAAGAACACTGAAATACATATTGCAATTACATGACAAAGATCACACAGCCAACACAGTGTGGAAAGGACATTTAAATCCGATTTTGTCAGGACAAGCACCACGGTCTTTACTGCAAGGTTCATGGGGCAGGTAGATGGAGTCAGGGTCAAGGTGGCGGTCAGAGCTGGGTGGTAGAGAGGACAACGGAGGGACAAAGAGGCATAGAGTTCTGATAGTTGTGTATGTGCGTGTCTGAGTAATAGAAGTGGTGAAGAATTCATTAAGCCTGAAATGGCGCTAACATGCAGAGGATTTTAAACTTATGGAACAGACATTGGGGGGAATTAGGAATGCAGTTGGCCCCCAGAAGGTGTTTACTATGTTCCATATACTACGGAAATCTAGAGATTTGTTTTAAAGATTTTTTCTGCAGTCTGGCTTCTTTAGCAAAGTGAATTGACATGTTAGAGAATGGCTTCTTTACTCCAGATTTATTTGTTCTTTGTATTTCAAGTATGTTAGACCTAGAGCCATCTACTCCTATTCAAAAGATAATAAAACTTATCCCTCCCAGAAATTCCAGGAGTTGTAAACCTGCAGACTTGTCTTATTTTCCCTCTGGAGACATTGATTTGCATTCCAAAGGGTAAGAACCTAAAGTCTTTACATTTCTCTTCCTCAAGAGAATTTGTGTACCTTAGAGAGATTAAGCTTTTCTTCTTCTTTCGAGGTGTGAAGGAAGCAAAATATATATAATGTGCCAGATTCATATTCCCAGGGCTCCTCTCCTGCAGGATGGACCCTGCTACATGTAGGGTGATATCTGGCTCTCGTCGCATTGCCCTAGAAGAGAGAGGACTGATCCAGAGAGGATTCAATGTGGTTATGTCTGAAACAATAATAAATTCTCCCAGCCCAGAAGCCTTGAGTCTACTTTCAAAATAATAAGAATAAATGAAGACATTAGAAACTCATCACGTAACAGCCATATGCTCTTGCTTTTTCTATCAGTAGGTCAAGCTTGAAAATAAAAAATAATATATGTACACACACATATATATCTTAAGCAATTTGGGTTTGGGCACAGCTCTTTCCAGGAGTTGTCAGATATCCAGGTACCCACCAGGTAGAGAACAGGGTCCACAGAAAGCTGTGGTCCCTTCACCTGCAAGGGGAAGAAAGACACTGCCTCTCTGGAAAACTGAGCTAAGTCCACCTCTTCTGCCAGGGGAAGGATCCCTGATAGCTCAGTCTTCTGTTAAACTCGGTTGTTTGATACAGGCCTGGCAATGTGGATGCTGCACGTGGTACACTACAAAAGGAATCTAAGGATAGAGGGTGTTAGTGCGAATATTATTGCAGTACTTAGCACATTTTCTAGATTAAATAGGAAGGAAAATGAAGCTGATGAAACTCTAGAATATTGAGAGACTGGAAACTAAAAAGTTATTTTGGTCATGTTGAGCTGAACACCACCTTCAGTGGGAGAAGTGTGGGGATCTTGGAAGAATGGTAATTTAGAATCAGTCAGAAGAATATTAGATTTTTAAGACATGTTACATCTCTCAACAGTTTGGCAGTTTAGGATGTTATTCTAAGAATAGACTGTTCAAGAAGAAAGGAGCAGAAAGTCGTTGAAGAAAAAAGGTGAAGGAAAGCCGCAACTTCAAATGGTCCTTTTGTGTAGATCTTCAAGTGGCCAGCAGTAAAGTGTTGGAACTAGTCTATTATCTAGGCGCCAAAGGTCTGAGTGAAAAATGATGGGGATGAGATGGAATTCTTACAACGAGGAGAAATAATTGTCAAAGAGTTTTTGCAGGGGCAGTCTAGAAGCAAAAAAAGGTGTCTAGAAAAATAGTGACCCCCATGTCGAGACCCTTATGCTGTAAGGAGATGAGAGATGAGGATATGAAAAATGAGAAGACCATACCTGGGACTATTCCATGAAACCTCTTTTCTAGATGTTATATAAGTAACCCTTTAAATTATGTAGCAACTACTTCTAAATTGAACTTAAAAGTTGTTAACTGAGTCTTTATTGGTCAAATGAGGTTTTGTTTTTTTTTTAAGATTTTAGTTATTTATCTTTAGAGGGGAAGGGAAGGAGAGAAATATCAATGTATGGTTGCTTCTCGTGAGTCCCCTGCTGGGAAATGGCCTGCAACCCAGGCATGTGCCCTGTCTGGGAATCGAACCTCCATCGTGTGGTTTGCAGGCCCTCGCTCAATCCACTGAGCTACACCAGCCAGGGCGGTCAAATGAGGTTTTGAAAACAACTCTGCCACTCACTAGTACAGGAATATTATTTAACTTCCTTATGTATACATAAAATATTTTCTAATCCATAAAATATGGAAATTAATGCCTAACTTATTGTGTTGCTTTGGTGATTACAGGAAATAATATATATAAGCAGTATCAACCATTTAGCAAAGAGCAAGGCACAGAGAGTTTAATTCATGGTTTTCACCATGATTTTCCTAATATCTCTTCCCCAGTAATGCCAATGCCCTCATTGCCAAATCCATTGACCTTTTGTTTTTCTTTTCCTTTTGTACCTTTCGCTATATCCTCTAGCTGTTCTAAATGTCACAGGTTATGTCCTCTAGCAGTAGACACTGAGATGGAGATGAATCCCTATCACAAATAAACATGTGTTGAAGGGAGGGAAGGGCAGGAAAAGTCACCAGATTGTGACACAGGTGCGATAGGCCTCAGTCAGCCTCATAGGAGAGTCTAGAGTAAGTGTTGTCTGTCCACGGAAGTGTCACCAATTAAAATGCTTCACTCAACCGGTCACCAATCATTGCAGCCAAAGCAATGGAGCCACCTCCCCAATGCAGGAGGTGTCTCTCTGCAGTTGAGGCAAACTCCAGAGCAAAAAAAAAAAACCAAAAAAAGAAACTGGAAGCTGCCTGCTGAACAACTTTCCCAGCTTCCCCGCTGCTGGGACAAGCCCTTCGTTGAGGGAAATTCTGGGTGGCTCTTTCCCCAGTCGGCCACACTAATCTATGTCTTACCTTTGACACCGTCTTTGTTTATGCAATTGCTTTTTAAGTTTTGTTCTTGCATTCCTAATTGAAATACAAACTGCATATTTATATATACTTACAGGAGCCAAGTTTTGTGTTTCTTTTGAAGCCATCATATTACCATGTACAAAGCCGAGCAAATAAACATGAAGAAGTTAACTATTTTTGAACCTTGGATGCAATAATTCAAATCATAGCATTTCCTTTATTTAGGATGGCATTGCTAGTGTTGTTATGGTCTCTTCTATGGGTCACCTACTTCCGTGTGTTAGGGTAAGCATCAATAACCAACAGTTGTGGCAGACTGTATAAGAACACTTCAGTCCTGACAGTAGACACTTATTTAATATGTGTGTATCAACTTCCTGTTGTATGTCAAGTGCTCTTGTAAACCTTGGGAAAACAGCAGTAAACAAAACAGACCACGTGTATGCTCTTGTGGAGATTACATTCCAGTTTAGAATTACAGTGGTTTCCTACAGAGGAGCGACACAGCGTCCGCTATAAAACAAAAACAGTCCTACAAGGGCCCTGACAAAACGTGGCCTCAGGGAAGAGTGTGAGGAGCAACAAATTCAGAGTTATGTTCTCAGTATCTGGCCCATTTGTCAGAGCAAACTGGCGTGTCTTGTATTCCCACTGGAGGTCGCAATGCTGAACTTTTGGTATTTCAATAACAGTTTAGGTTTTGCCCACAAAACCCAACATTCTTCCTCTATTTCCTGACTAAAGGTATTTTGTGATTTCTGTATCCCATTTCTTTTTGCAAAAACACATAAATCTCACCAGTATCCATATGCTACATACTATCTTTCCTCATTCAAGAGTGAAGAGGGGTATGTGTACCCCTCTTGATCACTCATGATCCATTGAGTATAGGACTAAGCAAGAAGTTGAGGTAAGGGTTCCAACTCAGAAAAATATACATGTATGTGATCTAGTGGGCCTGGCTACCAAGTGATATGGATTTTCTAGTTGTCCATCGTGAGACAAACATTTACATCACTTGTTTTACTCATCATCTTCATTCCTAAATGGGGTTTTGCGTGATGTGACCACCAGTAGGAGTGTCATTTACCTGGCAGAGGTTGGCCAAATAGTATCTACAGTAGGCAGAGCTCAAAGCCACAGTGTAAGCAAAAGCGGAGGTTAAAATCACCCTTTTTTAAGCCCTTCCTCCTAGGAATGTCTTCTGGAGGTGCAAGCCCACCCTCTGGGGAAATGCTGGAGTGCTCTCAGCTTGCGTGCATCCGTGATTTTTGTGCCAGAGGAGCACACACACCCAAATCTGTGTTTGCTCCAGAGCTTTCCTGGTGTGACTCAGTCATGTTTAAACCATGTTTGAGTTGGTGCAGTGAAATCCTGTGCAGGAGCAGAGAATGGCACTTAGCATCCTCCACAAAAGAGGAAGTGAAATGAAGGAGGCTAAGCAGATGCCAGATGAGCAAATAGATTGTGCCAGCTCTTCGTGTAGGTTATTTCGTCCGCTTACGCCTGTGAAGGCACTGGGACTATTTTAACCACTACACAAGCACATTCTTCTTGTTATTGTTATTATATATTTTAACTTCAACTGGAAACATAGATCCTTTCTCTTTTAGGAATACTCTCCTACTATTGGCATTTTCAATTTGAGGGAAAAATGATCTTCTCTTGTTTTCCCTGGTGAGATGAAAAGATATAAAAAGGTAAAACATCAGTACAAAAGTCTATACTGCTCTGAAGAACCTTGTCATAAGTTTCATTTTTATATATTTTCTATGTCCAACTCTCTGCCACATTTTCTTTTAATAGGGGGCTGTACTCTGTATTTTTATGAATTATAAAATTTATTCTTCCTTCTCTTTTTCCTTTTATCTTATTCCCTCTTTCCTAATTTTATTTTTTCTTCCCTTTCTCCTTTCTTCTATTCGTCAAATATTGTCTGTTAGCATTACGTGCAAAACCCTCAAGAAGTTTTTTTTTATTTTGCTATTAATTTTTGAGAGCTTACAGTACATCGAATGCATCCTTCTCTTTTCTACCTGTCTCACCCCTTTCCTTGCAGGTGCCTCCCACATAAGCCCCTCCCACATAAGCCCCTGAAGCATTCCCGTGTCAACCTCCTGTACACGAAGGTTTGTCCCAGATTATACTTTCTGCAGAACTCGACTTGCTATACCAAATATAGATATTCAACGTATATACCTTCTGCTACATTTTTATTGTATTTTATACTTGTCTAGTCTATCCTATTCTATTGATTCTTATTCTATCTATCTTACCCTATCCTATCTTAATCATTTAAATGACTGGGTATTTGAAGTCTTCGCTTTATAGATTATAATAATGAGACTGGCAAGAGTATTTCAATGTGAACTTAATGTAAAAAATAACTTTTTAAGGATAGCTTGTGAAAGTGTTAGGTACATTTTAAGGGGTTGATAGTAGTTAAAAACAAATTAAAAATAGATATAAAAGTTGATTTTAAGTATATTTTTAAGTAGATGTTTGGATGTTTCTTATTAAAGTATTTCAGAAACTATGTGCATGGCAGAGAAATACCTTCTTTCCATGTTGAAAACCTAGTATATTCAGGACACAAAACAAATGGAAGAGTTAGGACTCAAAAAAATGCAAGAACGAGTTAGACCTATTCTGGGTTCAAACAAATAAAGGGGAAAAGAGACAAAAGATATAATTATCAGCACAAGTTTATTACTATCAATAATGGGAACTTTTTCATAAGAAAGATGTATTTTCAATTTCAGACGTAACATGAAATCAGCCCTGGCTGGTGTGGCTTAGTGGATTGAGCACGGGCCTGTGAACCACACGATCGCGGTTCGATTCCCAGTCAGGGTACATGCCTGGGTTGCAGGCCAGTTCCCGGCAGGGAACACACCAGAGGCAACCATACATTGGTGTTTCTCTCCCTCTCTCCTTCCATTCCCCTCTAAAGATAAATAAATAAAACCTTTAAAAAAGAAAGAAAGAAAGAAAGAAAGAAAGAAAGAAAGAAAGAAAGAAAGAAAGAAAGAAAGAACCTGAAATCAGGTATTACATTTTTTCTGAAGAGAAAATTGATCACTATACAACTGTTATAAATGCAGAAATTCTAAATACTGACACCATCAAATACTGATGAGCATGTTCAGCAATAGAAACTCTCATTTATTGCTGGTGGGGATGCAAATTAGTACAGTCACTTTGTAAGACAGTTTGGCAATTTCTTATAAAACCAAACATACTCTTACCATATAATCTAGCAATCATGTTCCATGATATTTACTTAAATAAACTGAAAACTGATGCCTACACAAAAACCTGCATACCAGATGTTTACAGCAATTTTATTTATAATTGAAAAATCTGGAATCAAATCAAGATGTCCTTCATAATGTAAATGGTTAAGCTATGGTACATTCAGATAATAAAATATTATTAAGCACTTAAAAATATGCTAAGTCTTGAAAAGATACGGACAAATCTGAAATGCACACTACTAAATAAGACAAGCCAGCATGAAACATTTATGTAATCTATGACTCCAACCATATAATATTCTGTAGAACAAAAGAACTGTGGAGACAGTTAAAGGGTCAGTGGCGCCTAGGGTTGGGAGGAGAAAGGGATGAAGAGGCAGAAACCAGAGGATTTATGGGACAGAGAAACTATTCAGTATGATAATGAAATTAAAATTTGTCAAAATCTATATAATACAAAATGTGAAGAATAAACCATAATATAAAGTACAAACTCTGTGATGATGTAGGAATGCAGGTTTATCAATTGTAACAAATGTACCATTCTGCTGAAGAATTCTGATAGTGGGAGAGGCTGTGTATGGCAGGGCAAGGTATATATGGGAGCTGTCATTATTTTCCCCTGTATTTTTCTGTGAAGCTAAAATTGCTCTTACTTAAAAAAAAAGAGGTACTGTAGAGCTAAATAACAAAATAATGATTTTAGAAAGTATTTTCTTGTTTTGTATGAAATGAATTTTGTATATTATACATTTTTATTTTTTTTAATTTATTTATTTTCAAGTACAGTTTTCTATTACTTCCATCCCATCCCACCCCCTATTCTCCCCCCTCCCTCCCATTTCCACCCTTCTCAGTTGTTATCCATGTATCCTTTATATATGTTCCTCTAAATCCCTCCCCTATTTCCCCTGAAATTCCCTTCCCTCTCTCATCTGGTCACTGTCAGCCTGTTCTGTATTTCAGTGTCTTTGGTTATATTTTGCTTGCTTGTTTGTTTTGTTGTTTAGCTTCCTGTTAAAGGTGAGATCATATGGTATTTGTCCTTCAACACCTGGCTTATTTCACTCAGCACAATGCTTTCCAGTTCCATCCATGATGTTGCAAAACATTTTTACAAACAACTAATCATAGATATTAGCAAACACTGTTTTATAAATTTACCTATCATAATATTTGTTTAAGAATAACAGTTTAAATGTCCTTACATATTTAACAGAAGAGTACATCTTAAATAAAAGATAATTTATAACACATAACAGGGTGTTTTACCATCTTTAAAATGAGGATATAAAATAGAATTAAAGAAGAGTAAATTGATTGTTAATTACCTTAAATGTCATTTACATATTTGTTCATCAGCATTTAGAAAAACACTTCACCCCTGGATGCCACAATACAAAGAAAAAGCCATTCCCCAGTTGAGTTACCAAGAAGTCAGGTTAGAAATAGTCAGATATTCTGGTTGGACCATTTTCTCCTCTTTAAATGAAGCAGGAGTCCAGATCCATCATTAGGCAGCTATCTTCCTGTCATGAACAACCTATCAGCAGCAATGAGAAAGGAGCTGTAGAAAGAGGTGACCAGCTGAACAGCTGATGTACGCGCGTGTATTTTGTTAGATGCGGTGTGGGGATCACGCACATTTCCGAAATGGGGATTCAAAGACCGAATATATTGTATTTCATATTGAATATATTGTTGATGTATATAAAACACAAAAATAGGGATTCAAAATCCATTGTAAAATAAAGCAAAATGGGAAAATGAAAGTCACAAATCAATACACCCAAAATATTTAGGATGAAAAATATCTAATTAAATATTCTCCAAACGAATACCTGAGAGAACTGAAGCTTAAACTGGGTTAGATAAAAACAAAAATAAAGTCTACAAAATGAATTTCCTTGGTCCTTAAAAGTTCTTCTTAAAATTTTCCATATTTTTATTTGGAATCTTGATTGAACAAACACTATTTTAAATCATAAGTTTTAATGAATGACTGGAAGTGCAAAGGTCTGAGTCACTCAGCCAGATGCTATGTGTTGCAAATGAGCTGCAAAGAAAATGAGACCAAAACCAATTCCAACTCCTGTTTTATGTCCCGTCTTGTTTATCTGACATGTAACATTAATGGTGTTTGGTAAATGCTAATACTTGACCTATTCCTCTCCAGTTAGAGTCACCCTACACATTCCTGAGTCTCCCCTCTCCCCTAAGAGATAGAATATTGAGAGAAAAAAGGGGAAAAAAACAGAAACTTTAAACAAAAAAACAACAACAATGTATATTACTTTGTCTTAATTTGGATGAAAAAAAACAGGAAGCTTAGATAACAACAACAAAAATAATGTATATTACTTTGTCTTAATATTCATCGTATTCTTTATCTACCTTCAAAGTGGCAACTGCATTTCTCTACTTTTGATAACAACATAATTCCAAAATCTCATCAGGAGCCTGGGAGTAAACTTTTTTTCATACAAGGACAAAAGTTGCCTCTACCCCTACAGAATAAACTGGCACAAGGCGCTAGCAATTTCAGTCCCAGAATTATTAAAGAAATACAAACTGATGAACACACGCAAAACAATAAAAATATAAAGCAATGCTAATTATCAGACAAATTTTACACCCAAGGCAATCCCAAACCCAGGATTTTAACATTCTGTGTAATATTTGTGGTCCCAACACCATCTTACAGTTGTGACAAAGACTCCTTAACAAAGGAGAGACATGAAAGCAGAGACATGAAACCCAGAGCCCCAGAGGTCACAGTGCTCTGATAAACTTCTCCGAGAAATGACAGTTAAGTCCAAGATTTTAATCTTCTTGAAATCAGTAAACTTCCAAATACCTCTAGGAAGCCAAGCTTCTTGGGAGGCAGGGAGTCCTTTCCAGATCTATGGGCACCTTCCCGTGGGTACTTCAGCATTTAATGGTCGATTAACTGTTACAAAAACTGATTCCCTTAAGGATACAAGTCCTATCTTTTCAGCCCAGTGAGCTGAGTGATGGTGAGTAGAGGAGGGGGAGTCAGTGAGGGCACTTGGTAGTACAGTATGTAGGGGAAGTGGAGACTGCTCCGGTATATAAATGGGATTTGGGATTTCTGCCTCTTTTCACTCCTATTCTGTGCTCATATCTTCATATTTTATGGTCCCATTTATTCATTTCTTTTTCTCCCCCATAGCAGGAATATATTATAAGCATGGCTAAAATCCTTGGCTAAAAGCTCCAAGATCATCTGCAAAACAGAAGCTCCCTTCAGGCACATTAAAAACTAGGCAGAAACTGGTTAATATTTCTCCAGAAGCTGTTTTGCTCAATGCTGCTTTGCTCAATATGTGGACTCTCCCCCTGGGAGGTGATAGCACTTACTTACTGTAAGTACATTTTCGCTCTGTGAAATCACAGACAACTGAGCTAGCTATAAATCAATTAATGCTTTGCATGAGCTATGTCTTATTTCAAATGTAAAATCAGCAAAATGTATGTTTAAATAGTGCATTAAAATATATGAATAGTATTATTTTCTGAATAAAATACCTCTGATTTAAGGAGGTGCTACACTGAAAATGTACAAAGGAAAACATATTTTCCCAAATAATTGAATCTGTTTAGACCCCCATGAGGTGCAAATAATGGGTATAGGTTAAAGTGTCTTTTCTTTTTGTCATGTTCAACAATTTTCAGTTTACAATATTTAAATGTAATTTACTTAAGTCTGACCCCCATGAATTCATATAGTTTGTAATAAGAATCACAATTATTGTAATCTATATCATGGTTCATAAATGTACACTTTCTTACTCACACATGCTTTTCCTAGGTACCAACTGTTCTTCCATTGGGAAGTATATTAAAGAGTAAATTTGGGCCCATGATACTTTCTCTCATCCCCCCAAATTAATTTTATTTTTACAATAAAGAAAAGTTTGACATGGGTCAAAAATTTAAAGGAAGATTCTTTTCTTCTAAATATGCTTTTTTTCCTAAATGTTTGGGTTGGTTTATCAACTATAGACTGAGTCAGCATACAGTAGTTAAAAGCAAAGACTCTGGAGCCAGATTCCTTACATTAACATCCTGCTTCTTCCATTTATTTCCCATGTGACCTTGGAAAAGTTTCCTTAATTTCTGCCTTCCAGTTAATTCATTTGCAGAAAGAGATTGATTATGATGGAATTTTATGCTGCAGAAAGAAAGAAGGAGCTTCTACCTTTTGCAACATCATGGATGGAACTGAAAAGCATTATGCTGAGTGAAATAAGCCAGGTGTTGAAAGACAAATACCATATGATCTCACCTTTAACAGGAAGCTAAACAACAAAACAAACAAGCAAGCAAAATATAACCAAAGACACTGAAATAGGGAACAGGCTGACAGTGACCAGAGGGAAGAGGGGAGGGAATTTCAGGGGAAATAGGGGAGGGATTTAGAGGAACATATATAAAGGATACATGGACAACTGAGAAGGGTGGAAATGGGAGGGAGGGGGGAGCACGGGGGTGGGATGGGATGGGAGTAATAGACAGAAAACTGTACTTGAAAAATAATTAAATTAAAAAATTGGGAAAAAAAGAGATTGATTATGTCAGTAAACCAGTTTTATAGACACATTGCCAAAATTAAATGGATACATGTGTGTTCACATTGCCATTAGAATTCTCCTTTATGATGTAAATAGTGGATGGAAGGATGGATAAAAGATGATGATGATAGATGATGGATAAACAGAAAGGGATAACTATCACTGATATATTAGCCATTATTTCTAAATTCATTGGCACAGTATGTCCTATCAAACATCAAGATTATCTCCAACACTAAGTAGATATTTTTTACAGGTCAAATCTGTTGTTATAATTCTTAGGTGAAAGTTATTTGCACACATGTATGGAACAAACATTAAACTTTCTAATCATATGTCAGTACTACAGGTATACATACACATTGGGAAGGGCCCCAAACCAATATACACAGTTCTTAGTACACAGAAGGCAGGCAGAAAGTGCTCTCTCACTTGAAGTGATGCAGGAGCAAAAGAGATCTCTGAGGTATCCATTTGAGATGGATACCATGTTGGCCGAGTATTTGCTATGGGCCAGACAGTCATCAAAGTCAGGCTAGGACCCAAGGATGAAAAAATGAATTAAAAATATATAAGTACATGTATTTTAATGCTACAAAAATGTATTACTAGTAGTAGAAGTTCTATTTATACGATAAGTAGGGAGGGAGCATATCTGTAAAAAGCCTAGAAGAGTTGACCAGATGAGATTTTATAGTTGGATTTTGGATAAACAGGGAATTTGGAGCTAGGAAAATGGATATTGAAGTAAAAATGAACAATTGTGGAAACAATGTGAAAAACTGATTGAATATGAGGGAGTTGAAAATAATTGAATAGTCATGGCATTTGGGAAGCTGACGCCAAGCAAGGAAAGAGCGTCTTGGAGACACGAATAAAGACTGCAGCACCTACAACGGCCTTCCTTCCACAACGAGCTTAAGAGTTTGTACTTCATTTTCTTTGGGGCTCCTGCCAATGTGAAACATGTGAGTCACACAAGTAGAGTTTTGCTACTCACTTCAGTGGGCGTGGTATAGGAGTATCCAAGGTCAATAATTTTGAGGAAATTATTTCAATGATAATTTTGAGTATAAATGGATGTATCAGAATGAAAAAAAATGACATGAGATTAGGTTGAAAGCCTTTAAGATTCTGACACATTTGAGAGGAATTAGAAAAGGAAAAGAACTACCATGATGAATGCCCCCAATGAGTGATGTGCTGGTAAACTGGCTTCCTGTTTAAATAAGAACAAAAGCCAGAAGTGCTCAATTTTATTTGTCAATTTCCTTGTAACTATTCCCATGAAGGCAAATTTCAAACTATAAGTAGGATGTCACCTATTGCAGAGTTGGGGAGAGGTGCAGATAGCCTATAGAAAATTGTGCTCAGCTGAATTTAAAAGAGTGGATGAAATATAAATAAACAGATCAAGAGAAAAATATTTCTAATAGCAAGGAGGGTGAGGAAACACCAATGAGAAAGGCAACACAGGATACAGAATAATGTGTAGGACACGGTGCTTCTGTGAGAAAGTGGTTAGAGGTGGAACAAGAAATGTTGTCATGCATATTGGGGGTGGACTCAAATGTTCGATGAAAGGAAGATGAGAAAAAGGCAGTAGATATGTTGGAGGAAAGGAAAATAATCAAAGGATTTCTTGAAGAATTTATAACTAGTGAGATAATTTAGAACAGGGAATCAAAACAAAGTCCTGAGGGCGAGCTTGAAGCAGTTTGGTGTTGAACAGATAGGAATTGGAAATGGGATATTTAGAATTCCATTTTTCTTTTATAGAGTAAAAACCACTCAAATGGAAGGATCATTTTCTCTTTGTTCATCCAGATGTTCAGAAACTGAATAGTAGCCAGCAAAGGCATTAATATTTTAAAATTTACTGTAAAGCTTACAATTTTAGAAAGAGAAAAATAAAAGTAAAGAATGTCATGCCTCTCAGAGAAAAGACAGACAATGGCTCCAACTCACCCAATTCAGTCGGCAGGTAACATGACTAATAATACACCTAAAGGGATGATAGAGCTTGGTACCGAGGAAAAACTGACCTGTGGCATTGGAACCAGCTTCTTGACCTTAAAATGTTGTTTTGTTTTCATGATGGAGACATGTTTAACATTTATTTTCTTACATAAAATGTAAAAATAAAAGTAGATAAAGTATGATAAAGTATTTATATGTTTCCTTCTAGATTGTATGTGTCTCAGAAAAGCTAGTTAGCAATTAATTCCAATCATATAATACATTAGAATAAACCATTTCTAAAGTTTATTTGCACCATTATGAAACATCAAATATCACCACTAAGTGTCTGGTTTCCAAGTGTTTGCTTTGTTGTGTAACTATCACTCAGTCCTGATGGACACGGTAAGTTTCCTCATCATTTTTTGCTATAATTTTTACTTTTTTGAAGAGGTTTTCCCCCTCGTTCTATATGCTTTCTACTTTTGATTATTTTCTATAATTGATATATAAGAAGTTAAGTGATAAATACTTCTTTCTCTTGCTCTATTAGTCTTTATTCTTTCTGGGAATTTGTTTAGCAATCATGACTAAAACAAAATTTCATAATTAATATTGAATATGCTTATAATAAAATATTTATTAACACCTAGATTACTTTGATTATTATTTTTATAGGATAAATATTTATGTGTTTTCTCTTAGCTATAATAATCTATAATAACTTGCAATTATAACTTATTAGTCATATAGACCAGATCAGAGGCCTGATATTATCATTGTGACTTCATGTTGAAACTCAGTGCCTGGTGCAGAATAATGCTGGTTAAATGCAAGTTGAAGTGGACTACATGCATTTCTCACACTCCTCCAGCCTTTTTCCTTTTAAGGTCTCTTAGAGAAGCTTTAGGTCTTATATAGATTGGGTTATCACAAACATTTTTGAAATTTCCTAGTGCAATTTCAATGTAAATATATCTGTGCTCATGACTTTTTCCAAATGCCATTCTAGTTGGCTCATGCCTCTTTCCTGACTCTACTTCAGGGGCCATCACCTCCACACTTATCGCGTTTTTACTTATCGCATTTCTTCCTGAATCTGTGAAGACAGATTCAGGAAGAAATTTAGCTCAATTGCTTCTCTTTAGCTATAAGCTGTAATTTGAAAAAAGCAAGCAGAAAATAGTATAGCAGTTGTGCAAACTAACGTCAATTTCAACTATCCACGTTAACTCTGTTAACATTTACTTGGATAATTTAAAAATGATGGTATCAGTATTTTTATTATTAGTTCTCACTAGAAAATATAAAGTAACCTCAAATTCACCCAGACCATACCAAGAAATAATAATGATACCATGCAAATATTAAATGCTCCAAGTTGCAAAGGAAGTATAATTAAAGTAGAACTATAAATAAAGTTAGATATGAAAATGGAAAAAATATAAGTTCATACTATGAAATCAAACATATATTTTGAAATGTACTAACATGGATATTATCTGTTACTTAGACCCATGAAACATTTTTATTTCATATCCATCCTAGTTCTAACTAAAAATTTGTAATTTAAATAATATTTGGCTTAGATTTATAGGCTTTGTGAGAGTTTCTTTGTGCTGATGTTAAATATTTACATATGTATTTTAGACAAGTGGTAGGTGTGATATTCTGAATAACCAATGAACTAGTAGTACATTGATAGAGACATTCCCTTAGGCATGTAAAATACCATCTGACTTATATTCTGTGTATTTCTCAAAAAGTCATACCCTCTCACAGAAGGTAAAAAGTGTGAGAAGTTGCCAGCTGATATTTACCAGAGTTGATGGCAGTTGTTAATGTGTGATTGTGGCATGAATTGGAATCATCCAGGATACACTCTTAGAACCATAACTCATTCAAAAACGATTATTTCTTAATGGTCACAAAAGTCAGTGGGTGTATATACTTTAAATGTTATAAAAAACTTTTATAAACTCTGCTTTAGTTCATCTTCAATTCTACTATGTACCATAAGAAAGTCTTTTGCTGCGCTCTGGCTGGTGTGGTTCAGTGGATTGCCAGCCTGTGAACCAAAGGGTTGCCAGTTCAAATCCCAATCAGGGAACATGCTGGGGTGGTGGGCCAGGTCTCCAGGAAGGGGCATGGGAGGGGCAACCACACATTGATGTCCCTCTCCCTCTCTTTCTCCTTCCATTCCCCTCTCTCTAAAAATAAATAAAATCTTAAATAAATTAAAAAAATAAAAATCTCTTATTGAACTTAGTTTTATTAAGCAGTATTAATTAGCAATTCCATTTGAAACTTAATTTCAAAGAAAAACAAGCTGTTTATAAAAGAAAAGAGACTCTCAGCTGTTTTTATACCTGGCAGAGTGATGGAGTGGTGAGAAAATAATGAATCTGCCAAACTGTGGCATAAGGAGAAGCCAAACTAAATGTTAATAAGCCATTAATGTCTGGGTGTAGACTGCTACAGCAGAAGAAAACGCCAAAAAATCCTGGCCACGGGACAAGCTCCAACCACTCTTTAATTCTTTCCCTGGATTTTCATCAAGTGCTTGCATGCAATATGCCAAAAACTAGGGTCAGGTCAGGAAGTTGAGATAAATCCATACAAAGTACCTTGAACTCTCAGGAACCAAAGGCGGAGAGGGCAGAAGGCAAGAGGGTTGAAGTAAATCTGTGATATTGCTGGCTTTCACCTGCGTAAGGCTGGGTGTTGAACACGAAAAACAAGAAACAGTTTCTCTAGCATTGCAGGGCGCAAGATCCCCATCTTCTGAATGTGCTGGAAAAGCAGATACACAGAAAGAATTTGTTCAGGTGTAGAAAGCTCAACACAGATTGAAAGACCAGAAAGGATTGTGCAACCACGAAACTGGATGGCTAGACTGTGTATGTCAGAGAGAGAGGATTCTCCCATAAAATATCGTAGAACATGCAAATAAGCATGTGAATGCAATCTATATTCCAAAGAAAAAATATTTAATAGAAGCAGACCCAGAGATGGCCATACTTTTGAAATTGTCCAATAGAAACTTGAAAAAATACATGTGGGCCTCATGAAAAATATTCATAACAGTTGTGAAATTATGGTAAATTGTAGTAGAGACAAAAATATTAATAAAATATTAATCCACAAAAATATTAATAAAATACATATATGCATACATACAGATTGAAGGCATATATGTAGATAATATATAGAGAGAAAAAAGATAGATAACCACAAGTGCACAATTCATGAAATATTCTTACAGGGAGGGACCCCCCAAAAGCCAGAATTATCTTCTGGGGGTGGGCCGCTTGTAGCACAGATTTCCCATACAAGGCGAGTATTCTAGGAACCCATCTGTATCCGTGTACCAGTCTGCACTGTTATGAGAAGCTGTGTTCAGTTTCAGTGAAATTTTTTGGAGGACTCTTTCATTGCATTTGCCTATTTCACAATGGGTGATTTACAAGCATACCTGCCTACAACACGCTGAATGTTCAGTAGTTTTTGACCAAAAACAGCATGACCCCCTTGCCCCACTACCCTACTCACCAGATCTCACCCTCGGCAACATTTTTTTTATTTCTCTGAATAAAAAAAGTCCTCAAAAGGAAACATTTGGCTGATGTGGAGGAAGTGAAACAAAAACCAGCAAAAGCACTGAAAGGCATCAAAATCAACGGGTTCAAAAACTGTTTTGAGTGGAGGATAAACTCTCAATGGGTGTACTGCACATCAAAGGGAGAGTACTTTGAAGGTGAGTGGAGTTTAAACAAGTAAGAATAAATACACAGTTTTTCATAAATCAACCCCAAAGGGGTTTGTTTGGCCTCCTTTGGATGGCCAAACCCAACACAATGTTTGGTGCTCAGAATAACTGAAATGATGACCTATGTGCTGCATCCAGGGCCCATGGATATTAAATATCTTATGAAACACTTCTTTTCTCTGCCTAACATGCCTACAGCCACACCAGTGAGAAACACTGGTGTAAGAAAGACAGAATATGACATTCCCATCCTATCCTCCTTTGTCTCATGGGGTCGTTGTGTAAGTAGACATAGGTAAACTCCAATGTAACACTGATTTTCTAAAGTTTTATTTAAATGGCAATGCTTAGCCAAAGTCGCTATATCACTGAGATAAAATTTGATGTTGATATTGGTATTTTATTTTATTAAAAGAATCACAGGCAAATAGCTCACTAACTGCCTTTATTTGAACCTGCTCCATGATAAATTCATCAGATTTCAACTACTTCTTCATCTGTAAATTATCTACTTGTGCCTTTATGCCCACTGCAAATGTAAATATCTTTGGGAAGTTATTTCCAACCCTTTTATTTCAGAGTTAGTCACTGTCTCTTCAGTGCTCCTCTAAAACTCAACTTACACTAAATTCTATTACCAGAGTGGCATTTATTTTGCAGTGTTTTCAGTGTACACATCTTACACAGGATTATGAGTTCCTCAAAAAAACAATGCAGTTTATTGTACTTATTGCTGAGTCTCCTGTATCTGTTTCATTGCCTACAGCTCAGAAGATGCCCCATAAATATTTGCTGAATGAGTCTGTTTTGTTAAGCAAAGAACATTTTCAGTAAAATGACTGCCCCGGTTTTGAAGAAATGGCTTATCTTTCTGCAAATATTAAAGTGAGATCAGATTTCTTGAGCATATGACATACACATGTCAACCAAGCACAAAAGTCTACATTTTTCTTTCCTTTTATGAAGTGAGAGCTGTCTAAATTCAAATTATTTCTATCATTTTAATAATGAATGGATAAATGATTTGCACGTTTAAAAGGGCATTTGTTGTCCCACAGTCAAATTTAGTGATCATCAATTAAATGTAGGACTCTCAACTGATGAAGCTGGATCTATCAGTAAACAAAATTTGGAATTACTTTATACCATAGTTCTCTCTGACTTCTTTACTATCCTACCTCTTCCCTATGTCTTAATACTGCTCTTCAGAACTCTCTGAGGCATGATCCACACAAAACCTATTAGGAAGTAACAAATCATCGTTAGTTGGGGTTGTATACAGTCCCACAAATCTTAACTTCCCTCAACCCCAATCAAGATTTACCTGACTTTTATTTGATTCCTTAGCATTCCATTCTTCTTAGGAACCAACCTCACAAGGTTCATGAAGAAGTGAAAATGACAGGAAATATCTTGATTCCTAGGCCTGTGTTAAACATCAAGATAGAGCTTAGGTTTATTCTTGTTAACCGGATTTGCCCACCTATTGAAAACAATTTGGATTTTAAATAATTACTCCCACTGATTTGAGAGTAAACATTTCGGCGAAAATTTCAAAAGGAGTTTTTCTTGGCCTTTTCGACCCACCCCCTCCTGCAACAGAGACATCTCATTAAAGCCGCTACAAATCGTTGCTGCATTCCTCGTTCTTCGGAAACTTCTTTGTTTTGGTCAAAGCGTGGGAGGACGCCCGTCAGTCCCAGGGCTGTTGCTTCCGGCAGTGCTTGTGATGCTTCAGGAATACAGATTTAGGTGATAGACAACCCCAACCCTTTTCCAACAGGAGTCACAGGGCCATGCGAGAGCAAGGGGCTAAGTCCCTGCTTAGCACTTCAGGAACGGGAAGCCTCTGGAACAAGTATTTGGCAGTACCACCCGTGATGTTATCCACACAGGACTGATTGTTTTCCTCTTCATTTATGTGCATGTCTTCACATGAGGAAACTACTGCAATCGTGTAACATCCCGAATGGACTGAATTGCAATTCTGGCTGAATATACTCCCATAGCTTGAAAGCTCGAAAGGGCTTCTCCTGTTGCATTCGAATTCAGGGCACTCCTACATCAGACACACGCTGACTCTGGGTTTTGTTGCTTTGTGTTTTTCGTTTTAAAAAATATTTTCAAATTTATTTAAAAAAATACAATAACCCCCTCAAAATAGAACATAGAGAATTGCCACTCAAATTAGAGTAGAAAAAAATAGCATCATTGACTCCTACCTTTAAGTACCGTTCGATGTGATGGTCTACTTCATAAGAACTCATAGGATAATGCATTTGTAAAAAGTTTTTTTATAACTTTAAAGGTGCATTGGTCTATTCATATGGGACTTTTATTTAACTCCTGCTGCTACTCAATATTTGCTATGTCCATTCAAGTAATTAAAAGGACAAGAAGCACTGGAAAGACCTCTTGCCATAAAATCCAAAGAACTTTGCATTTTCACTTCACGTCCCAGTTACATTTGGATGAGTCAATCACACTTCCTATTTTTTTCTCTCTCTGGAAAGAACTACTGGGTAGCCTGTTGAAATCCACAGTATTAGATTACTTGGGTAATTTTCCTTAAAATGATCATTAAATTTTAAGGAATCTGTAAATAATGTAAGCAATAAAAATGTCTTGAAAATTACAAACAATGTTCTTACCAATTATGTAAGCATATTTGTGTCAGCATATGTATCTCTCTCTATCTCTCTGTCTATCCACATATCCACCTGGCTATCATCTATATATTCCCAACACCCTAAGTTTCTTACAGCCTGACCTTCAATTTTACTGAAGTATCATTTACATCAGCTTTTATTATAGCTCTGAGGTCCTACATGTGCCTTTGAATATATGACAAATTTTTGTCTCATGTGTGTGTTTTAACCCTTCTGAACCTAAAGAAGGAAATAATTTCTGCCTTTCCAATGTAAAATTCCATGCATAAAATAGAATTTCAGAAGAAGAAAGAATGACAATACCCAAGTACGTGTTCTAAGACTTTGAATACAGTCTCTCCTGTTTTAAATGAACAAATTGCTTTACTAGTTACAAAAGGTAAAATTACTCTCACGTCTTACCTTTATTTTTCCTAAGCAACTGTAGACATCGCCACGTTATTGTAGCTAGTTCCTGTGACTAACTTCAAGAACTTCCTCGACCTTGTGGTCATTGTCCTCTGACATAGGAAGTCTAGACAAAAGCACAGATTGATAGCAACAGCAGATGACAGCAACAGGGCTCATCAAGTCCCCAAGAGGGAGGAAAAAATGTACCCACTGCTTCACTATCCTCCCAATAATACCTCGGACAGGACTCAGGTTATGGAGCAAGGAGATCAGTGGCCCCCAACCTTTTTGGCATCAGGGACAGGTTTCATGAAAGACAGTTTTTGGCGGCTCCTAACAGTGTCTCACCTCCTGCTGTCCTGCTGTGCAGCCCGGGTCTTAGCAGGCCACTGATTGTACCTGTCTGTGCCCTCAGGGGTTGGAGACCCCTGCTTAAGGTAATAAAAAAAGAATCTCTTACAAATGTGATATGTATGTTATCATTCTTTTGCACAATTCTTAGGTTTCCATTTCTATCAACTCATTTATTTCTTAAAATAAAAAATCAACAAGTTGGGACATATTTGTTGTTTCTCTATGACATGTACATTGTTGGGTAATATCACAATTTATTAAACTCACTCAGTAGTAAATTTGTAGCAGAGCAGTAGAAATAATTAATGCAATTTTCAGGCTTAATTTACAAGGTAACTATCAGAAAGTAAAATTTCTGAACTATGAGACATAATGAGATTGAGCTTTGATGAATTCATAATAATGATTATCCAGAAGTAACACTATATTTTCCTATTAGAAAACTGTAAATATCTCAAAGAAATTATTAATGACATTTAAGATGATTTTTATTTTCAGAAATATTAAATAAAACTGGGCAAGATTTTTACATATATACTTCCCTTTCTCTCCCTCACACACATTCATTGGGCTTTGTTTCAATTGATTTTTAATGAGGCAAAATCCCCAAGATTTAGAGTAGAATGCCTAAAGGCCTTCTACCAATTCCTTTCTATTAAGCTAATGACTTTTTAAATGAATTATTTCAGGGAAAAGAATTAATGGTCTCACTACTCTTGTTTTTACCCAAGCTGAAAATCTCCAGGCAAGACATGCTTTGTATAAAAGAATAGGGTTTTTGTTTTGTTTTGTTTTGTTTTAATTTCTAAAAAAATGTGTTTTTCAATTAGTGAAAAAAAAAGATGAGATCAGAACTAGAAGCTACATCTGTGGACCTTGAGACACTTGTTAATTTGCAGTTTTTATCTCTCATATATAGAGGTGTAGAGTTTGAATTTTTGTTATAAATTCCTCCAACTACACCTACACATAAAAAAGTCTTAACACCTATATAGGAGTAGATAAAAGGGCACCAAATCAGGTATTTACATTAATAGGTTAAGAACTAAAATAAGTAAATAAGTTGAATGGACCACTGCTCTGTTCTTTGGACTGTTATCTCCATTTTACAAAAAGGCGACTGTACATGGGATAAGTAAATAATATACATATGTAAATTTTCATTTTGTAGAATTTAGTATCTTTTACCTGCAGTCTAGGACCAAATTATTATTGCTGGCAAATTTGGAAGTTCTTGACGTTAAAAAATTTTATTGATAAAATGATAGATTAGTCAATTGTCTCTGACAACACTCACGTAACATCATTTTTTACAATGTTGAAGGTTTTGCAAGATATCAATTAATGTTCAAATCCTGCTTGCAAATTAATTAGGATGTAATTAAAATCTGCCAGAGATTGTAAAACAAACAAATCAAGTAATCAGTGGCTATCCACTCATGTTAATGAAGAAATTTTTATTTGCCTCAAGGGAATTGACATATTATTAATTGGCATTAATTTAGTTGTTCTTTTGTTGTTTAATTATTAATTTAGTATGATGCATATTATATTCAATAAATAGAAATTAACCCTTTCACTGATTTTCATTCTTCCTTTTTCCCTTTCAATTGTAAATTTTTAGCTTATAAACCAGATTTAAATTTTTCAGATTCTTTTAAATCCTGCCATAACTCTGTAAGGAGTTAAAATGGTATAAGGAGCAACTAAAAATATCCCATTTAGATTTGCTTTTAAGATGAGTAAATGTATCATCTCACACACGTAGAAGCCCAGACACAGTAACATTTACAGGACAGGTTGATTGAGTGGCTATTTGCTTCAAGTACCCAGAATCTTCCCATTTCTGAAGACTCTGGATACTTGAATTGCAGTTCTGAAATTCACTTGGATGAATTCCTCTTAAAGCTTGTTCTTCTTTTGCTTGCAAGAGAGCTACTAATATCCATCAGTGCTACCGGCTTTCTTACCCACTGTGTAATAACCACATATGATCTGACCCTTCTTCCATCTTGAGATGTAGTCTGTGCAACCTCCCCTTGGATCTGGGTGGGCTCCCTGACTGTCAATAACAGACTCAAGCAGAAGCGATGCTGTGGCTGCTTCCAGGCCTGGACCTTAAAAACTGGGTAATTGTGACGTCCTCTCTCTTTGAACACTTCCTTTTAGAAAACCCAGTGTCTACAATGTGAACAAGCCTAATCATGCTGGGAAAGGCTCACGTGAAAAGTAACTGAGGTTTCCAGCTAAGCTCCCAGGAGCAGCCAGCACCATCATGCAATCCATATAAATTATCTCCATCCCTACTCCAGCTGTCCAGCTGATGCCGCATGGAACAGAGACAAGCCAGCCCCGTCTAGCCCTGGCCAAACTGCAGGTGCCTAAAGAAAATAAACGACTGTTTCCGCCACTATGTTTGGGGGTATTTGTGATGCAGCTATCAATCATCACAAGTCATATTTGTCAGAAGAAAGAGACAAATGAATTCTTGCCTTCGGTGTGATGGGCCCACACTGTCCAGGTGCTCCCTGCAGGGGTCACTGAGTGAATTACAAAGCTGGCGGTCTTCCTCTAAGGTAAGCTGACCACTAAACTGGAGACTGGATCAGCTTCTACAGATGTATTTGGTATATGTAGTAGGACTAGATTCATGAAGAAAGAGAAATTGATGCAAGGTAAACCATCTCTAGCATCCACTGCCACCCATGCACTTGCCTTTCAAGAAGAGAGACATCCCAGATGCCATTTTAAGTCAGAGATGTTGAAACTTTTATTTGTTTAAGAGTTTATTATTTTTAGAGAGAGGGGAAGAGAAGGAGAAAGAGAGGGAGAGAAACATCAATGTGTGGTTGCCTCTAGCCTACCTTTATAAAGGTGTTTATAAACATCCTTAAGTCATAAAGGTAAGGGGGGGCATAACAGTGCAGATGGTGATTCATAAAAGACAATATTAACATTGAGGCTCCACCATTTGGGGTCCTTATTCAAAAGAGATCAGATTAAGATATTTCAGAAATTCTACTGGCCTATTCTACTTTACTTTATAGAAAAGACATATATAGCCCTGGCTAGTGTGGCTCAGTGGTTGAGTGCCAGCCTGTGAATCAAGGGGTCATGGGTTTGATTCCCAGTCAGGACACGTTCATGGGTTGCAGGCCAGGTCCCCACTAGGGGGGTACATGAGAGGCAATCACATGTTGCTGTTATTCTTCTCTTTCTTTCTCCCCTCCCCTTGATAAAAAATAAATACATAAAATCTTTAAAAAAAGAGAACATACTAAAAAACAGATACTTAGTACAATATAAAAAATAATAGCATATAATAAACAGCTAGGTAAATAAAAATAATTCCTTACTTCTTAGCTGAGATGAAAGATGACTGAGCCCTCAGGGAAAAGGGCCAACTCACAAGTGAATTTCAGGAACTTTCCTTCCATAAGGTGAATATCTTGTACTCAATATATGCTTTCCTGGTACTTTCAATGGTACACCATATACAGTGGCTTGCTCCAGTTCTCAAGCTAGAGCATAAATATAACATTTACTTTCTATGTGAACTTTAAAAAGTTGCTTAACTTTTGGAGCTTTATTTATACACCTAATAATGCTTTATTGAGCAGTTATGCTACAATGGGCACTGTATCTTTACAAGATTAAAATAAACATATTTTTGAATTACTGTGAAGATTATGTGAGGTTCTATTCTTATTCATTATGATCTTTTAAAATAACATCGATAATTAGTCAACAACCCTTTTTATTTATCCACCTTTTCATTTATACTTACTGCCAAGATTATAATCTTCTTTGAGTTCATATTAAATTTAACCTGAATAGATGCTGTAATTAGAAGTTACACCTAGGTTATAGTTGCTATGCAGGGAACCCAAACAAATATACACATATGTACTTACAGTTTCCATTTGTCTTTGTTGAAAAATACAGAGATAATTTCATATGGTACATTATAATCCATTGAGCGATTGCTTGAAAAGTTTTCAAGGTACATTAAGTTACCCTTGACAATACCTGCAATTTATTCCATAACTGAAAAGAACAGGCATTGGCCTCCCAAAGAATCTTTCCTTACACTGTTGCTGCAATTTTTCACTCCTGGTTAATTTAGATTATTTAGATAATAGCAAGTGTCTTTGAAGAGATATGGGAGGTAAAAGGTTAATTTTTCCCCCGAATGGAAATCTCCAGCTGTCCCTGGAATAATTGAGAGGGTTACAGGAATAAATGATTTCAGTGAACACAATATTCTGCATGTCAAAGGAGAGTTACAATAGGTTTATTTGTGGTCTTAATAAACTGAAAAAAAAAAAGCCCATCCTTAACTGACTTGGCAGCATGCTCTTAATAATGATGAGACTTTAGATTTTCTACAGAAGACTTAACCAGTGCTATTTTCAAATGAAAATACTGCCTCAAAGAGATCTGTCCCTTGGGGAATTTTGTGCACATAGAGAGGACTAGAGGTCACCCGTCAAACACCATCTCTGCAATAGGAAGGTGCTGTAGATGTGGAGGATCCAGGTTCAAGTTCTTCACTAGTTCTTACTGGCTGAGCAACTTGAGCAAGTTATTTGACATTTTGAGACTATGTTTTATCATCTGTAATCAGAATGGTTGTACTAGTAAACAATTGCAAAATGGCCCCATTCCCAAAATGTAGATTAAAAGAAGAACAAGATTTCTCTCTCTATCATAAATAGAAATGAAAAATAAATTTTTATCTGAGGGTCATCAAGAGTCAAATTTTATAGTTTATAGTCAAATACTCCTGGATTTGTATATTACATAGTTGGTATCCGCTGCTTACCAACTATGTCAACTCAGCCTTGTTAATATACTTATCTAAAATGTAGTGTCCTAATTTGTATTTTGGGGGATTTTTAAAATAATTGTTGAGAGGATTAAGTGACATAATTCATGTAAAGTCCTTAGAATGGTTTCTAGTTATTAAGCACTTAAAATATTAACTAATAGTAATCATTTTATTTCATTTAACAAAATTGTTAATTAAAAGATTAGTTGATGAACCAAGAATAAATGAAAGAAAGGAAAAAAGTTATAAAGATCAGTGTTATCAGTGTTGTTAAGGACTAAGAATGTTTAGTAGACCAAATGACCCATTCATACTAACAGCTGAATCCCTGTATTGAAGGTGGTTCCATCAGAATATATAAATTTGATGTTGTTACACATTTGGATACCATACATAAGCAATCACCTACATCTGGCTTTTCATTGGCTTGCATAAAGAAAAAAATAATGATTTCTCTAGATCCAAATAAACATAGAGTCTGGTGACTACAATGTTCATTGAAATGAATACACAGACCTTCTGATTGTATGCATTAGTCTTCTTTGTGGTTCAGTAGGAATCAGCCACTGTAGCTTTTTTGCTTATAAGTACACAGTAAAATTTCTGTTATCTCCCAAAATCAGGACATGACTTGGGATCAGCTGACATTAAAATACAACTTCTATTTAGGGATTCATCTGGAAACCTATGGTGCTTCTATAACTCATTGCAAAACTCCAAAATCATAAGACTGTTTTCCTGTGTACACTAGTGACAATAGTGACAATTAAGACTATAGTGAGATAATGTATGTAAAAAATGTGTTATGTTATAAAGTAAGGATGACAAAAAGTTTCATCATATTTCAAAGAGTTATGATGTTGATTCCAGGACTATTAGCAGTAATTCGTAAATGACATCATACTAGCCATGGTTAGGAGACATGAGGGATGGACAAGGGTGTGTATGAGATTCTACACTAGTACTAAGTTACAAATATTGTTCTTATTGTTACACCAAGACGATTACAGAAATAAAAATACAATAGGAGATAAATGATATTGTACAAGGACCTTAATTTGCTTTACATATAAAATGTGAGTTTATTCACATTTAAAAACTTTATATAACTTTGAATGAATAAATTTAAATCTTTGCTGGCAAAGGTGTTGTTAGGTAAGACAGACAGTAAAGCAAGGCAGGGAGGAGAAGGGGGATGTGTCTTTCCCACTGACTCAGCAGTCCCGAGCCTGGTCCATAATCTTGCCAGGTGTGACAACCCCCTCCGGAAACACCACACCAACACAGGAGGAGGGCACTCCTGGAAATTCTATGAATCTTCCCCACTCTCTGGGAAAAAGCCTTTGAAAGTGTGCTTTCATTCCAAGGCCTGAGAGGCCTGGAAAGCGCCTGAAGGAAGAAGCCCATTAGCACCCCGGGGTATTCACGCCACCACTGCCACTGCAGGAAAGCTGGCATCACCTTTACTTGTCAATCAGTATGTAACTTCTTCACCCCCATCCTGCCACCTATATAAGTCCTCAGAACAAAGGATTCTCTCTCTCTTAGCTCTCTGGCTGCTCAGCCTCAGGCCACCCCACCTCTGGCCACCAAGGCACTTGCCACCCCTGCTTTTGGCCACTTACTTTCACAACCCTTAACCTGCTTTGCCTTGAACCTGTGCCCTTCACACCCTGACCTTTGCAAGGTCCATTCTCTTCCATGAGAACACGTCATCAGTAAACCCTGCTTGTGTGATAATAGACTTGCTGACCTGTAATTCTTTACTGTGTCAGCGAGATGAACAAGGCTCTGGGAGTTTTTCCCATAATGGTTTACTCTTTTATAACAGAGTAATGGCCTATATTTCAAATATTTAATTACGATCGTTCTTTAAAAAATCACTGTCTTAGAATTTCAAAAAGTTCTCACATGTCATTTGTCACTGATGATGACACTGGAGGATGCAGGGAGCAGATATTATTTTTCCCTTTTAAAATTTAGGGATCGAAACTCTGATCATTCACCTTATCCAAGGTGATTTGGCTGATGTCCAGGGAAACTACCAATGGTTTGACTTTTATGCTGGTGCTTTCCCTATAATATTAAAGAATAATTTTAAATAATGTGATATAATTTAATAAAGTATGATGTTGACTACTATGAGAAAATATACAGAATTCTCCAAGTTCACAAAAAATCAGTTTACTTCAAATGGAATAAAATAATGGTATATGTTTAATATGTCAATCAAAATTAAAAAGACAACCCATGTGCATCTAGTCTTAACTTTGTCTTTACGCTACAATCAGGTGTTTTAACATTTAAAATAGGATTTGGAAGGGAAGAAGGGGCTTTTATGTCATTTTACATCAGTTGAAACAATAAAGGCAATTAGTAACTATTTTTAAAAATTCATAATCCCTGTATCAGTTGTTATAAGAATAAATTTGAATGACAAAATTTCTAATTATTGTTCATTATACTGTTCCACATAAATAAATAGTGGGTGTTTTGTTTCCCTATTCATTGTTATGAATTTGACAGCAGACACATTTTCCCTTCTTAAAAACTGCACGGCAAGCTGTTGTGGACCATAAAGAACTGGACTGGGCTCTGAAAACAACCCCCACCATCCCCAGGGGAGGATCCCAAATCTTTGGAACTGTTTCCAGTCTAGACACATAGAACTCGTTAACAAAGCTTTGTCCCTTCTCCACTGAAAACACAACAGGAGAATAGAATCAAAAAAAAGAAAATTCTCTAAATCGATCTTAAAATAATTTCACAAAAAACTAGCCTCATCCCTCTTCATTACTCAGATAAAGAAGAGTGGGTGGCAGGGGAATAACCCAGCCCACTCTTCTCCTATTAATTGTGTGGGTAACACAAAACATTACAGAATAGTAACACTATTCCCTGACCTAAAAAACATTCTATATTATTATCTACTGAATTTATGTGCAAAATAGGTTTTACACATTGCAGTAAGAACTTCCTCACTCTAATCCAACAGAGGTGAGTTTTTCCCAAAACTCTCCAAACAAGATTTCACTTTGTAGACAGTTGCTGAATCTTTTTTGATCAAATTCAAATTAAACCCCAGAATGTTGCTTTATAAACTAAAATCAAGTGGACCCAGAAAAGATACAACCAGAGAGGTTGTGAAGATTACTTGTTAAGTAGCATTAAAGCCAAAGCAGATAGAGTGGACTTAACTATTTGCAACATTTGAGGCAAGTTCCAAGTTTCTCTTTTAGACGATAAATTGTTCAACGTAGTAACATCAAGCACAGAGAACGATGTCAATGGATTGACTTAAAGGGATGAGAAAAGGAGTTTCTTACCTTTTAGCTGTAAGAAAAAGGAAAAAAAGAGAGAGATTAATTCTGTGGGCTTTAGCATCAGTAAGAATTGCATTTAAATGCAGATTTTACTTATTCTTACCTGGGTAATTTGGAGCAGGTTAAACTGAGTCTTTCCCCTTCCTCTCTTCCTCCTTCCTTTCCTCTCTTCCTCCCTCTCTCCTTTCCTTCCTTCCTTCCTGCCTTCCTTCCTTCCTTCCTGCCTTCCTGCTTTTCTCCTTATTGTTTTTGCCTTTTTGCAGAAAAATGTACATGCATGATTTATTTCATTGAAAAATGCTAAAAGTTTAAAAAAGGAAAGTGATCATCTTCTACCCTACTGTTGCCAGTACCTGAATTCCGTTCCTAAGAAGCAATCCTGTGAACTTTTTCTTCTCTACTACCAGAACTTGATGTAAAATATAGTTTTAAATAAACCATTTTGAAAACACTCTTAGGTTTATAGAAGATGATACAGTATTACACAAAGGTCTCATGTATTCCCCACAGTTTCCCTTATTGTCAAAATCTTACACTGGTCTGGCACATCCGTTACAATGAAGCACGTTCACACTTTATCACTGCCTAACGTTCTTTCTCTGTCCCAGGATTCCACCCTCTGTCTCAGAGTTGCCCGTTACATTTACTTGCAGGTTGCCCGAGGCTGCTCTGGGCCACACCAGTTTCACAGACTTTCCTTGTTTCTGAGGACCTTGACTGTTTTGTACAGTACAAGTTAGAAATGTCTTAGAAAATACCCCAACTGGATTTTTTATGATGTTTTTCTTGTGATTAGACTGGGTTATGGGGGGTTTGGGAGGACATCTATAGAAATAAAGTGCTATTTTCATCACATCATGTCAAGAATACACACTTCCACCCTGGCTTATCCCTATCGTTCACCCGGACCATCTGGCTGAGGAAGTGTTGGTCAGAATCCGATGGTTACTGACCGTCCCTCCTCTCCTAACCCCATTCCACGCCGTTCTCTTTGGAACGAAGTCATTTTACCCAGCACACACTTAAGGTGTGGAATTGTGTTCCCACTCTTGAGATACATCAATGTAAACTATTGTCATTTTTTTCTGAACAGTTATGTCTCTTCTCTACTGTTCAATCAATTATTTATTTACATCAGAACAACTATTTATTTTATATTTTGTGGTATAAAATTCAATAGTACTTGGTTTATTACGCAACTCAACATTTCCAGCTGTGGCCATTGGAACCTCTTTCAGTTGGTCAGATGATGTATGTAAATGTTTTTTAGTTTAAAAATGCCCACCAAATTGGGCATTTTTGATGTTGTTGTTGGTTTTGCTTTTTTTTTTTTTAATTTTCAAGTACCCTACTTTCTGGCACAAAAAGATGCTCCTATATTGTCTTATTTATTTCCTACCTTGGTCTTAGAATCAGCCTATTTTATTTTCCAAGCAGCTCTTTTTATTGGAGAATGGTGTTAGAAATCTCAATCTGTGCACTAGGTGTTGTCTTGGATAGGAGGCTGCTGTTTCTAGGTTCTCTCAGCTGACAGGGCAAGAATATGTATGTGAGTATACTACCCTGTGTGTGCATTTATATCCATAAATATTTGTGCATGCTTTTATGGCTTGACATTCATTGGTAATCACTGAATAATATTCCTTTAAGAAAAAATGTATCACAGTTTATTTACCTACTGAAGAACCTCTTAGCTGTCACCAATTTTCGGTGATTATAAATAAAGTTATTATAAGCATCCACGTGATCTGTGTGTGGGCATGTTTTCAAGCAAGTTTTGTAAACACTCTGAAGTGGATTTCCTGGATCATGGGAAAAGATCCTGCTCAGCTTTGCAATAAGCTGCTGAACTGCCCCCACAGTGGCTATGTCATTTTGCATCCCCACCAGCAATAAAGGAGCATCCCTGGTGCCCTGCCTCCCTGCCCAGCAATTGCAGTGATTGGGGGATTATAGCCATTTGGGATATGCAGACATATATTATAGCTGTATAATAATAGCATATAGTTTTCATTTGAAAATTCCCCAGTGACATAAATTTGTGAAGAATTGACCCAACAAAGGGGTTTGGGCTTGGGGAGCCAATTAGTGAAGAAGTAACAAAGTTGGTTCACACAGCCTTCTCTGCCCTGAATACACTATCTCGGGTGAAAAGGATGCCTTCTACCCCTCTGGTAGAGGGAGTGCTGTTTTTACTCAGGAGATTTGGTTCCTGCTTTCAAGGCAACAAAGAAGAGGGAGCATATTCTTCTTGCACTGTTTCCTAAGTAATTTTAATTCACGATAATTAATATGCCAAAGTGGCATATTTTGGGGTGGCATATTATTCAATTGTTAGTTTGCTGTGTATTTTCATCATGAGTGACTGTTAGATTTCATGAAATGTTTCTCTGTATTCATTGATACAATCATAGGAGTTTTCTTCCTTAGACTCTTTGTATAGTGGTAGCCTCATAAAATAATGTAGAAAGTGTTTCCTCTGTTTCTATGCTCTGGGACACATTTCATGTATAGAATATTCTATGTGTGTTTCACAGTGGGTGCTTCTTTTCTCCAACTGCCACAGCCTTGAGGCAACCTTGCTTGAGTTTTACCCATGAGAACATGATGTGGTTCCTGGAAGTAAAATTTTAAAATGTGTCCCCGCTCTCCCTATACACATGCACACACATGTGTGCACACAACTGCAACCACAAGCATTTTTTCTTCTCGAAATAGTCTACACTCAACCCTAAGCAACTTGTAAAAAATTACCATTTAAGTGTCCCTATCAGTTTATGATTTCAGTGTCTTCAGTCCAAACACACATCAGTTAGCTTGGACCCTCAGGATTCTCTTGCCTCTCCATATTACAGGGCGAAAATTTGCCTTGACTTCAATTCTTTCATGGATTCTATAAAAGTCACAATTATCAGTTTCTTCCAGCTTTTTCTGTGTCTGAGAATGGAAGAAATGACTTCCAAGCTCTTCATATGTTGGGGCTGAAACTGGAAGAATAGAGTGTGCTTTTAAAAAGAAAATTTCCTTCAATCCATTTTGAATTTATTATTGTGTGTGGTGCAAAAAAGGTGCTCATTTCATTTGTCTGCATGTATCTGTCCACTTTTCCCAACACTATGAAAGAATAAACTATCTTTAGTGCACTGTATGTGCTTATTTCCTCTGTCAAATATTGACTACAAAGGTGTGGACTTATTTCAGGGCTATTTTGTTCCATTGATATATATGTCTGTTTTTATGACAGTACCATGCTGTTTTGATTACTATGGCCTTATAATATAGTTTGATATTAGGCAGCATGATTCCTCCAACTTTGTTCTTTTTCAGGATTGCTGTTGCTATGTGGGGCCTTTTGTGGTTCCATATACATTTTTGAAATATTTGTTCTAGTTCTGTGAAATATGTCATTGGAATCTTGACAGGAATTGCATTGAGTCTACAGATTGCTTTGGGTAGTGTGGACATTTTAATGATGTTAATTCTTCATATCCATGAACTTAGTGGAAGTTATCCTTCCACTAATTCATACCTTCAGATTCTTTCTTTAGTATCTTATAATTTCCCAAGTACACGTCTTTTACATTCTTGGTTAACTTTATTCCTAGGTATTTTATTCTTTTTCTAGCAACTGTGATGGGATTATTGTTTTATTTCCCTTTCTGTTAGTTTGCTACTGGCATGTAAAAATGCAACCGATTTCTGGATATTAAATGTTAGATCTGAAACCATAAAAGTCATAGAAGAAATAATAGGCAGCAAATATCAAACTTGCTTGTAGCAATATTCCATCAGATATATCTTCCCAAGCAAGGGGAACAAAAGAAAAAACAATGGGATTACATCAAACTAAAAAGTTTTTGCACAGCAAATGAAATTATCAACAATATAAAAAGACAACCCACAAAATGGGAAAACATATTCACTGATACATCTGATAAGGGGTTACTATCCAAAAATTATAAAAAACTTACAAAACTCAACACCAAAAAACAAATGAATCACTTTAAAAAATGGGCAAAGGACCTGAACTCACATTTTTCCAAAGAGAATATATAGATGGCCAATACACAAATGAAGATACTCTACATCAGTAATCATTAAAAAAATGCAAATTAAAACCACAATGAGATACCATCTCGCCTGTCTGAATGGCTAATCAATAAGTCAGCAAACAAAAAGTGCAGGTGAGGATGTGGAGAAAGGGGAACCCTTTCTGCTGTTCTGGAAGCAAAGAGAGCACAGGTGGCCAGCAAAAGGCGGAGGGCTGAATCCAGCCCCCCACCTGGTTTTATCCAGCCTGACACCTTGTTTCTGCCTGGCTGCAGTGCCCTGGCCCTTGCTCCTAGTTAGGGAGTAGTTGTATTTGTACAGTCCTAAAATTACCTTTGGCCCTTTGAAGGCAACTTGAGGCTGATGTGGCCCCGGGGGGGAAAATGAGTCTGACCTTTTTCTCTCTGTCCAAACATTTTACCAGCCTGCTGCCGCCTCCTGCTGCCATGTTAACCTCCGCAATCGCTGTGAAGGCTCCTGCCTTCGCACACTCCGTACAAATTCTCCCTCCGTCATCACGCGCCCTCCTGCTCACTTGCCTGGGCAGAGTGAGCGGCTGCACACCGGTTAGTTTAGCCTTTACCTCGGGGCAGGGAAATCTCCCACGCATTGCAACGCTGCTGCCTCCAGCGTTTCCTGTGGCTCCGCCCTCCCTCCGGGCACCACACCCATAACACGTTTGATCCCTGGTCAGAGAACAAACAAGAGTCAAAGAATGAATGTGTAAGTGAGTTAGACAACAGATCAACGTTTCTCTCTCTTTCTTCCACTTGTCTAAAAAAATCAATCAATAATTTTTTAAAAGTTATCTGACTTTTTTCTTGCAGAGATGAGTTTTATACTTTTTCTCCTACCCCCACTCTAGCACACACATTCTCACAAAAACATTTGTCATTTTCCCAAATATACTTATATTATAAATCTTATTCTTATACATATCAAACACTGCCTATTTTAGGAAGTATACAGGCTGTTTATATTTGAGTCACATGATGTAATATATGCTTCATTCTTATGTAACTTTCTTTTACTTTGGATATTCTTATTTTTCTTGAAGTTAATAATTGCCTATTTAATAGATTAGTTTTTAATCTGAATTTCAAAAGAAAAACAAAGAAAGAATAAAGGAAGGAAGCCAGCAAAGTTTCTTTCATCATATGCATAAGATGTTTGGTTCTTTTCTCAATTCCCCTCATTTTCCACCATAACATTGGTCAAGGAGCTATTCTTCTTCCTTTTGCTATATTTTTCATAAAATATGAAAGCTATTCCATGCCCAAGGTAGCTGCTAAGACTCATGATGGCATTCTCTTTTTTATATATCTGTTTATTCTCCCTGGAAGCTTTTTTAATCCTGCCCTTACCTTTGTTGCCCGGAAGGTTATCATTAAAAGTAGAGCTTACAACAGCATCTACCATATAAGGTGATTTTCAGTAGTAAATAGTATAGTCAGTGGGAATTCCTTAGTGTAATAACTGGCAAATCTTGAGCATTAAATTAATATTTGTCATGATAATAAAATTAATGTTCATAATATTGCTTATTTTAACTAGATATCATGAGACTTTATTCCTTTATACATCTGAAAGAAATATTTCTCACATTTTTATGAGCAATTACAGATACCCTTGAGCTCGATAGAACTTTTATGGCTTAGGGTAAAGGTAATAAATCCCTTTATAAATACAGTGTGTAGAAAGCCCACACAAGTGCTGATGGCAACCAGACCAGGGTCTGCAGTGCAACCTTAGCTTATGATGTGATATCGAGACAAATATTAAAACTGTTTAATAACAAATTCCCTGACTCACATTTCATGAAGGATCACGTACAACAACGTGGGCAGGGCCAGTGACCTGGCAGCTTTTCAAAGATGTTAATTCCCTCTTAAGTTTTATTCTTCTATTTGAACATTCCTGTAATTTATAGGACCCGTTGTATCATCCAAAAGTTTTCATTTGATTGTGTGTACTCTCCATGAAGAATATAATCAACAAAGATTTGTGAAGATATTAATAAGTCTCTATGGCAGTGGAGTTAGGAAGCTTGAAACAATGTCATGAGAAAGTGATAAAAGTATTTATTAAACTTAATAATGGAGAAATATAACTAATTTGCACTATATAAATTATTAAAAGGCATTTCAAAGATTAGCTATTCCTTTAGAGTTTTATAAAGCTGAAAGAGATGTTTTGAAGCAATAAATGTTGACAAATAATAAGGTATATTTATATTTATAATAGACATGCCTAGATTATGAATAGTAATTGAGTATAGTGTAGCAGCATGTTTTTTTCTCCAAAGACTTTCAACCGTTGGAAAACTTGTCAAAGAAATATTTCAAGCCCAACTGGAATGGTGGTTTGACAGTTTTATGAGACATAATATCACTTGGAGTGCCAATTTATATTCAAATTTTTGGGCTTCACCCTTTTAAGAGTATGATAGTGTGGGTGATTTTGAGATGTGCTGCTAATGAAAGGTTGATACAAAAGCATTTGAGAAATTCTGGGATGGGGCATGACATAATGAATTCTAAGGCTGGTTTCTGACTTCGTACGCCATGAATTTAATAAGATAAATTCCTCTGGCAGAGATTTGAATCAGTTTGGGTCTCATATGATGAGTATAATTTCACAGTGAATCTCAATATTGCACAAATTAACATTGCCCTGCATGCCATTCTCTAAATCAGATGTCTTTAACGTCAACTAGTTTTTAAAATATTAGCAGTTACATAGCAGGGATCAAAAATATTTGACCTAATGATAGTATTTTTTTCAGTTACAATATCTTCAACATAATGGAGCTAAAGTCAGGTGGCATTTACTGCTTGAGACAATACATAAAAGATACTTAATATACTATACACTAATACATGTTTATGCCATTATATCATTACTAACCAAAATGCAATATTTATGTCACAGTACAGTTGGTTCTTTCAGGGAGAAAAACCAGACATGTTTTAACAAAAGCATGAGCTATTTTAGAATTAAACTCAGCACATTTGAAATTTTACAGTACTTTACATCCAACTGGTGAATGAGTAACATTTTATTCATATAAAACCCTGTTACTTATTAGGACTGCATAGTAAGTAGGGGTATAAGACTTATAAGCATATCATTTTCATCTTAGAAATACCATTTTATTTGAATAACTCTCCCTGAATGCATTTCAAATAAGGAGAACAAAGGCTTTATGTGCAATTACGATACTTTAGAACTTGTAGTGGTAATTCATATCTATTAAATATTTAAAATACAATATTACTAAAATATTTCTGAAGGTATTACATAACTAATCTCTCCTTCATTTCCAATTCTACTCTCTTTAAATAATCATAATCAATGAGTGAAATAAACTAGATTATAGCAGTATGTGGCTACTTCAGACACTAAAACAGAATTCATGCAGAAATTTTGTTATAGTAGCTTAAATATTTTAGATTAAAAAATTACATGACTTTTAAAGTAAAGATATACGTGATAAGAAATCTAGTTTTTATCTAATGTGTTATACACTTTACCTCAGAGTTAAAGAAACCCTATAGTAGCAAGGGTGCAGGTGCCCCACCTTGTATAGGAACCAGTATCCAAACACTTAAAGAAAGTATTTCCTTCCCAAGTACAAGTTTCCTTCCTGTCCAAGTGAAGGTTCGTTATTCAACCTGGGGCTCTTGCATTATCTTTGCTTTAGAACAATCTCATCAACCAGTGTCTCCTTTTCATATTGCTGTATGATAGACGTGGATCTGAAAGCCAGCAAAGAAGAGGAAGTTTATTTCTCAAGGCTGGGAAAATTCTGAGCTAGGGTTTGACCTTGTGTTTGAAAGCAGTTCTGAGTAAATATATTTTAATAGCCAAGTGAAGGTTACAAAACATTGAAGTAGCATATTGACTCGTTGAAGTGCCCAAAAGAAAAGATCTTGCTAAATAAAAAAAAAAGTTCAGGTTGACTCCAAACTTTTGCCTTTTCTGAAGACTCATTGCCTCATATTTACTCTTTTTCTAATATACACAGACAATAGATCACATCTATTCCACAACTGATTGCAGAAGAAAACTTCCAAGTTCCATCTTAGAGCTTATATTGGGTTCCTCTTCATATTGTTTGTTAATTTTTTCCTTTTTTTGATGTTTTTATTTATTTGTTTTAACTTTTTGCACTTTATTTTTATTATTTACACTGTTACAGATGTCCTCATTTTCCCCCTTTGTCCACCTCCCCCTCATTCTTACCGCCCCTTCCCTCTGGCCTCACCACACTGTCCTCTGACTACGGGTTATGCATATTTGTTCTTTGGCTAATCCTTCCACCTTCTTTTACTGATAAATTCTTTAGTGTTGTTTTCCAGTTTACAGATAAGCTCTTTAAGGATGCCCAACCAAGATGTTATTCTAGCTATTGAGCACACTTTTTAATTTAATGATTGTACATGTTCTTTTCCCCCAGTTTTCTATTGTTTTTTAAATATTCATAACTTTTATATCCATTCAAATCCATGCTTATTTATTTTGTTTCATGACTTCTTTTCTTTTTCAGATGTATACTCTGATTCTCTCACACTTATTGAGGACTTAAACTTAATAAACTTTTGTTGACTTGAAGTTATGGTGCCATTTGCCTGTGTAGCACTTCGGTTTGCCTTGGGTAATTAGTGTGAGACAACGTGTAGGTGTCTCGGAAAAGACACGTGTCTAGATAACAGTTGGTAGATGCCAGAGGTTCCCCAAGATTCAAAAGTTATTATGGCACGTGAGCACTTCTATAAAGACAGCAGAAAAATAATAGTCACTTTCTGGATCTCGAGAGTGTAAAACTCAGGGAAAACATGTTCAGATAAGGTGGGGACTTTATAGAAAAATATCTTAACCTGTGATTCTCATTGCCACCCATAGAGGCTTAGTATCCCTGTGTAAATATTTAGGTAACATCATGGGCCCACTAGTCACCTGAAATTAAAGAAAGGCTGGGATGTATTGGAGCATAGAGAAAGAGGATACACTTAAGAATTAATAGTCTTTTATTTAAGTCATTTATTTATTTATGAGGTTTGCTACTTTGGGCAAGTAAATTTCTCTGTTTTCATATCTGTAAAGTGAGTCTTAAAATGCTAAATTCCAGGAATGTCATAGAGATTATTTACTGTAGCTTTGATGTTCTTTGGAAACTGGAAATATCTATTATTACTAAGGAAAAAAGTCAGAAAATATAATGCGTTAGCATGCTTTGCCTAAAAATCAGCTCTGAGCCAGTAGTGGCTTAAATGATAGAGCCAAACTAGAAATAGAACTATGTGTCTCAAATATGAGTAACGGCATCTCTAGGTTCTTCTAAGTTCTTGTTAAATAGTTACTCATAGGTACTGAGATAATTTAGAAGACATTGAACCCCTTAGATTTTGGATCCATTGCAGCTTTGGCACTTGCAGTATCTAAGTATACAATAGCCTCATAAACTTCAGAGGTTGTTGTGAGTGTTAAATGCAAACAAATTGTTTGTAGTTCCTAATAGATGTCTAGCACATAGCAGGCACATACAAATGCTATTATCAACAAAGCAAAGGAAAACAGACTTAAAGTTGGTAGTTCACTGAAACTTCACTTCCGCTCCATGGGAAGAGTGACTCACTCAACTCCCTGGATTTGGGGGTCGCATTCAGATAGCCACCCCTGTAACGAGAGCATCAGCACGTAAACCCATTGCCCTGCCATCAAAGCACTGGACCAGCACAGGAGAGAGTTTCAGTTACGAGCCAAGACAGATCTCTTGCCAGTGGTCATGGGTGTGCTGTCCATTTTTTAGAGTCTTCCCATCAAGCCTACAGTCACTAACACTCAGTTCCTCTCCACCACAGTCCCAGACTAAGAAAAGTCCATTGTAAAGGAATTTCCTTCCTGATGAAAATGGCAATAATGTGTGAGGCTGAGCCTCCCATCATTGTTCAGGCTTGTTGCTGCTGTTTTCAGTGAGCAACAACGAAACACCGGCCAACACAGCTTGTTGCAGGCAAATTTATGCAAACCGACAATTAAACAAAGGGGTTATTTTAGCCAAATCAATCAGACATTGAATGTATTGGAAGTAATTCTGTAAGCACAACTTGATGGTGTAGAATTAATTATTAACCAAGACTGCTAATAATTAAATGATGAAAAGGTCTGAGAAGAGGGAGGCTCCAAGCATCCTGGACTCTAAATGAGAACCTGTAGAGGACTTTGGCTTCATGTTCTCGAACCAATGGAACCCTTTTCTGCTACATCTATAACCATAGCCGCATCTTGTGGGCCTGAACACTTATTCACTGTTCTCTAGGAACATTCTGGAGGTAGTGAAAGGGAAACATGCTGATGTAGAATCCTGACTGGGCTGGATCTCTGGATCTTTGTGGGAATCCAGGCCCTACCCTTAACCAGGTACGGGCCATGGAAATGCTGTTAATCTCTCGGGGTTTCACATTTCTAAATTGTAAAACGATTCTTTGGGTTCTAGTGCCACCCATGCATAATTGTGAGGAGGATTAAATCAAATATTAAATGTACAGTGTTTAGATGTTTTCCAGAAACTTGATGCATACTAAATAAATGTTTATTATAAGTGTGAGTTTTCATTTTCTTTTGAAGTCTTTAATTCTTTTTCTCACACAAATGGTCACTTTATGACAAGATTTAAACCATATTGTTTGAGCTAATTATGGGTGGAGAAAACATTGTTAAAAATATGAAGTCACTACACCAAAGCCATAACCCATGGGAAAAAAAATTGGATAAGTGGGCTTCATTCACATTCAAAACTTCTGCCCTGAGAAAGACAATGCCAAGAGAATGGGAAGACAAGCCACAGAGTGGGAGAAAATAGTTGCAGAAACATATGCGATGGATGAATGTTACTCAAAATATACAAAAAACTCGTAAAACTCACATAAATCCCTAGCAACTTGATTAAAAAGGGACAAAAGACACCAGAGAAGATTATACCTCTGATAAATAGGCATATGAAAAAATGCTCAACACCACATGTCATTAGAGATTTACAAATTCAAATTAACATAAGAAACTCTTACGCCCCTATTAGAATGGCCAAAATTCAAAACACTGACAACACCAAGTGCTGGTAGTGGTGGGGAGCATCATGGACTCCTACTTATTCCTGGAGTGCAGGCAGAACAGTAAAGCCACTTGGAAACAGAGTTTGGCGGTTTCTTACAAAACTAAACATACTCTGACCATAAAAGTCAGCAATATCATTCATCAGCATGTCATAAAATGAGCTAAAAAATTATGTGCTCACAAAAATCTGCATATGTGTATTTATAGCAGCCTTATTATGATTCCCCAAACTTGGAAGCAACCTAACTGCTCTTCAGTAGATGAATGGGTGACGACACCATGGTATATTTATATGACAGAATATTATTTAGCACCTAAAAGAAATGAGGTACAAGGCCACACAAAGACATGGAAGAGACATAAATGCATATTACCAAGTGAAACAAGCCAATCTTACCAATCTGTGATCAGGACTCTATGGGAAAAGCTCATCTCTGTTGCCCAGGGTATCTGCTTAGTCAGCTAGAAGCACCAGGGACAGCGTATTCAATTATGTTTCTAATGGTCGAGATGCAGAAGACTCAGCTAACCAGGAACTGAAATAGTTGGGGCTATTCTAACATCTTTTTCTCTTGTTGTGTGGCTTCTTTGGTATGGAAGCTTCATGACAGATAGATCTCATGGATCTCTAGGTCGTGTGCGAGAGAAAGAGAGCCACTGAGAATCTCTACTACCTTTCATCACCTCACCGTGGAATCCAGGCAGCGTCACTTCTATGACAAGAGGCATGTCACCATACGTAATTGCTTTTCAAAGGGCAGCATTCAGACTTTACCTTTTGATGGAAAAGCATCAAGGTTCTGAAGTACTATGTGACACAAGATACATTGTGACAATTTGGGGAAAGTGAAATCAGCCAGAGATGCCCCAAGTCTAGAAACTTGTCAAAAGCCTGCCCATATAGTGGGAGGAAGCCTCCCCCTGACAGCACCATTCAATGCAATCTGGAGTTTCAACTACTGCCCTGTGCCTTCTGTGCCTTGTAAAATGATTGCTGCGCTTCCTGAGAATCCTGTTCTCTTTGGGGACAAAAGACCGAGAAGGGTTAATCAGATAAACATAGTTACTGAGCATGTAAAATAATATTTTTAAAATACATTAAATAGTCGATATGTAAGAAAGAAAATATTTCCCCTTTCAGATTAGTGATGAGGGATTCTAACTATCCCACTTAAGAAGATTCTTGGTTCTTTGTCAGTTTCACAAAGCGTGCCTGAAATTAATTTATTTACTGCTTATAATTTTTCTCTGAAATTTGCTCCTCAGCACTTCCACTACAGCCAGGAGAACAGGAGCCTGTACGCTTTATTTTTACTATTGTATTCCCAACACACAGAAGAGTTGAAAGAATGATTAAATTAAAAGTGAAATCAATGATGACTAAAGCAAATAGTGCAGTCATTAAGGAAGTAGGGCCAGACCTTCAAACACTGTGAGTAAAAAGAAAGTATGTTTTTCCAATAAGTCTGACAGAACTTGAAGTTAGAGACTTGCATGGAGTTAGTTTCTTTTCAGTTTGCAGGCAAGAAAGAACGGGGGTCATTTTATTTGGATTCTTCATGAGTTAAGATTTATACTGCACTAGACAATGAATTGATCCTTTTCAATATATTCTCAGTGACTGAAAAAAACATTAAAGACACTTCTAGAATGTTTATAAAAAACACATTTGCCTAGGCAGGAATCCAAAAACCCTTGTATATTTCTTAAAGCCCTTGAAAGCTGAGATAAGCCATTCTCCCTTCTGTAAGAAGTTTTCCCAGCTCTATTCATGGGACAGGCCGAGGATTACACGGCTGGAGAGTGCACTTGAGAGCAGGCCTGAAGCATCTGTCTCCGGGAGGCTGTCTTAAGCATTACTGTGGATAGGAAACTTGAGAAACTAGTTATCCTAGGAGCACTGGTGCATTTTTCCAAGTGGACATGATTATTAACATTCTAATACAAATATTTGTCCCTTTCTAGTAAAATATTAACTTCTATTGGAAAACAAATTGACACTGAAGTGAACGAGCCTTTTACTGCTGTTCTTTAGCACTAGCATAAGACGGGGAGAAGAGTGTGAGTGTCAGTGAGAAACACACCTAGACTTAGATTCCCACACCAACAACCGCCACGAAATGTCCGTGGTAAAGTACCCAGCCTTCCTGGACCTCAGTGTTTTCCCCATTCTTTTAAATGAAGATATAAAACTTAACGCAGAGATTATTTTTTTTAAGATTAAATGGTGTATTTAACTACAAAATGGTGCCCAGCTTATAAGTAGTAGTTGATCTTCAGCTTTCTCCTTAAAATATACCCCTAAAACTAAGCTACACCTGTTTGTAATGAAAGATTATAAAGGGGGTGAGTAAGCACAGTGATTGATGTACCAGTCCTAGGGGGGATGGGGAAGGTGTGAATAGTGAGACCAGCTTCCCCTGCGTTATATCACTGGGGGCCCGTGGACGGTAGAGGAATTCACAGGGACACTTGGTCAACCAACGTTAAATCACCCTGCATGCCAGGAACCATGGCAAACAAGATGCTGTGCCTCAGAGCAGCAGTCCTCAGAACCCATCATCACACTTTAATAAACAGCTCAGTGGTCTCTTCTGCCAACATGTGCAAATTTATGAGGTACATAAGCTCATATGCACTTGAGAAACAATGGGCTAATGTTACTATAATGAAGACATCATATTAGCTCAAGTGTGATTGTTCCTAGCCAGCTAATTTTGGGGGAGTGATAAGCAGTTGAGGAAACAGCCCTGTAGGCCACACCCACGCTCCTCCCAGAGTTCAGATGGGCCACTGTTCTGTTTTAGGAGCCAGTTTTCCAACTGGACTCACTCTGACTCTGTCTTCAGACTCACACTCTCTGGCAATTCTTAACCAGTTTCCTTAGCCTACTTTTCTCTTTGCTTTCCAGGTAGAGTCTCCATTCCCCAGAGCTGTTTTTAACTTGTTTGTTTCAGTAGGAGTCAGCATGTCTTCTTTAACTATGCAGCTATTTTGCTTCGGATTATCAATGTGTTTCATTAGTATTCTGTTAACAATAGGTTTGAAGTCGTCTGTAACAATCTAACAGCCCTGTTTTTAATGCACCATTTTTTTAGAATAAAAGATTTTTAAGAATGCTATATCACATTTTAGGACAAACTGAGTTTTTAATGCTCCTTAGAAGTCAGAGATACTGAAGTTACACTTGAACTCTTGCTAATCATACTTTCTCCATGAATTGTACCTTGGCTTCTCACAACACAGGCAACCATCACTGTAACAGCCCGTTCCTTCTGCTGCGTTCTCCTCCTGGGTCCCTGGATTCAGGGCACCCCCTACATGGCCCCTAAGCCCTCTGTATTTTTATCAAGGCACTGATAATTACTCACTGATTTCTCAAGTTCCAACATAGGTTCCCTCTACAACAGTTGTAACAGTTTACTCTGACCTTGGACTTGGCCCAGGGCCGAAAGTGGTTCCTGGGGAACAGAGTGCCCTTGAGGTCTCAGTGTGCACATCAGCAGGGATGCACAGGTCTTCACTCAGAAAATCCACACTCACAGTTCCATAGCGACATCATCACTATCGTTATCATTAAAATCCAGTTGGGGATGGCATCTTATATTTTTTAGGTTTTGTGAGGTATCCAAATTTCACCATTTCCAGTGTTCTGTTCCACTGTACAGCGATCATTCTGAAGGCACGTTTTATCACCAGCTCTACAGGTGGTTACATGCGGGGCCAGAGGGTCAACCCAGTCTGTCTGCAGTCACACCGGCGTTTAATTACACCGCTGCCTGCAGAACGCCGGGGTCCTACTTCCCAAGTCAGATCTACCGGCATCCCTGCAATTATTCCCAGGGACTCCTTTTTTAATAAGACTTATGAAAGGATTATTTAGAACACAAGGTTTTCATTCCTGACACATTATCCTTTCAGTTCTTGTGGGCTAAGTAGACTGGGAATTAACATATTTTGTGTGGATTAATGCGTTCATTTAACACCTCTGTGGAGATTTTAGAGCATTGTGTTGTTTCACGCATGCTGATTTAGGAAGTAGGAGAGAGAAGGCTTATTTGTTGACATTTTGGTTTTGGTAAATACGGTGACCTTTAGCTTAAGTCACGCACTTGAATCTAAGTAAAGATAAATGAAAGCCTGGAAGCCCTGGCTAAAAATCAAGTCCATTTTGAACGAGGCATGCCTTGTGCTGAGGGGAAGGCGCTCATTACTCTTTTCCTGAGAGTCTACTTTATTTTAAAATATCCAGCTATTCATTGGAGATAAATTAGATATGCAACTCGTGATCAAACAGTTCCATTTTTTCTTTGCAAAGGCATGGATAATGTGTTTCCTTTCAAACAGCAAGCTCCTTGAACACGTGGGGAACCTAGCTCCAGCCCAGCATCCTTGTGCATCCCTTCAAGGAACATATACCCAGTGCATTCAGTGCTCCGGGTATTGTGCTAAGGGATGGGACAACATAGGAGAATAGAAAACAGTACTAATCTATGTGTTTTAAAAGAAACAAGACTTAGTTCATTATCTTGGTATCTGTAGTTGGAGAGTGTACCTATTGTCCAGGTAGAAGTAAAGCTACCAAGATTCAAGCTCTTGTCGACGCACACATAAGCTGTGCATTTGATGTCAGAAGAGTTTTGGCCACGAGCCAAGCACTAATTATTTTTCAGAGAAAACCAACGGACTTCCCAAATAAGTCCAAGCGTCGTGTCTTCTCACACCAACCTGCTTTGTCCCCACAAACTTATTTTGGGTTATGCTTTTATTCTGATTTGCAGGCAAGAGAGTTTTGTGTTACGTCTGGTCCAGAGACAGTTGACAGAGCTGCCAGCTTCCCAATTCAAATCTGTATTTTGCCCCTGCTGTCTTTCCCGTAACCCACTGCAGTAACCAACTACAGACCATCTCTGGGAACATCCATCCTTCGACAGGGTGTGGCTCTAACCACACTGGCCTCTGCAGAGAGGTGGTACGTGAGGCACATCTTTATGCCTCATTCTCATAACTTACTTTGCCACTAATTGTAGACTGGTTTGTGTGGGAAGGGTAGAGCGCGAGAGAAAGCACTTTCGTCCATTATATTGTGGAACTCTCCACTCTTTAGAGCACCTTCACCTCTGTGCACAGGTAGTATCCTCTGGGATGCTCACCTCCCCTTCCCCTGGACAATGGCATACAATGAATGATTCACAGAGTACATTGCTGGTGTCCCAGAGACTGCTCTGAACGCCCCAGAAGCCTTTATCAGAACAGCCCAAAAGTACCTCTGCGATGGTTAATATTATGTATCAATTTGATTGGCACTTCCAGAAGTGTATTTAGCCAATCATTCTGAGTGTGTCTATCAGGAGATGTGTGGATGAGATTCATATTTACATTAGCAGACAGAGTAAATCAGATCACCCTTCCTAATGTGAGTGGGCTTAGCCAATCAGTTGGAAACCTGAATAAAACAAAGAGGCTTAGAGGGAACACCGCCCACCTGACTCATTAACGTCGTTCTTTTCTAACATTTGTACTTGAATTGAATCATTGGGTCTTCTTAGGTCTCACGCCAAATGGCTTTCAGACTGAAACTCACACCATTAGCTTCCCTGGTTCTCAGGTTATCATTGCAGATTTTGGAACTTGCTAGTCTCTATATAAACTCATAATCAATCATGTGAGTCAATTTCTTAAAATCAATCTCTCTCTGTCTCCAAAGGTAGGTAGTAGGTAGGTAAGTAGATAGATAGATGTTGATGGATTTTTCTACTGTATCTATCTATCTATATATCCTATTTGTTCTGTTTTTCTGAACAACATTGATTAATCCAGTTCCATTAAAGTTCTTATAGTCAGTGTGGGGTGAAGTTGTGTGCCTTTTTAAAAAATTTCCTCTGTGGACACACACACACACACACGCACGCATCCAGAATGGCATGTGCACTCCAAATACCCTGAGCAACCATACAGAGAAGAGAACAATTTTCCCGAGGGTAATGGGCCTTGCGTTCCCCTGGGCCACAAATTTAGTACATTTTTCACACTATCGCACAGAGTAGTTTTGGTCCATTCCTTATGCCTCTCTTTTTCTGTGCTCATTTCCAGGCTGTATGCTAGAAATAATTTCTACAAAGTTTTAAAATTGTTGCAGTATTTTTTCAACTTTGAGCCATTTACACTATATATGTCAACAGTCCCTGATATATCAACAGCCACCCCTTAATTCTGCACCAGTTGGACAGAAGCTTTGCAAATTAAACTTTCCTCTTGAACATACAAATTGAATTCTTTGGAATTTGTGTTCTTCCTCCAAGCAAATTGCATATGTGGAAGAAAAGGTAGCGTAATAAGGACTTATTCTACTTGTTCCAGAAAAGAAAAGGCCTCCCGTGATCCCAGAGCTTCAGGACAGACCTCACCTTGTACTCAGTGTTGTAAGTCTCACTCCTGGGCAGGGGCCGCACACCCACAAATGCAGTGATTGCACCATCGTGGCAGTATAAGCACACTGAGGGCAGGGGGTTAATCTTTTTTGTCTTATGCCCAGGTCTTAACCCAATGCCTAAACATAACTGGTGCTCAGTAAATAACCTCAAAATAAAGGTAGTAAATCACACATCCAAAGCACCTTTCCTAAGGACACATTAGTACCAGGAACTCTCAAAAATCAAGTGAGATATGAAAGCAAGAGTGCTGAGATGCAAGAGGCAGCCTTAAAGTCAAATACTAGGCAAAAAAAATTGCTGAGTGTTGGCTGAAGGGAAGAAAATGTATACAGGGGATTCTGAGATCAGGCATTGTTTTTGGTTTTCTAGTTATTGTATCTTAAAGGCAGATTCTGGTTTCTTCTCAGCTCATCTTTTCTTTACATGTTGTTGAACAATGAGGCTGAGCATTCTATCCCACTTTCACTAAAAATTTGAATTCTAAAGTCTTTGATAAATGGAAGCATAAGAATTGAATCATAAGAAAAATAGATATCCCATAGCAATACATCAGCGATTTCAGATTTTTGAAAAAGACAAATTATTAAATTTAAGCATACTAATTGTGTTATGTTGTTATTAGTCTATTTGGCATTCATCTTAAAATGCTCTTTGTAACGACAAAAAATGTCAAGGCAGCTATTTTGGGACAGTTACTATAAAGATGCCTTCGTATCAGTTCCTGTGAACACTGTTTAAACTACCTATTGTTAAAGTAAAGAATTTTAAATCTATTGAAGTGAATGACAGAAAGAGAAACCCAGTGAATATTTGCCGAAGCAGTATGTTGATTGCTGGAGAATGACTAAGGAAAGTACAGTCATTCTAATTTACAGATTATTTCTAATAAATGTTAGTCAGTTCAAAAAAGAGTTGAATTGGAAATATAAGAGAGGTAAGAAGACAAAGATTAATTCCTATGTGAAATTAAACTGTAAACTTTCTAAGTATTTGGTTATTAAATAAACCTGGATTTTTCTTTATCAAAGAATATAACAACAGCAATAAAAATAACTAATATTTATTCAGTATTTGTGCTATGTCCAGCTCTGTGCTATAAATTATCCAATTTAAACTTCAAAACAGATAAAAAACAAAGTCCAATTATTTAAATTTATGGCCAAAAAATTTCAAAATAAGCTTATGAGATGTTTACTCTTAGTAATTCTATTTAATGAATGAAGCTATCATGGGAATCATATGGCGGTTAGGGAACTATACACAGGCAGTAAGTTCCAGAACTTGCATTAAAAACTGTTTAAAGTCAGTGTTGTTACTCACCAGGTCATATTGCTTCTCACAGAGAAAAAAAATCAGAGGAAAGAGTAGAAAGAAAGAATCTAGCTTCTAAACACATGGCTCTGGGGGATAACCTGAGTGCCCAGAATGAGTATTCCAGGCATGTTGTCATTGGACAAGCTACTGCAAATATTTTTAGAAAGCTCATCAAGTGGACATAAGCCATGATTCTTGATTCGGTTATCTGTATACTAACAAGCAAAGAAAACAAAAATAGAAAAGACTGTTATCAACGAATAAGAAGAGTATGAAATAGCCTAACATTTTGCTCGGGTTTATTATTCATTTTCATTTAAGTATCACAGTTGTTCCTGGCCAGTCTTTTTCAATTAGTCAAAAGTCTTTTTTGGCTCCCTTTGCAAAAAGACACAGAGTTGGCATTGCTGTTTCCTTCAGGTTTTCATTTGTGCTATTGTCCAGCAGTCCTTTCAGACGCCTCAAGGGAAGCAAAATACAGAGTTGCCAGTCCTGTGGAGCATCTTGATACGGGATAAAACTTACCTGCTGTTTTAGATTGCCTCAATCCAGGACCTGTATGCAATTAGTTTCCTTGATTATTGAATTATGTTTCCAACCTTCCAGTCTTTGCAGAAAATATCAAATAAGAATTTCATTAAAAAGAGGAGAGAGATGTCAGTTTGTAAAAGAGGGAAGTGTTATTATGTTTCTTTGTACTTCTCTAACATTTAATTTCAAAAGTTTTATTTGAAAGCACAGTGCATTGCAATCAAGAGTTAGCAGGCAATATTCAGAAACCCAGGCTACTGTCTTTATAAATAAATATCCCTCTGAAGGAGTAGTTTGGTACATAGATTTTTCAGATACCAGATGATATAGAGCTAGGTGGTCTGGTACAAGAGAATGAACTAAAACATCTCAGGTGAATATAGAATGGAGTATGATTACAATCAAATCTTGTCTTCTGGGTCTCTTGGGCCAGAAGATTTTCCTGGGCTTTCATGGGCCCCTTCTTCAAATGAGTAAGTAAATAAATAAAATGGCAAAGTATTTTGGTCGTAAAGGTGAATATGATCCAGGCTGGTTATGTTAGTTTGTATTTTCTGGTTTCGTGATACATTAAAGCATTTGTTTTGCAGCCCTAACCTTATTATGCATCCTAAGATGCTATGGGATTCGGCGTAAGGAGTAAGTTTCAGCTGTTGGCTTGGTTCAACGTCAAGGCAGGAGGCTACACACATGGTATGATTTAGGGGTCATTGTGAGATCCCGATCTTCCACAAGAACCCACCTTATTTTAGCACTTCCCTCACTTGAGAGCTGGCCTAAGATGCTCGCTTTTCACAGGGCTCATTTGCTTAGAGATCCGTAGCTCCCGTGCATGTTTAAAGCTTGATTCAGCCTGGGGCAATAGGGTTTTTCAAGATGGGTTTTCTTGTTATTTCTCTGGAGTTCTTAATTTTAATATTTTAGATTATCTAGTAGGGATCACTGAAAGAACAAAGTGTCTGATGTTACAGGCTGGCATGGAAACCATTGTGTAGAGGCTCCAGGAAATGGGGGGGGGGAGGGGGCAGGGGTGTCCAGACTACCTACCAAACCTACTGTATCACAGTCTTTCTCAACTCAGTGAATGTCAATATTTTCCTTCCGACTGATCAGTCAAAACTGGAAACATTGTTGACTCCTTTCTTTCTCTCATACCCCAGATCAGTCAGTAAACCGCCTTGTCCCCACCTTCAATACAGATTCAGAACACTTCTCTCTGCACCCCACTGCTATCCCTTCGGTCTAAGATTGCATCATCTCTCTGGATTATCAGGATCTCTTCATTGGTCTCCCAGGCCGTATTCTTTTACTTTTCCTAACACTTCTAACACCAGGGGCTGCCATGATGACTTTAAGGAGTAAGGCCTTACATGTCGTTCATCTGCTTCGCTCCCGTTGGCTCCAACCCCTTTCTTCAGAAAGTAAAAGTTCGTGCCTTTACAATGTTTTACAGGGCTCTCTTCAACCTGGCCCTCCTGATGGCATCTCCCGTATCTCTCCTCCACAATCCCTATGAGCTAACAACCCTCTGAGGGTCCTGCGATCTGCTAGGCACTCTCTGCCTAGGGCTTTTGCACCGAGTGTTTTCCCAGATTCCTTTGTTGGCCAGTCTCTTCCCTTCTTTGATACACATTTACATCTTCTGTTTCTTCCTCAATGAAACCAGAAGTGACCAGCACTTTTAACCTCTGGCCTAGAATCTTAATTTCCTTTCCAGATTTATCTTTCCATAGTACTATAACCTCTTAACGTACTTTATGATATATTACTTATTGCTTACTATCAGTCTCCCTAAGGCAGAAATGATTGTCTAATTTTATCTCTGGTGTATCTCCAGAACCTAGGACCATCCCTAGTGACATAAGAGACACTCAATGCATATGTACTAAGTGAGTAGAATACATGAATGCAGGGAATTGAAAGAGAGCACCAGGGCAGTGATTAGGTTCATAATCAGTGGGCGTCTCCAATGTTGTGCACTGTCTCCCCCCGCAAAGAGAGAGCTTTGCAAATTCTAGTATTTCCCTGGGACTGTTTCCAGAAACGAGAATTATGAAAATTACCTCCCTCTTCATATTGTTAAATTTAATTTCCTCGGGTAGAACAAAAATAAAAGTTTGGTTGAGTGTAGTGTTTGCTATTCTTCTAATGATGACCTGTGATCCCAATTTAGAATATGCGTTGAATGGTGTACAAAGGTCTCTGTGAGTTCTTGAAACACAAGGATAGGCCCCACAGATGTAATGATTTGTGGAGTGAGCATTGCTGCACACAGCATTGTCCAACCTAAAAGGAGACCAGGATCGGGGGTGAAGATGGGGCTCTGAACCAAGAGTCACTGATGGCAGGGGGGAGAGCTGTTGTGGTTTCCCCTTCGCTTCTGTTATGGATTCATGTGGGCAAAATACATCACTGTCTTATCCCAGCTGAAGCTGGGGTCTAGGGAAGCATGACACCTTGGATATGAGCTTTTAGAGACATAGAGCTGGAGATTTTAGGAGACACTATTTTATCATTTAAAAAAATACTTAAACTAATTTATAGTTATTTTAACTTTTAATTGTTTTTAACAATACTTTTGCAGGTTTCATGGATAGATTTGGGGCTATGCCTCAAGATACTCTCTGCAGGACTTGTGGGCTTTTGTGAGGAAGACAAAATTCTAACAAGATAAATTGGTAAAAGTGCGTTACCCTGAAAAATCCAAGTCTGTGCCTTCAGAAAACCAACTTTCAAGGAAACAGTGTGTTAAAATAGAATAGAAAAATTAGTCAACACGGGCATTCTCTCCTTTATAAAGTACCAGGGAGGAAGGTTGCATATTGATCACACCCCTGTGCAGTCTCTCTCTCTCTCTCTCTCTCTCTCTCTCTCTCTCAGCAGCTTGTGTTTTTTTTCTCATTTTTTCCAAGCATGCCCTTGACATATCAGAAAACTCTTACTTTGTATTATTTCTATCATTAATAAGGAATATTTTGTCTCATGGACATAAAAAGAGCTTTTACATGTACTTACAGGCTATGTGTTTTTGTCAACTATTGCTATGTAACAACTTCAAATATTCAATGGCATAAAGTTCCAAGGATTTATTGCTGTCATGAGGGTGACAGGTTGGCTGGGGCAGCTGTACTTCTTGCTGTGGATGAGCCGATGAGACCCTGTTGCCCGTGTTTCTATTCTCCTTTTGGGGCCTCTGGGAGTGGCTAGGGCTGCTCTTTGTAGGGTAAAGGTGTGAGCACAAGACAATTGGTTGAAATGTACAGGGTCTCTTAAGGACTAAGCTAGGAATTCCTACTCAATGATTTCTGCCCATGCCCCATTAACCAAAACGAGTTTTATGGTAGAGCCCAAGTCAGTAGCAATAGATTGTACTTCACTTGTTGCAGGAGCTACTTGCAAACTCACATGGTGATGGATTTGCCTACAAGAACAGGTTAGGAGTTAGGACCAGTATTTCAAATCACTGCTGAAAATTTTATTTTATTTTATTTTATTTTACTTTATTTTATTTTATTTTATTAATCTTTAGGGGGGAAAGGAAGAAAAGAAGGAGAGAAGTATCAATGTATGGTTGCCTCTCATGAGTCCCCTGCTGGGAACTGGCCTGCAACCCAGGCATGTGCCCTGACTGGGAATCGAACCGCAATTGTGTGGTTCACAGGTCCGAGCTCAATCCACTGAGCTATGCCAGCCAGGGCTTTACTGAAAATTTTAGAGTGGCTCAGAACATTTCATAGATTTGATTTTATTTATTGTATCTTTAGCCAAACAGAGGACTATTTTTCATGTATTCTTCTCCTACAATTACCGAAGTCTGGTAACATTAAAATATAATGTTCCTGAGCTTGTTGTTCTAAATCACTAATTAATGTCTCTCAGCCTTTTATGATGCAGAATGAAGGATGTAGTATGCCTTTGTTTATGGGCTGGTACGCATGTTTATTTTTTATTATTATTTTTAAATAATTATGACTAATTATAAAATCACATGGAATTTCCCAAAATGTTAATCTGGTGGCTTTATGAATAAATGAGTTGTCGAACAATAGTTAAACTGACAAGTATCATTAATCACATGTCTTGCCAGTGTCAACACAAACTGAATGATATTTCATATGAATAAAGAATTAGAACAAGTTATAAGCTACTGCTGTCCCTGTTTTTCTTTTCTTGGTTTAATATCTGCAAAATCCTTTTTTCTTATGCAGAAAAATCCTGAAATCATCTTAGCTCCTCTCTCTTTCTTGCTCTCTTTTCTTCCACACCAAAGCAACACCTAAGTCCTAAGAATCTGATGCCTCTAACTGTTCCCAATGTCCATTATTTTATTTCTTTTGCAATAGGCACCAACCCTCCAGGGAGGCCAGGAAAGTGGGAGGGTAAAGAATGTTGATTCAAAGAGTCTGATCTCCAGCTTTAAGAGTCAACTCTGCCACTTCCTACGTGTGTATATGTTTAAATCTGTGTTTGTTTCCTTATCTCCAAAATGGGGAAAGGTATCCTTCCTCAGGACATTCCACCTAAAACTCCAAGTGTTTTTAAATGGAGGTATAATTGACATATGTATAATTTTGATGTATATAATATAGTGATTCGATATCTGCATACATTGTGACATGATCACCACAATAAGTAGAGTTAACATCCATCACCAGACACAGCAACAAAACTGGTTTTCTCCATTTCATACGATGAGGACTTTGAAGGTGTAGTCTCTTAGCAACTTTCAAATATGCAATATGGTATTATTAACTATGGAATTAATGCTGTACATTATTATATCTTTATGACTTATTTATTTTAAAGCTGGAAGTTTGTACCTTTTGACCCCATTCAACCATCTTAAAGTCCCTCCCCTTTCTGGTAACCACCATTCTAATCTCTGTATCTATGAGCTGAGTTTGTTTGTGTTGTCTTTTAACATCCAATATATAAGTGAGATAATACAATATTATCTTTTTTTGTGTGGCTTATTGCACCTAGCATAATGCCCTCAAGGTCCATCCAAGTTGTCACAAATGAACAGATTCCATTCTTTTTCACGACTGAATAGTGTTCCATTATATATACATAGCACAGTTTTCTTTCTCCAATCATTTTTTTACAGTGCTCATACTGTCAAATCATACTTCAAACTCCTACAATGATACTTTATATCATACTATAAATCTTGAATTCTTTATCAAGACATGCCAGACACCCTTTTGTTAATACTCATACTCTCTTTCTAATCCTATCATTTTTCACATTCTTACAAATACCTTGGAACACCCATGTCACTGGACATTGAACAGGTGATACCCACAAGTCATCCTTATCCAAGGTTGCCTATCACCTCTTTCTGTGCCTAGACTTCATCTCTTTTAAGACTCCCCTAAAATACCTATTATTTTCTAATGTCTTCTTGAATACCTGGGTGAGAATACAGAGATCTTTGAGTTCCGGTGGCATAGTCATTTATTTTTATTAGGTGCACATATCACTCTGCCTCACCCCAGAGTCAATATTTTGTAGGTTTGCCTTTCCGGTTGACTCTCTGTCCTTGAAAGCAAAATTAGTTTGCTTCATAATTTTATCCCCCAGGTGATTGAATATGGCAAGATTCCTGTAGATATTTGTTCCCTTGAAATGATATCTCTCAGAAGCCTGATGTTCATCTTCAGAAATTTCAGTGACTATTCTTGGAGAGAACTTGACTTAATTAACTATGTGACTTCAGAAGTAATATTTGGGAAGATAAATGGAAAGTCAAAAAATTGGCAATGTCAAAGATGCTCAAAAATGGAGTGAATATTCTTGGTATTGGAATGTTAAAGTCTTGTCAGAAATATTGAAGAATCCATTAAGGCATCATAAATTCTGTAACTTGAAGGTTTTTCCCCTATCCAATATTTTATTACTCTATTATTCTGTAATTCATATCAATAAAAAGTATACTTTAATCTGTTAGACATAATTATACTTAATTCAGATTTTTTCCAAAGAACATGATATAATGAATGCAAAAATACCTGGAACCATGCATACACATAACAATTTCAACATATTTTGGAGGTAATTATAACATTAAAATTAAAGTATCTTTAGAGATATTACACACTCATAAATCAGTATATTAGTATTTATTAATAGCATGTATATAAATGTTTTAAAAGTGAAAACACCTCTTTTGACTGGAGTGTCAAAACCAATCCCATGCCCTTTGGATGTAGTCCAGTTGGGACTGAGTTCTGTATTCTCATGTTCAACAATAATTAGTGGTTACCTCTTTCTGGATGTTGCTAGAACATTGTAAAATTATCCAAAACACAGAAACTCCCATACACCACCAAACCCATCCCTCCTGACGCATGATCTGATTTCAATTCCAGTTGCCAGAATATGTTATTGTAATGCTGACATCCTTCCCATTCCTCAATTCCCATTAGTGGGGGATTCAAAGGAGCCCTTCAGGCAATAAAAGCATCTTCTCCACATATGTTCTGAGCACATAGAAAGCTAAAAGGATTGTCAGATAGTGTCCCGAACATCATCTTTATTACTATTAATTAGCAGATATAGTTTGAGTTAAACACAAGTGTGCCTATTTACTAACTCCAGGATTAGGCAAACTTAACCATCCTGTTTTAGGAAGCACTGGATTGAGTGGGGTAGGTCCCTACAGGTTGAGAGGTTTGCTGGGTAGGACTCTGAGTTTCCCTGTCCAATGTGATGACCATGAGCTGTGTGCAATTAGTAAACACTTAAAATGCTCTGAATCCAAATTGATACGTGCAACAAGTGTAAAATACACATCGAATTCAAAACAATACTAAAAAGAATGTGAGTTTTCTCATTAATACGTTTTCTATTTATTTCATGTTTAAATACCCATATATTGAATACATGGTGCTAAATAAACCACATTATTCTGTTTGCCTTTTTATCCCTTACAAGCTGCCTTGCTTAACATTCTTCAATGCACCCTCATAAGCTGTTTATGATTAAGTATAAATTTCATAGCAAGGAATATTAGAGTCTTCATGATATAACCACTCCTCTCACTGCATCTTCATGTTTTCTATTCCAGCAGCAAGAATATTTTTAAGATTGAAAACAAGGCAAATTTTCTCTTCCCTCTGGGTCCTTGCACATGTAATCATTTTTTCTGGACCATATTTACCCAGCGCTAGGTCTGACTAGCCCTCAAACTTTAGCTTTTAAATACAAATATGTCATCCAGGAAACTTCTAGAATCTTAGGGTGTGTGTCAGCCCTAAGTCCTCTGTACCAGCCTATAATTAACCCTATTATCCAACTGAATGATACACTATTTAACTGTCCTTCTACTGTACACCCTATCTACTTCACTTTAACTTCTTGGAGGTTATCTTATGTGTCTTACTTCTTTTGATTCCCGCCCCCCCCAGTGCCTCATGCCTCACCTTGTATGGTAGATGTTTAAAATGTATGTGGCATGCAGAATGGAATACATGAACCAAGAGAAACATCTCTTCTCTTTGTTGTGAGAACAAAATTCCGTTATGTAGATGAAAAAATATTTTGTAAACTCTAGCTTATGATTTTCCTGTAGTTGCAAACACTTTTCTTCGTATCCTCTGCACTTAGCATTTTCCCTAGTATTTATGTATAATAAAAGTGTTTCAATAAATATATGAATAGCTAAAATAGTCAGTGCTATCATTTAAAAAAGTCACATAAAATTATCAGAGCATGAAAATATGTTATTGCAATATTGTTCTTTTGGAGCCCAATTTGCTTTGGATTCACTTTGCAACGTGCATTTCTTTACTCAGCTGAAAATGTGCACTGTGCAAGTTTCAGATTGGCTATTCCTTTCTATTTGTCTTTTGCTTCCCACAAACTAGGCCTGCAGAAAGCATTTCTACAATACCCAAAGCCCAACTCTTAAGCTGTCTCCATTATACATTCATTCCATTGGAAATAATGACTTCATTTGCCACAGTGTCAGAGGCCAGTGTAGCCAAACCAGCTGCAGCTGCATTGTTTTATAACAGAAGATAATGTTATCCGTGCTGTAGTTAACAAATGTGATTTCCTCAGAGTTCAAATACTTGGAGCTAAACTGCGATTTGATGTCTAATGGTCAACTCATGTTCTGGGGATTAAGTTAATTAAAACAGTTGCCCTACCCTATTAAAGCTCCCTGAAGACTAATTATTAAAGTGCCAAGCACCATTACAGACCTACAGCAATTGAAAGTCACAAAGGGAGTTGCTCATATTGTGGGAACTCCCGAACTCAGTAGATTATCACCCGTAGCATAAGAACATGCACACTGAGAAGCAGATTACCTTCTCCACAGCCACTGAGCTATTATAAAATGTACAAAGGAAAAGCCAAATGTACAAGTATTTGGATGTATAGCCTTTAAAATCTGCAATTTCTAAAACTAGTCAAATATCAGAAAAGCAGCGTGGGGAAGTGCCAAGAGCTCTGTGTAGGGGACCAGGAGCACCACTTTGAGGCCGACGTCTCCCTCTAACTGTCTGGATAAGCTCAGAAAATTCCCTTCACTTTAAGCATCAAATGCCTCAGTTCTCAAAGTCAGTATATGTGACCATGGTTTTGATTTTAACATATAACGAGTTCATCAATCCGGGCTTTAACCAAACAAAACCTCTGTATGAAAAGAGACCAGGGGCTGGCATGAGTGGTGAATGCAATGTCTAAAGGACAAGATCTCCTCCTCTTCAGAAATCTCCAAAGAGCTTGGCTGTACAGAATATACTTTTAAGTTTTTGCATTCTTTACTGGTATAAAAAGAGGGGCTTGATTTTGCTTTTCTTGGTGAATCCCACAGAAGCCATAAGCACGTAAGTGTTAAAAATTTTAATATGCTTTTTCCTAACATGTGTTTCTTTCCATAATAAGTTAATAATAGTCACACTAATGAATAAAAAATGTTGATACCTATACTTAAATAGTGAAAAAAGCATTGTTTACAAAGTTAGACTGCGGTTGACTTTAATCACAAATTGAATAGCTCTATGGATTTAGGACAAATTGCTTTTCCTTTTAAAATTTTCCCAGATAGATAGATAGAGAGATAATAGATAAATACCCCACCTCACACCTCTCTTATAGCTCTATTGCCAGAATTTAGTAGGACAAAGCTACCCACCCATCCTTCACTAGGCACTTAAACTTATTTCTCTTCCTCTTTACAAAGAGATCATATTCTTTTTAGAGTGTGCTTCATATGATCAAACTTTGTTTTATTAAAGGAGGCTGGGCTGTGGTTTGGGCATTTAATAGATGAGTACAGATGTTCCAAGTTGTATTTTGATAGTAAATGCACTATCACAGATATAAGAACACAAATGTAGGAGACCGTTGGGATGAGAAAAATCAAGATGAGGAACTGGGTAGGTCTGTACATGATTATTCTCTCAAAGGTATCGAGGAGCTATCACAGCCGTCAGGTGTCTGGCTGCTCATACTACATGTGGCTGATTTTCAAGCCTGCAAGCCATTAAAATATAGGACTTCAATCTTTTCATTTTAGATATGTCAGCACAGAAATATTTTTTAAAATTGGCCTTCTATATTAACTTCCCATTTATGTAAGTTTAATATCAACTGGTAATATTATTGTTACCAGTCAGGCAGCAAATCAGTGTGGGAATCATCTTGTGTAGTCAATAAATCATTTTGTAAAATCCCTTTTTTCACCAGAGTAAACAGCAATGCCTATTAGGAAGCAGCGGTTCTCATTATTACTCCAAGAGGTGCTCGGGCATCAAAGTGTATGAGCTCCGGCAGAGCTCATTCATCAAGGCAGGAAATTTGTTTCCAGCATGAAAACAGATGCTGAGAAATACCAGAGACCAGTGTTGGAGTGAAGGAAGTAGAAATAAAAAATAGGAGAGTTACAGAGAGAAGAAATGATAGTTTGTCTACAGTTATATATGTAAACATATATACTGCTATACATATATATATATATATATGATTACTGTATAGCTTTGCCACTTTAAAAATACACTAAATTGAATGTACAAAACTGAAAGGCTTGATTTACAGAGTTCCATATTACAAAAAATAAAAAAAAAGGGTTGCGATTGTGTGGAACCTATTTTTAACAAACTCTTCATTTAATCTGATGATAAATCTTGATATTCAAAAATTATATACAATAATATTGCTGATTTATTGATGATGGATGTGCTATAAAATTGTATAACAAGTTAATCTGCATCTGAAAACACAAGGCTAGAACAGGCCCCAGATTCATTCTGATTGGGCCTTTCAGTCAAGTGAAGCTGCAGGGCACATGCATTTTCTAAGAAGCATGGATTGCAGAGTCACAAAAGAATTAATACTCAGAATTTCCAAGTGGGTGTAAGCCACAGTGCTGGTTCCCAACAGCAATAAATGGGATGACTCTCAGAATCTACTTATTTGTTCCTGGGCTTTAAAAGAACAAAAACATCATGGTAATTTCACAGTCATTATTATCATTTTACAAATTGATCTAATTATCCATACTGATTAATTTTGGTCATATTTTAAAATATACAAAAATAAGTAGACCCAAGAGGACATCAGTCTTGTTGGTTGGGAAAACATAATGATAGGTAACTAATGTCATAGAGTGAATTTGACAATAGCATTATTACTACTCATTAATAAGGCTTGGTCCATCACCTACTTCCGTTAATCACATCAACTGAATAATTGTTGACTGTCCACTTATTATTGCCATTATAATAGACAAAACTGTTGGTGTTTGCTAGATATGTTGGTGAGATAACTAACGTTATATACTGTCTATATCCCCCCAAATATGGGATAGAACATATCACACCAAATAATCTTGTTCTTACAAACTTTGGGAATAGACTTACATTATCATTTGGATTTGTTGGATAAAAAGAAGGAAAAAAAAAAGAGAACACCAAATTGATTCATGACCTATCATAAACCTATTTCTCTCTCCCAAATTTGATTGGAGCTCTTCTCAAGATGAATGGGAAGTTCCGTGAGCTTCAGAGGTGGTTTTGAAAGATTGGATGGGATTCTGACAGCCGTGGAGAGCAGTAATTCCACAAGCAGTCTGTGGCCATGCCTGCTGGCCTTTTAACTCCTAAGTAAGCCCCCGTCAATATCCAGCATGTCTGCCACAGACAGATTTCAACTCAGAAAAGATGTTTTTTTGTGTGGAAGCCTCTCATCTCCAGTGTGACATCATAAATCAGAGTCGGCATCAGGAGCCACAGAGTGGAGAGGAGTGATTTAAAAAGCTGCGTTAAATCACCACCCAGAATTTTACATAAAGCACTTAGTAAATCACACAAATACAACAGTTATCTCAGGATAACATAGTAAATAACAAACAGCACTGCTATAAATAAGCTTGTGGCATATCTATATTTTCAGGCCCAGCATTTCCAACATGAAAGACTCACAATTTACCTAACATGTTTCCTGATTGCTGACTGGCTAGCGACACCATTACAAGTTGTATAGAAAATAAATTTAGAATAAATATGTGTAGAAGGACCACTTCAATGTCTGGCAGCAATTACAATCAAAGCAGATGATATTTTTCTCATTGTCAAATAAATAGGAACTTGAACATCTTCAATGCTGTTGCTTTATTATCACATAAATGTATTTCTAGAACACAAGGCATAGGCACTATCAGGCAACTGGGTTGTGATCACAACAGCAAATATCTAATTTTGCAAAAGGTTCTACTCTCTGAAAGAACCACTTGAAGAATAATAGGAAGCAAAGAATGCTCGGAATAATTTGTCCCAACACCCTCGTTATCTGCGCCTGTCTCTCTGTGATTATCTCTCTTCTTTCTCCATACTTTTATTTTCCCAGATTGCTAGGATTTTATTATTTTTTACAGTGTACAGTATTTAAAAATATATTTACTCTATTTATTTGACTAATTTCTATTTTAAATTATAAAATATTGTATGCATTTTTTTTGCTAAACACATATTTGGCAATGTAGCTAAATAATCAATCATCAACTTTGTGAACAAAATAAACCATAAAAAACACCCAATTCTTCAGAGCTAGTAAAATCAAGAATTTCAAATTTTCATGTGCCATCTCGTATGCATAAAATGGCTTATCATACAGTTGTTATAAATACAACAAAAGTACTGCATGTGTGTGATGCAAATAGGAAAGTACTTTTTTAAGTACATGAAGAGATATATAGAAGTATATCACAACTATATTTAAATAATATTACTTTTTATCACAAAATCAGCCTTTTCTAGTTGTAAGTATTCTGATAACTACCATAAATGTATAAGTCACAAAGTAGAATGGCAATCGTGTTTTGTGAGAGCGCACAGCTGTGTTGCGCTGAGTAGCAGAGAAGTCACGGAGGTGCTGTGATGGGGGAACGTCACGGAATCCACCCTGCGAGGTGCTGGGGAAAGACGTTCTCAGACCACGTGTCCTGAGAGGGGTGTCAGAAGTTCCTTGCTGCTCCTGGCCATAATGCTGTCCAGAATCCTGAAGCTGGAGAGAATTACTATGCTATCAAAGCCCGGTGCCGCAGTAACCACACTCTGGGGAAGCCTCTCGCTCGGCGGGAGCCTTCAGAGACCACACATCAGAAGCGGAAAGAAAAACCCCTCTCTCTTGTTATGTGTCTCTCCTGACAAAGGTTAACATGTACCACATGACAAAAGAGTTAAAAGAACTTAGCTCCGTTTTCTCACAGCGGTCAAGGAAGGCTGAATTTGCAACTAAATGAAGGAAATAAATTAGATATTGGCAAATATTTTAAAAATAAGGTAAATTATTTATCTAAATACAAATTGAGTAAAGACAAAACTGATGGGATTATCCAGAAGAGGATATTTCCTGGCAGAGTGGAGCCTGTTGCAATATTCCTGGTATAACCAAGAAACAACAAAAGAATATTAATGCAGTTGGGATAGGGTAAATTTACATCACATTGGTGAGTTAAGATAGAGGAGATTTCTTTGAGTTATTTTAGCTCTTGTGTTATATAAGGAATTGATATCAGTGTTATAAAAACATGTTTTTATTTTAAAGGTTTTATTTACTTCTGCGGAGAGGGGACGGGAGGGAGAAAAAGAGGGAAAGAAATATCCATGTGAGAGAGAACCGTTGACTGGTTGCCTCCTGCATGTGCCCTGCTGGGGACCGAACCCACAACCCAGGCACATGCCCTGACTGGGAATCGAACCAGAGATCCCTCTCTTCCTGGAACATGCCCAGACCACCGAGCCACACTGGTCAGGGCCAGGAAAACATTACAATAAGCCGATTGTATTTTTCTCAATTTGTTTACTGCATAAAATTAAATTACTAACGATATAATCGTATGTTGAAAGTTGACAGATTTCATGTAGTAAATAGTAGTGGATTATTTATTTTTCATAAATACATCAGTTTTGACACAAATACTACCTTAAACATCATATATAATTCAAGTTTTCAAATTCATTAACATAGTACTGTATAAATCGGTCTATTATAATTATATTAATTATTTAATCCCAATATTCTTGTGTTTGAGGCCATATTCTCTGTGTTTTCTTTATGTTAATCTAATTAATGGATATATTTTTATTTGTTTAAGAGTGTTTTAGATATTTTGTTAATCTTACTTTATAATGAACTTAATTATTTATGCTTAATTTTATTTCATTGCCATTTTTGCTTTCCTTAATCTTCTTTAACTTTACAATCAATGTATTTCATTTCTTTTTTCTGTGTCTTCAGTATTGAAAGTGTTGAACACTATGAATATTATTCTAGAAATACTTCTTACCATAGCACATAGATTGTAATCTATAAAAATTCAATCATGATTATATTCTATATAGTCTATAATAGCAATTTTTTATTTTTTAAACATTTTATTTATTTATTTTTAGAGAAAGGGAGGGAGAAAGAGGGAGAGAAACATCAGTGTGTGGTGTTTCTGTCTCGCGAGCCACCCCCTGGAGACCTCGCCTGCAACCCAGGAAAGTGCCCTGACTGGGAATTGAACGGGCCACCCTTTGGTTCACAAGCTGGCACTCAACCCACTGAATCACATTAGGCAGGGTTGATTGCAATTTTTATATCAAGCACCTGTAGGACAATTACTCTGTCTCAGATCACATCCTATGTGCTTTACACCCATTAATAATCTTGATTCCTGTGTTATCCCCATCTGCATAGGGGTAACCTGAATTACACAAAGTTGCATTACTTGCTCATACCCCTAATAAGTATTACAACAAAGCTTTAGACTGAGGTCCAGCTGACACCGAGGTACAGCTGACACCATATTGGTGTTTTTAAGCTCAAGATATTCTGACATTGTTTTGAATATCTAATTTCTGTAATGGAAATGATTTCTACTTTCAACTGCCCTTTTTTAAAGTTTTTTTTTAAAGATTTTATTTATCATTAGAGGGGAGGGAGAGAGGGAGAGAAACATCAATGTCTGGTTGCCTTTCGTGCGTTCCCTGCTGGGAGTTGGCCTGCAGGGAACTGGCCTGCAACCCGCAGGCATTTGCCCTGACTGGGAATTGAACCGCGATCCTCTGGTTCGCAGGCCTGTGCTCAATTCACTGAGCTACGCCAGCCAGGGCTTCTACTTTCATACTTTCTCATGGTTATGATTGAACCATTAAAATCAAACCTTCCTCTGCAACATATGCATGTGGTTGCTTTTATGTCCCCTGCAATCTGGAGAAGAACCCTCTTACTGAGCTGCTAGATGTTCTCAGGTTTTGCAAATGTCTGTAAGGGGGACTTTAAGTTTCATCAGTCCTGGGACTTCTGCTGAATGGAAACCGGTGAAGGAAAACACTCCTGTATCCTGGTGTGTCTGTGTTAACCTTTGTGTGAGAGTGTTTGAAAAAGACTATGACTTAGAGATTTTACTTTTTAAAAATTGCCTGAAATTATAAACTTGGAGGGCTTATTTTGTGTGCATGTTTGCTTTTAATTAAACACTATGAGAAATGTGAACTCTCTCTAGCAAAATCAAATTAAAATCAAAGAAGGTAAAAGATGTTTAGTTGCATAGTGTCTTGTTAGAATGATATGAAATTAAGAGCTCATTTTGCTTTGACATCACATAATCAAAAACTGATTTCACCCATCTAATGTATAGCTGAAAAACGGAGAAAAGACACGAGCTCTTTAGTAAGCCCAAATAATTCTTAAGAAGAACATGACAGTTAAGGCATTGGAATTGGAATTAATTTGCCTAAGGATTGTATTGTTGCAATTAATATATATATAGGCACATAGTGAATGTGCCATATATAGTGAATATTATAGCCATATATAAATGAAAATCATATGTATGTATATAATTATATATGTATAATAAAAATCTCTCTCACTAAGATGCTGTGGAAGAAAAAGAATAAGAAGAGGTAGATGTGAGAAAAATAAAGAGAAAAGGAGATAAGAACTATGTTAACAATTTGTTTTTAATTTGGACCAAAACATTAATTTAAATTAATTTTTTCTGCAACTGCACACTTCCTTTTCTATAGAAGGGAATGAGGAGAGCTTGTTCAGTTTTTTCTGACTATGTACGCTGAATGCAACTTCAGAGATGATGTGTGCTATAATTATTTCCTCTCACCTAAAAAAACAATTGAGGCAAAAAAATGAAGGTCATGTATTTTTTTACATCAATCAGGAACTAAACTATTCATTTAGTAATTACAAAAACCCAGGTCTTCTGCTTATCATTTCAGGTTTTCCACACTATACTTCACACCATAAATTAAAATAGTCAATTTTAACCATAATAAATGCAATGACAATAAAATGGCATAAAGTAACCAAGCTGTATTGAGAAAGTCGGTGCTGAAAGATTGCAGGGGTAGAGTCTTCAAGTAAGTCTTGAGTTGGGCCAAAGTTCTCCGGGTGAACCACGGTGAAGGAAGGGGCAGGACCGCTCAGGCTGGCGGAGTGGCACATGCGGAGACGTGGAGGAGGGAAAAAGAAAGCTCATGCCCGTTTCGGAGAACTGGAATTAACTTTGTGTAATCACAGTTGCTCAGGGAGGTTATTTTTTTAATTTTTATTTATTTATTTTTTAGATAATGTGGGAAAAACAGGTCAAAGAAGATTTATTTGCCCTGAAAAGGACTTTAGACTTAAGGACGTGCAGAGCCATTGAAGGGATCGACTTGATCACAAAATGCATGGTCACATAAAGGAGAATACTGATTTTTTTTTAATTTTCTATTTCTTTTTTCTTTCTCTTTGTTTGCTTTAAAATTCAAAGCAAATGGAGTTAAAATTTTGACTATTCTACTTATCACCTGTGGGAACTTAGGCAACTTCCATTGTCTCTCAACCTCTATCTCTTCCTTGTGAAATGTCGACAATATATCTTGATCAGAAGGAGGACTTATTCTAATATCAGAAGACATGTTCTAACATTTGAATACAGTAGAGTGAATCCTAAACTTAAAAGTTTCAAAATTTAAATAGCTAATACTTATTAAATACGATGTGTATCTACATAGATTGTTATTAATATTCCCATAATCCTAAAAATCAGCTCTGCTATTATCAGTTTACAGATGAGCTGACTACAGTTAATTTAGTTAACTCTAAAGTCATAGAGCCAGTAAGTAGCTGGTGGAGCTAAGATTTGAGCTCCAGAATTTGATTCCAAACACCATGCTCTACTACACTTGTGGGTCAATTAGAATTTGGAGGTCATGTTGTAGAGAAATTAGATGATAGGCCAGCATCAATTTATAGATAATTGCAAACATGAAAGTAAGAAATAATGACTGTCTTCACAACAGCAGTAACCCTGGGGACTGACTGGGTTCTTCCATTTTTAGTCATCATCCTTGTCTGTAAAAGGACTGAGAGCTTGAGCAGTTAGAACGTGAACTTGTTGTCTTATATCGCCACGTGGAACAGTTAATTACTGTGGTATCTGAAGACTTAAAGAGCCTATGGCCCGATCTAAGTTCAAAGGGAAAGAGAAGGCACCAATAAAATAATTCATAAATGTCAGAAATGACTAAAAGGAACTGGGACTAACATTTTATCCCTGGGTAAATGTCTATTTATATAGCCAGACTGCCCTTCAGTCCTACATGAGACAAGTAATAAGGCATTGGTACAAGACAGCAAGGCAGAGAGAGAACTGTTAGCAAGAACCAACATCCTCATGGCTGACTTGTAAATATGCATGCATTTTGTACTATTAACTGAACGATGAAGAAGGTAGGCAAGATACAAATATCCTGGTGTCTCTCTGTATGAAACCCAGCACTGACATCAGAAATGAGAATGGAGGAGAGCCTCTGGGAACTATGTTTGGAGCAGGTCAAGTCAGAATAAATCTCCTGCTGGAGATAACTAAAGAATGTACTACTCTGCCAGGCTCTGGAGATCTCAAAATATTCCCTGCTAGAAAGCCACCATTTCTGGGGCAATGATAGTATTAGTGTTCACCAGAAGAGAAGCAACAGCCAAAAAAACATGTTAGGCAGAGAGCCAGGTATATACAGGAATCTCTACATTCTCTCCTATTCTTAAATGATTGAAACAAAAAAGGACCAGAAGGGAGAATGTAATAGCGGATTCCATTATAACCATAGACACATACATACACAGCAGTGGGCTGAGAAAAAAAAAGGAAATGTGTGGTCATGTGATTGGAATTTTCACTTTTGGTTTTATTTCTTTTTAAAAAACAGAAATTGCTATGGAAGACTTCCAACTGGTCAGTGACAAGAAATAGAGGTACAGTGTTGTTCAAATGAGTATTAGAAAAAAATAATAATTTTGTATTTTCACACAACTTAAGATCATGTAAAAACTGGGCTGCGTGTTCAAGAATGGGTTTATTTTTTAATGTTATTTTCTAAAATATTTTATTTACTTATTTTTGAAAGGGGGAATGGAAGGAGAAAGAAAGAGAGAGAAACATCAATGTGTGGTTGCCTCTCATATGCTCCCCGCACTGGGGACCTGGCCCACAACCCAGGCATGCACCCTAACTGGGAATTCAACCCGTGACCCTTTGGTTTGCAGGCCAGGACTCAATCCACTGAGCCACATCAACGAGGGTAAGAACATACTGCTTTAAGAGCTTTTTGAAAAGGTTATAAAAAGATTTTTTAAAGCAATTTATTTTTGTAGGTGATACTGAAAAGTGAAAGTAAGAGTCCCCACAAATCTATTCTGGGAGATCCCAAGAACATTTAGGTTCTCTCCTCACTTCTTCTTTCCATTTTGACCATGCAGATAGGTGTCGTATATTCTGGGGGCACAATTTCTGTAAGTTAGCTCTTTTATTTTATGTCATTTTGGGCATACATTTGGCTGCTAGCTTCCTCCTGAGTGCCTAGTTTAGCACAACTTAGTTATTTTCCATCTGTTCTTATGCCTTTTTTTCTCACTTTGCATATTCAGCACTGCATGTGTGTAAAAATGCTGGCAAGACCAGTATATACAAGATCTTAAGAAAATAGAAATTATCTTTGTACCTAGCAGTTTTTTAATATTCTTAGTTATTAGAAGTCACAATTATGTACATAAATAGCAAGAAATCACAGGTATAAAGGTAAAAATATACGTATAAAATAGATTTTCTTACTTATGAACGGTGAACTCAAAACAAACCTTGAGCCAGCAATGTAACACTGAATTTCATACTAATTCTCTCCTCTTTGCTTAACTGCCAGTTGAAGGCTTTAGTAGGGGGACAGTAAGAAATAGCCATTAATGATTATGATCCTCAAAGAGTTGACTAATTCTCTGCTGAAATCAAATTAAATTAACATGTTTTGAGCCCCAATCCAACTGCAGACTTTCACTGATCTTTATTTTAAAAAATTTCCTACCTACTCATAAGTTATATTTTTATGTTGTTTTGTACCAGAATTGGCACTGTATATCATTTGATGTGCCAGCTGCTAATTAACTAAGTAAAAATTGAGTTTTCAGTGATTCAAAGGCTGAACTCTTTATTCAAGTTACATTGCCATTTTATTTTATTTTATTTTTTAATTTAAAATACAGCTGGCAGTGGGTGATTCTGGAGCAGATTTTCTTCCTGACCTTGAAAGAGTTGTATTCAATTATAAGGTTTGTAGTCACCCAGGTCCTTCAAAATGTATAATTCCTAAGTGTAAGAAATTTCTGAATTATGAAAAAAATATTACTTAGCAATGCTCAAGGCAAGAGAATGAGCACAGTAGACAGGATTGCGCATTCTCTGGTGCATTTCACTGCAGCCTTCATTTTTGAATTATCCTCACTCCTTCCATGTGATTATTGATTGAATTATGCTATTCCGTCAAAGGCCAATTTCCTCTGCAGTCCTGTGGGAAAGAAGACCTAATATGCAGTTAATTACACTTGTCCTATTAAGCCTGAAAATCTCATCGACTCTCCAAGTTCTCAATTTCCATTGCTCATAGGTGAGTTTATTGATGTGTCTTACCACCCTCTGCAATCCCCAGGGCAGTTCATACCGTCATTCAATTGTCCCTAATTTAAAAGGAGTCTTAAGTGCAGCTCTGCAGAATTACAGAGGTCAGAAGTTAAAAACATGCACCTGCCTCTTCTGGCAGTCTATGTTTTAGCTGGTAACCTGTGTCTCTAAAGACGTCGGTGTTGTGAATTTGCTTCCCTTAAAAGTAAATAGTGTTATATATGACTGAAGAATTTACAAATTGCTTGCACACATATTGCCATTCAGTCCCCTAGGTCTCTTTATTAACCCACATTTGGAGACGGAACAATGGAGACCCAGAGAGTCAAAGAATTTAACTCAAGTCACTCAATTTACAAATGTGGTACTGAAATAGTAATGTATCTGTCCTATTTCATCATTCCCCCCCTCCCTCGAGTCACTCTGAGAGCACAAACACTAAAGCCAGAGTGTGACATGTGACTTGTAGGTCTGATCCCGTGTGACCCCTTACTTCAAGCTGGGTAGCCTTGGCAGAGTTGTTTGTTCTTTCTGTGCCTCAGTGCCCCCATCTGTAATTCGAGATAAAAATAATACACCTACCAGATAGAGTCGTGTGGGATTAAAAGGAGCAAGACGTTAAGTTTAAAGGAAACCATTGCTTGCACTCCCTTTCTCTGCAATGAGTTATCTTTGATTATCAAATCAAATTCCCTTCCCATACTAAACCAGAATCATGCTAATAGAAGAGATAACATTGGGTTGGCCCAAAAGTCTGCCTAGTTATTTCCAAAAAATAAGACATTTTTTTCATTTTCACTAATAACTATTGATTTGGATAATTTGAGTACGTTGGCTTTCCCCTGCTTGGTAGAATGCTGATTGTTCTTCAGTTAATGTCTTGATTTGATTGCTGTCCACTTCAACTGGTCTACCTGACCTTGGAGCATTGTCCAGCGAGAGATCTCTAGCATGAAACTTCTCAAACCACTTTTGACATGTGGAATCAGTCACAGCACTTTCTCCATACACTGCACAAACCTTTTTATTTTTGCTTTTCACTTGTGTTTTTACCTTTCCTGACATGATAAAGCATAATATGGCGAAAATGTTGTATATTTTCTTCCATCTCCAATAGACAGCAGTCACTGTACAAACTAACAAAACTGTTTCAAATAAAGTTCAAGAAAATTAAGCGCGACTAGCGCCGTCTTATGGGAAGAAACGGAACTAATTTTTTAGCCAATCCAATAGCTGCATTGCCTGGGTGTCTTTGATGTTTCTAGGATGAAGAAAAATCATAGTGCTGCTGGTGCTCCTTGAAGACTGGCAGTTTGGCAGGTAAAATGCTTAAAATGTATACTTTCCATTTTGAGATAAGTAGTCTAATTTAATGACATTCAATATATTACAGTGGTTTTTCTACTCTAGATGTGAAAATTAGATAATTAGGACAGCTTATTAATTATGTCATAAGGCAGGCCTCAAAGAGCACTTAGAAACAATTAACTGCAAAGCAATGATTGCTATACTTTAAATTATAGGCAGAGCTCTAGTAGCAAAAGAGGTTTAGAAAATCACTATTTGTTTTTGTTGATGCACGTTACTTGTTTATGATGCGAAAGAGCGGGGGGGGGGGGGGGGGGGCGGGTTGGGTTGGAAGTGAGTTTAAACGACTACTTAGTTTAACAAAACTACCCAAATAATAAATTCTTACTCTTGTCACTGGTTTCTCATTCTCATTTTTTACTGAAAAGAATGAATTTGCTAGTCAGTAACGTGCCAAATGTATCAGGTCTTGGCCCAAGGAGATTCGTGGTCAAGGTAAGGTAAATTTTAAGAAGAACGGCTAACCTATATATGCATTCACTCAACACCCCAGAGGACTAGTTATCCCTGCGCGTGTGCGTTATATTCAGGCTTTCCGTGCCCTGAATGGCGGTTCCAGCAGTTAGAAGATGTTCGAACTGTGGATAATTGTTAAATGAAAACACAGTTTACTTGCTTACAAAATAGAGTTAATACTCAGGTCAAAGCACTAGTGCAAGGGTTAAAAGTCAGATTAACGTATAAAGGACTGGGCCCAGTGTCTGGCACACAATAAGGTACATATTTCAATGTATTTAGCTATTATTCTTAACAAAATGGCATAGTGACATTGTGACAATTGAAATATTAATGTTACTAAATATTATTTTAAATGAATTATGTTGGTTTTTTCCAATCAAGATTATTCTTACGTAAAGCTGGAAATTTCAGTCTGTTTTGCAGAGGGTCTAGGTAAAAGGAGCAGACCGCTCTGTCACCCCCTAACTCCAGTCGTTTCCCCTCCGAGGCAACTGGCTCCAAAAAGTTTAGCAATTTCTTTGTTCCTTATGTCGCCACATGAAGTATTTTTACTATTCTTGATTTCTGTGGGTAATTAGTTTACTTACACAACTGAGCTGTCCAAACTCCACTATCCCCCCTCTTTCTAGATGAATAGACACGGCCCATGTATCATTCACAGCTTAGCCATGTAGAGCACTGTGATTGCATTTACATTTTTTAAACATTTTCCTGGATGTTTCTTTTTGATTCTACTGAAACATCTTTGTCAGGCATCTCTGCGTCTTGCCCCACTCTGGAGTGGTGGCTTTTCCTGGTCTGGAGCCCCATCCTGTGGGCCTCTCTTCATCAGCGTTCTTCCCCTCTCCTGTGCTGGAAAAATCTCTACCACTTCTTTTTCTGTGGCTTAGTCCTTTTAAAGGGAAGGAGCTGATCTCTTTTCCTGTGAAAGAGTACTTGACAAGAAAAGCATTGAGAACATATGCTTTTATATGTTTTCATTTATATGAGAACATGCAAATGTCTTTACAAAGCACTTGCCTGGGTCTGAAGTCACTGTGGCAGAGCCCCATTGTCTCTGAGATACAGGGCAATTGAGAAATCCTTTGCCACCTGATGGTCACTTTTCTAAGTGGCGAGGGTTACCTGTCCACAGATCCACAGAGGAAAGCTCAGTGGGCCTTGTCTGGGTCTTCTCTCATCCATTTAACTGACCATACTTTAGGTCATGAAAGTCTAAGTTCATGGCATTCAATCATCACAATCTTTTAAATAATTTTTTCAACTCTATTTTCTCACTTTTAAATTTCTAAATGTCTATTATTTAGACATGAGGTTTTCTGGACTAATCCTCGAAATTTCTTATTTTTAATTCCTTAGTTCCATTTCTTTTTTATTGTTACTTTTAACTTCTGGGAAATCTTAACTGTTAATCATCTTTAAACTCTCACACTGATGTTTTTTAAACAACTTTGTGCTATCGTGTGTTTTCAAGATTCTTTAGGTCCCTGAATGCATTTTCTAGTGTGTGATTTTTTGGTTTTTAATTCTCGTTTTCTTCTTTCATGGTCGTTGTAGTGCTCTCATTTCCCTGAGTACTTTATTGGGAACTTATGTGTAAATTTTCTTCTTTTTTTATTGTTTCTCTTTCCTCTGATAACTTTTCCCTTAAAAAAATAAATCATTTATCCAGGTCATTATGGTATGTTAGCAGTTATATTGTTCTGTTTTAGTTTTCTATTTTGTTTTTGATTTTGTGACCTGATGTATTTTCCCCTGTCCTATATCTATTGATTATAGCTGTTAACTCACATGAAAGAGTTAGCAAATGAAATTCAAATTGGAGATATTTACATTTGTAGAGATTGTTAACTTGTGTCCTTTGCTCTAGAGGAAGCTTGGTGAGTTTTTGTCTGGCTGCTCACTAAACTTCACCATATCTAAGTATTTTATCTGGAGCTGGGAGTTTCACCAGAAAGGAGCCACCTAATCCCCTACTGACACGTGTTTTTTGCAGTAGAGACAAGGGTTGAGGAAGAACTCATTATTTAATATTGAAATTTCCTTGAGATCCCTGATTTTACTGCTGATATTCCCACCCTCAAATATGTATGGTGTCTCCAAACCAAAGTATTGCTAGTTTGATGCTGCCAGTGAGTAAAACTAGTGTTGGCCATAGTCGGGTATAGTGAGATGGGGGTCAGAAAGTCATCCGTGTGGCTGGGAGGGGTTGAGAGCATCCAGCATGCCTTTCTCAAACACTGGAGAAGATTCCCGTTTCCAGCCCCATCCGCACCACCAAATTCTGCGTTAAGCAGATCCCCCAGTTCCCAAGCCTTCCTGGGGTTGTTTGCCACCCATCACCCAGTTTCTGGGCCTCCCTCTCAGCCGGGTTACGGGATCTCTTCGCACAAAGTCAATTGCCACGGAACTGTCTGCACTGCAGCTTTCAAAATGTTGTGCCGCTGTCTTCCTTTTCATTCTCTGTGTCCTGTGGCTTTATCTCTTCATTTATCTGCTTATAGTAACTTTAATGAGAGTCAGGAGGACTGAGCATGAGTGGTCAGCAACAAAATATGACAAATATTTTTCAGTATAAAAGAGAAAGAAACAATTACAGAAATTAATAGGTATAAATGCCACTCCACCTCTATCAGATTGTTGAACCCAAAACTTGATGTCAAGGTGCATTTACACCTCATTCCAAACAGTGTGAACGTTCCATTTCTATAGAACACTAATCATTGAAATGCAGACTAGAGCAGCTGCCAAGAGAAAGTGACCATTAAATAAAACACCAGTTTGGTCGTCAAATAGCGACATGCGTACTAATGAACATTTCCCCAAAATGCGTGAATTGGAAGGCTCTTCATGTAGTAGTAATTAGGTTTTCTGCACTAATCATCTAAATTTATTATTTTTCTTTATCACTAGCACTTGTGTATTGGGACTTCCATAAACTCGTTTTTCCGCCGTAATACCGAGAGGAGTGTGCCTAGAAATCAGTGCATCTTTCTCAGCCCTTTGCCAAAACCTGTTTTTTGTGATCATAAAAACGGGGCATGTAATAATAGTTTGTGAAGACTAACTGAGACAACGTGTGTGAACACACAAAAAGCTGTACCAGTAAAACAATTTCTCTCACTGCGGCGAAAGGGCCCGGCTTTGCTGTCCTGCCCTGGTCCACCCTGACTCCTCGCTCTTCAGGAATGGGAAAACCCCAGTGCACTTCCCCCAAACAACAGGCTCCTGGTTCGGCTTCTGTGTAAAATGTCACAGTGGATCTCGTCGTGGTATTGAATTAAATCTCAAGGCAGCAAGAGAAAGTGACAATTTCATGAGACTCCATGGGTTGGGATAAAGTGCCTGTCACAATCCCAGTCCCTCGGGGCAGAGCAAAGCCCACACATCACCTCCCGCAGCAGAAATGAGCCGAGCGACGTGCAGCGCTGCACCGGGAAGGAGCAGCAGTGTGGGAGGTGGGTTCCAGGTGGGCTGGAGGACCCAGGCCAAACGCCCGGGTCAGGCAGGAAGTGGCAATCCATCAGGGTCAAACAGCACCCTGGTGTGCGTGGTTATGATAATTAAACGAATTGGTCTTAATATTTTTATGGGTAAATTAAGAAGATCATTATTTATCCAAATTTTGCACTATAGCATATTATTACTCAGCCTAGAAATAGAGCTTAACGTTTCTCATGCTTTACGAATTAGATTGAAAAGTGATTTGAAAAATGAAACCTTTTCCTCCTGGCAGCTAATTATCTTGCACTTTCCTTTCTGCCCTCCTGGATTTTTTTCAGGGCACCCCCAACCCTTTCCTCTGCCTTGCTCTCTACCTCCCACCCCCACCGCCTGAAGCCTGGCTTTCTAGGCCTCTTTTGGGGACAGAGAACAGCCAGCCACCTGTGACAGTTCTCAACTACTTTAATTCAGACTGTCTCGCTTTGAAGTATTAGATTCAAGCTCAGGCACTAGCACAAAACACAATGCAAATTCTCTGTCCTATCTTATATGGTTTCTTTGACCCTAGATATAATTAAATCACGTCATGTATTAGTCAGTGGCAAGGCTTGTGAAAAACCTGTTTTCTTCAATACATGCCGTTTTTTCCTTTATAGAGGGAGTAAACTGTTGGAGCCAGAATCTGCTGATTACACCTACAATCCTTCTCATTAATTCATGTTTTATTCACTCACCCTCTACTAGATGCCAAGTTCTGTGCTAGGACCCCTAGAATACCAACACCAACACCAATAAGACATTGTTCCTGACTTTGCAGATCTTACTAGTAGAGTCAGGATTTCAATGAAGACGTCTCTGGAGTGTTATAAGTGCTCAATAAAGAGTCAGTATAGGGGTCCATGTTTGCACATAGAAAAACCCATTTTGATTGCTGGGTTTGGGCAGGATCCAGAAAAGGAGGTCAGGCCCAGCTTGAATGTTTAAGTGAAAGGGACAGTTAGCCAGGTGGATCCAGGCAAAAGCATGAAAACTGTAGTTTGTAGATATGAAAGCACTTTGATCATCTGAAAAAAACTACATTTAAAGCATTTCTGAAAACACACGTTAGTCTCCACACATGACTGGAATGTGGAGTGGAGCAAAAACGAGAGCTATCAGTTTAGGTAAAGCCTCTGTGGCCAAAGGAGGGAATTAAGACTCTATTCTGTGGGCTGTGAGGGACAGGGCACTAGTTTTGTTTTGCTTTTTGGGGGGCGTTTTGTTGTTGTTGTTGTTGTTGTTCTGTTTTGGTAAGAGCATGTCATGTGTAATTGCACATCAGGAAGATCACTAATTCCGTAGTGGCGGATACTTGCAGAGACATGAGGCAATCCGGAGGCAGGGACACTGGTTAGATGCCTACAGCAGTAAGTCCAGCAGGAGGTGATCCAGGACTAATGTGGGGTCCCTACAAATGAGACAGACGGAGGAGTTCTTAGGAGTGATATGGAAGTGTACAACAAACATGAAATTACGAGAGAAGAGGAAGAGAAAGGATTGCTCTGACGTTTGTGACGGGGATTCGAAGCACAAGGAGAACTGAAAAGTTTGTAACTTCAGTTTTCAGTTGTGGACATGTTTTGTCCATCGGTATTCTACTCCTCTACCCATTTCCGGCTTTTTCCAAATAGCAAAGAGACTGAAGCACGGTGTTTTACATCCTGGCTCTTCCTACTTGAAGCTGTGTTATTTTGAGCAACCTGCTTAATATCTCTGTGCTTTAAATTATTCGTCTGTAAAAGAAGCTAAATTATAGTACATAACATATAGGTTTATTTTCAGTTTATTAGAAGTGTCTGGCATGTAGTAAGCACTAAAAATGTTTATTATTGCTGTTATTTAAGATTATCATTATCATTATCATCATTATCCTTGGCTAGATTCAGGGAGAAAAATAGAATTGACATTACGTACCATTCTAATATCTCAATGGCAATGAGTTTTCATTTTCCACATCACAGCTCCAAGATTAACCTCTATAACACTGTGTTTGTATTGCCATAAAGTAAATTCAAAGTCACTTATTGGTTCTATTTTCTCAGTCTTCATTGATTTACATAAATTTCTCCTTACCTGAAATCCCAGAATAAATAAATTTTCATCTACCTCTCCTCTCTAATCCTTGTCTTAATGAATTCTACCTTTGAAAATCAAAATAAAGTAATATTTCTCTCAAAAGTCCATTCTGGGTTATCTACTCAAATATTTGCATTGTTTTATGCTCAATATTTACTTTTTTGTCTTTGAGGCATTCATATTTCCATTTTATATTGCCATGCATGATATCCAAATTTGCTCAGAAAAATGTCCATGTATCATTCACCCCTTAGTTTCTCAGGAGCAGATCTCTTGCCTTACAATAGTTTTCTATCTTTGAAGGAGTTGAGCATAATGCCTTCTTTATAATAGGAATTCAACAAATATGTATTGAAAAAAATTAATGTGTTACTTAATAAAAGGATTAACTACTGAATTCTATTCATAAGAGGTATTCATTATTAGATTTTAAACCAGTTTCAACAAATTTTTTAAAATAATTATGAGAGTCAGTATCCAAATGATATCTGCATGCCTTCCAATCTGAGTTTTGTTTTTGTCTGCTTTGTTTCAGGTGTTGGGAGGAAAAGAGGGTTGTCTTCAAAGTCATATACTTCGGTTCTGATTTTAATCGTTGAGCACAAAGTATTCTAACCAATCAGCACAAATCCTTTAAAAAACATATTTTACGTATATGTAAAAGCAAAGAGAAAAAACTAAAAACTATTTCAGAGTAGGTTTAAAATCAGTAATTTGGAAGACTAAAGAAATAAAAACAATACCAGAAGATGTTCCAAACTAATTTATGTACAAAACACTGAATTCAATGATAATGTGATATTTACCCTACTTTTACTCATGAACGGTTACTCAAATGTTATAAACAATGTATTCAATAATGCCTAGGGACCCAGTCCTTATTAACTTCTATAACCTTAATTTGTAGAAGTATTTGAATGTTTTATGTAATGCCATTAGTAAGCAGAAGTAATTCTAATTCATAAACTAGGCCAGAAAGCAATTGACCCAATCAGAGTGGAAGATTCCCCTATGCCATTTTTTAATTAGAAGGTTTTTGGGTTTTCTATACTTTTGAATTTCATAGATCTCTTCCATGATAAAAATCTGCTTATCGTACAAAAGTGATATCCTTTGAGACCCAGTTCTTGTAGCAGCCTTCAAAATACAGCTTTTTCCCTGCTTCAACTAGATTCTTTATTTGGTTACACCAAAATAATGTTACATTTTTGTTCAGATGCGGTGCATGAGTGTGAATCGGCAGATAAATTTCAACCATGCTGTCTCTGACATATTTCTTTTCACCTCCTCTGTTGTTGTTTGAATTCAGGGTAAATTAATCCATTCTGAAAATATTAATTAATATATACCTACTAAGAAGTAAAATACTTAAGTTTCACTCCAGATATAGTCTTTTATTATTATTATTACTGTGAGCCACAGGTCCCAAGGGTACTAATTAATGCCCATGAATCAGAAGGAGGAAATGGAGAAAGAGAGGGAGGAGGGTAGGAAGAAGAGGAGCAGAGGGGGAAGCTTGGAGAAGTCATTAACACATGTGAGAAGCCAAATAGAAGAGGGGGGGAGAGGGGATGGAAAGGCGGGGAGTGTCAGGGAAGGGATTCCAACGGCGTTTTTCCCTTTGGTCTTTGGAAACCTAGGACAAAGTGAATTAGAGAAGGGAATAATATTACAAGTGGCATAATTTTCCTACCTGCTTTTTCACTGGTCACCACAACTATTTGTGTCTTTACTTCAAGATAATGATGATGATGCTAACAACAAAACAGAATTTGGGGGAAAACGTCTCTTCTTTCTCCAATAGCAACATTTCAAGGGAAAGTTCTCAACTAAAGGGGCTCATACTGAAGGTGTAAATATCCTATGGAAAATGCATCACTAAGAGAATCTGTCAGCTGAAAAGGGTTCTAGAGGTGTCTGTACACAAACTCTGGACATCATGGAAGTTCAGTAGAGAACTCTAATCAATTTTAAACTAGTTAATACCTAGCCCAGGGCACAAAAACCAACAAAGCAGACAAGAAGGCAAACAGTTTCTGTCCTGCTCCCCACAACAACTCCGTTTCCCGAATTCTCCATAACAGTTAATGACCTCACAGTACCGTAAGTCATGAAAACTGAAACTATGACGTCTATCTTACCTCACTCCTCAATAGAATATGGTGCCATCAAGTTCTGATCCATTGCCTGTTACTCAAAAGTGCTTGCTTATCTCCTATTTGACATGTACCAGTCTAAGAGTCCATGAAGTCAACACTGTTGTCCTTCGTAAATGTTTTTTTTAATCCCTCCTCTCTTCTACCAAAAAAGTAAATGATGGAATAGGCCAGTTGTGAGCAAACCACAGTATATGGACCACATCCAGCCTTCTGTCTCCTTTTGTGTGTTCAGCAAAGATGGCTTTTGCATTTTTAATGATGGAAAAAAAACCCTAATTAATAATATGTGATGAATAAAAATTATATAAAATTCACATTTTTGTTTCCATTATTTTGGAGGATAAACGCTCTCATTCATTTACATTTTGTCTGGAGTTTGAGCCGCAGAGGTAGAGGTTAGTAGAGACCGTAAGACCCACAAAGCCTGAAGCATGTACTAGCCGGCTCTGTACAGAAAACAGTTTTGCTGGCCTCTCACATAGGCCCTTCATGTACAGGTCTGTAGTACCGAGTAGCCTTCTCACTGATTTCCCTTCTCCCTAGTATTTTCCCCCCCAAATCCAGCTTCTGCAGAGCCAGCAGAGGGGCCCATCTAAAATGAAATCCAATCTTGTCCCTCTCTTAATTAAAACCCTCCATTGACTTACCACAAACTCCAGGACAGTCCAAACTTTGTGAATTGGCACATGGACTGTGCACAAGTCAGTTGACCCCTCTCCTCCACTACATTTCTGTAGCCACACTATGAGCAGCAGGGAAATCCCTGTTTAGACAAAAAGAGAAGCCACAATTATTCTCTGAAATTACTCATCCTTGTGTTAAGTAATTTCAACACAGACAAAAAAAGCGAATAAAAGCAGACACAAGAAAATCCATAGAGTAAGGAGCCGCAGCTCAGGCAGGCCCTCAGCATCATCGACCAGACCCCAGCTTTTCTGAGCAGTGTAGGAGAGGGTAGCGAAATCAGTGGTAAGTTCACCGGTGGGATGGCACTGCCAGCCACGGACATGTAGTGACACCCAACAACAAGTGACTCCTCCACGTGCTGAAACTATGTTTTCCAAGCACTATCTAGGTACTGAGGATCAGAGAACTGGGTAGTCTCCGATACCTAAATAAGAATGTTTATCAGCCCAGGAGAAATCCACCAATGGTATAATCTCAGGAAGCCACAGAAATTTGAAGAAGGAGCTCCTATTCAGGGTGTGGGGGCCCAAGAAAGATTTTCTGAAAGAAGCGACCAAAAGGCAAACAGATAAGAGTTAATCAGGTAAGATACAGTGTTCCACACTGAAGAAACAGTTTTGCAAAGGCCTGGTAGTGAATTGAAGTGTAAAAACTAAATGCTGCATCTACATATGAAAACATGGAAACACATTCTATCTAAGTAAGAATCCAGGCTTTCTCTGCTATAACCGCAATTCCTGTGGCTGAGGTTTCCTGCCACTGTGACCCGTGCTGATTCTCTCGGTGCTTGGCATTGATCTAAACTTGGAAACCAGGATAACAAGAAGCTAGGAAAATTTCGTGGCAAGGGGAATAGGGAAACTGAGACAGAGAGCTGAACACAATGGCCAAGCAGTCTCCAGCCAGACACAAAAGATCACCTTCCTAGAAATAACATCTAGGCCTCAGTTGTGTTTCAGGCCCAGAAAAGCATCCAAACCAGGTGGGTGAGGTCAGAGCCAAGTGCAATGACTAAGACCCCCTGCCCTGTCACTGACCAATCAGAGGACACCATGACCCTGAAAGGGCACACTTGGAGAACTGATGAATGTTCTACTGAAACCCTCCCCTGAGACTTCCCCAAAGGTTCCCACCTGCAATAGGGAGATCAAAGCTTCAAGACAAAGGACCAGTGCTTGAGCGCTTCCTCTGGAGAGCAGCCCATGCCGTTTCCTTTCCCTTTTCTTCACCCACTTCTTTCATCACAGGCACGTGTCTCCTAAACTCTAAGGCAGTGAGCAGCTGCCAGCTTGTCCCCAAAGCCCCTTTTCTTTGACTTCTCAATGAGCCCAGCCTAGGCTCTCCTCTTACTTCTTCTGTGCTAAGCCCTTCCTTCTTTCTTTGTCCCCAGGTTTAATAAATGCCTCCTAATAATCACCTGGACTTGTGTAGTGAAATCTTTCCTACACCAAGTCAAGAACCTGCACGCTAGAGCTGGCCCTAGACAGACCCACTTGGGGCCAGAATTCTGCCCAGGAACACATCTCTCTACCTGAAACACAGACACTTGCAACTTAAAAGCAAATGAAAATCAAAGTTGAAAAAAGATTTCAAAAGAGAGTGGGCATTAAAGATTACACAGCAAAGAGTGACCATTCGAGAGTTTAGATTCCACTTTAATACATCCTTTGTTGGGACTCCTGGAAAGCTATAGGGACATCTAGTAGTTGTAATTCCTTTTCCGATCTTGGTAATAACATTGAGCTATTTTTGATCAGGTTCTGAAAGAAATGACTGTGGCCTTAATGCACTGAAAGATGACTGAAAACCCATGGAGGGTGGACATTTTAACATGTCCATGATATTTCTCAGGAGTTTATGATGGTCATTTCATGCGTGGATAATGGACTAATGAGGTAAACTTTCTTCTTTTATTTTGTTCCAATGAGACAGTCATCTGTGTTAATGCCTCATTTATTCTGTTATCTTCCTGTGTATTTTTGAACATTTGCAATATTGTGTTTCCATATTTTTCCTGTTTGTAACATTCCCTTTGTTTTATACAAATTGGCTAAAACTAGGGGGGGGGAGGAATCTTTTATCATTGAAGCTATTAAATGTGAAAGACCACAGCAATAACTTTGTTCAGGAAAGCCAGCCATACTATTCCTATCATTCTTCTATTTTGCTGGATTAAATAGGGGAATTTACGTAAAAATCTGAGCCCTGCCTCTGGCATGTAGCAGCTGTACAAAGCACACTGGCTGTATATTTATCCAATATTTTTATTGTTTTTATTACTGTTATTTTGAGGGTTCCACAACTGGACGAGCACTATAAAATATCTGGTGCACTATATGTGACTTAGAAAGTTTTGTAGGTTTCTTTGCAATGTGTAGCATTAGAAGAAGAAATTTGAGAGAATCACATAATTTTTAAGTAATCAATCTGGAAAATAGATCAATTTGAAACTCTATTGCAACAAATAACATATGAAGTACAGCAGACACAATGGTATTAAGGGGGGAGTATATTAAAAAATGTAACAGACTTAGAGGTGGTGGACCCATGTTTGAGCATCTGATTTATCTCTCACTGCCTTTTTCTTCAAACCTACTGTCATTTCGTTAAAATTAATCTTTTGGTGTTTCCATTGTTCAAATTACATAATGATCTTGTAAATGTTGCTGTAACTATTACAAGAAACAAACACAAAGGTAAAAATCTGAAACCTAGAATGGCACTTTTATTTTCGATTGGTTTGTTATGTAGGGCTATTTTTAGGCACGTCCTTTTTCAATTGAATGATCTGCTTCTGTCCATTTCAACTAATTGCTTAACTAAAATATTTCAGTTTTCAATGCCCATCTGTGGGATTTCTGGTCCACGCCGTAGCATTATGAACAAAAACAGGTGCTTTGAATGCAGATAATCATTGTGTGATTCATACCCTTCTTCTACACAGTGGAATGACCAGCTCACTCACAGGGCTGAGGTCAGAATTAACACTCCCTGCAATGCAAAGAGAGCACTGCTTAGCACAGTTCTTAGTACCTACCCCCTGATCAAGAACGCTCTGATCAGCGCTCTGAATGTTGTCCTTCTCTTTCTCCTTCCTCCTCCTCCTCCTCTTCTTCATCCTCATAACCCTACAATCAGCTCAGAAAATGCTTGAAAAAATGCAGTGAATAATCAGCAGAAAAAGCTTTAAGGCAGATTATAAACCAAAGGGTAAGAATAAGAGGCTCTTTAAAAGAGAGAATCAGATGAGAATTCATTCTCTGTAGATTAGAGAGAAACTCTGAGATGCTAAGAGTAAACTTACAAAACCTGTAATTATACAAATAGCAAGTTCAGCTGGGAAGTCAGAGTCTTTCTAGCATGAAAGAGTGAGTGAGTCCTGCCCTAGAAGCTACTCATCTGCCCTCTGCACTATCAACAAGGGAAGAATAAAATGTATCCACTTTGTCCTGCGTTCTAAAGCGTACATAAACCTAGAGGTATGTTAACAAGCAGGTCCACTGTATTATGTGTCAAATAGTTTTGTGATAGGTCCTGAGGAACTAATGATCTTATACAATATTCTTCCATAAAAGCATAATTGTTAAGTTTGAAATAACTTAAATACAAATGTGAAATCTCAAGTACATGCTAGTGGGAGACAAGATAATTTAGTGTTAATACATTAGGATAAATGGGCATTTTTAAAGCCAGGCCTCTAAAGTTGATGTATTTATGCTGTTTACTTAACTCATAATTCCCAAACTTGCTTTGTCTCTTCTGCCAACAGAGAGGAACTTAGCCATAAGCTGAAATTCAGTGCACGATCAGGCGACAACTGATATAAAACTGTGACTATGGCGTTTGGGCACTTGCCTTACATTTAGGGTTGCTGGATAAAATTTAGCATGGTCAGACCCATTTACATTGGAATTTGGAATTAATAATGAGGAATTTGGTAGCATAAATATGTTCCATGCGTAATTTGCTAAATCTTAAAACTTATTTTTATTGCAGGATATGTTACATAATTTTTATAGTCCTGTGTGGTGTTTTCTGATGTCAAAATACAAGTTATTTTTCCACACCAAGGAATTCTCCAGTTCTCTGATATCAGCTGAGAGGAGAAGGAAGACAGAAAGAACTACAGCAGTAACTAAAACACCACCAACTTGCCCCATTTGAAAAAGCATATCCATTTGAAAAAGCGTATCCACTTATTTTACTTGTTTCTGTTCATCAAGAAGAGATAAAGGGATAGTATAAGTGACATAATACTGAGAAATATAATCTTGACAACTGGAAGACTGAGCATAATACTAATATGCATAAGTATATTAAAGTTCTCATTTTGGAATTCCATAATCAACTAAAATTGATTGAGCAGTTACTAACAATATATTATATTTTAAACTTTGCTCAGAATAAAATTCAGTAAAATTTAAAATAAAGCCTTGGTGATAGATTACGATTAAACACTCATAAAACATTGTAGCTGGAAACACACAGGTCATAAACATCTCTGTTTTACCGTCAGAATTACTTTCCTCAAAGATGTAGTTTTTTCACTAGCTCACTGTTTTAGAGGCCATTTACAGATAACAAGCAGGTGGTCAATTAATCAATCGACAGGTACTTTTGAGAGAGTACGAAGTGCAAGTACAAGAGGTAACGAATGCCACTGACTGGGTAACAAAGCTTTGGGATGCATTGTTGTTTGTTTTCCTATTGCTTACATTTTAATATCACAATTAAATTACTTTAGATCCTAGAAAAGTAAATCTAAACATATGTTTCTTTGAGTAATTAGGGGAGTGCCGATGGGAAAGTCGGCCTTAGAGAGCCAAGCACAGCTTCCGAGGAAGAGAGAGAGCATTCGGTCGGAGAGGGAAAGATGGTAAGAATTCGCCAAGGGAAAGAGCCCAGAGAAATGGCGTGAGGTGCAGTGGGCAGTACCAAGTGAGATGAAGGGATGTTTGCTCCTCCGTCAGCAGCTCCACGCTGAACCCACTTACATTCCTGACCACCCACTGATGCTCTGATGTCCTTTAAGGTAATCTATCGTTTCTGAGGCACAACGCATGAATGTATACATATAAGAAATACTAGGGCAATAAAAGAGGTTGAGAAAAGGTGAAGGAATTAAGATAGACAAGCATTAAATTACAAAGCCTTCGTCCATCATTGGAAGGCATGATTTTACCCCGTAAGGTCTAAGAGCCACTGAGGAATCTGCAGCAATAAGTAACGCACGTTAAATGTAGAAATTTAAAATGTACAAATATCAGGTGATAACCGGGTGACAGAGGGACTACAGGGACATGGTGTTAGAGGCAGGGAATCTAACAGGGTTACTGCATTTGCTATTCTACTCAAAGTGCTGCTGCCTGCCACTTCTTCATTTCTTTCCTCTCGTGCCTGGTCTACACCACTCCCACGGCAACTGCGGGTGAATTTGGAGGTTGTGTAAGGAACAGCCAGGGTCCTGGCGTCTGCAGGACGTGGCTCGGAGCCCCAGCAGCAGTACGCACTGCCTGCACGGACTTGAGAAAGTTGCTGACCTCTCTCTGCCTTGCTTCTATTAGCTGTGAAATAAAATAAAGGTAAAGATACCCACAGAGACAGGCGATTTTAAGAGTCAAATAAATGAATATTTAGAGCGTCAAATAAAGTTTTCACATAAAACATAGAATACCCACTTAATTTTGAATTTCAGACAAAAAAATAAATTTTGGTGTGAGTTGTCTAAATTTTGCTTAAGTTTGTCTCAAATAATGCATGGGACGTATTTAAATTTTTTAAAAAGTGCATTGGTTATCTGAAATTCAAATTTAACTGAATATCTTGTATTTTTATTTGCTATATTTGCTAATAAAACTTTTTTGAACATATTAAGTAGTGTATACGCGTTCATTCTTACCATAACCAGCCTATTTTATTCATTATATCCCAGGTTATACATCAGGAACCAGTGGACATTAGGTTCTGAAATCTCTTTCTGGATTTCTGGAGATTTCTCCTTTCCTGAGGGTACATTGTTCAAGTTTTCTGAAAACGAATACTGTTACTCTGAGTTCTATGAACCTACATATATATTATGACAGTTAAAATTATGCTTTTGGATTTCATAAAGTAATTTCACCTATGTCCTTACAGAGAATTTATTGACTTTTCCTGCACAGCTGCTATCAGGAACAACAAGAAATAGAGAGTTCAGTATCTTGTAATAATTATGTTTTTAAGTAAACTAGCCCAGGACCTGAGGTTATAAAAAATGCCTTCTTCTTGAATAACTATTATTTTTCTCTACTGCTTCGTTAGTTTTTGACGAAGCTTACAGTTAATTTTGCTGACTTCTCTTATCTATTGTCCTCGCTATCCTCCAAGAATTTTACACGTTCCTATTTCTCTTATTGCACTAATATTTTCCTTTTTATTACTTGAACTTATTATTACAAAGAATAATTTAGGAAAGGAGACAGGATTTATATATATTTAAAAACCTGTATGAAGTCCTAAAATTCTAAACTCATCCCTATGCTAAATATACTTCCTCTATTTTCTTACTGAGTTTCCAAAGAAGTGTTTCATTTCTGTGTGTCTCTACTAGTCACATGGAACAGTGGAAACCACAGTTAACAACAAGACTGTCTCTTTAATAAAAGGTAATTATATATCTATCTATGCATCCATCTGTCATCTATCAATTTAGTCTCTGTCTTTTTTGTTTTACATGTAGGGTTGGCCAATGAGAAAACAAAATTACTCTTCCATGTGTATCTTTTCTATCATTTTTTGCACATACATGTTGAGTTCTTGCGGCAAAGAATCTAATAAGCTCATTCCCATGTCAGCCCTCTCCCCACATATGCACACATTTGGTGTTGCAACTAAAGACTGAAACAAAGGGAGATAGCTTAATACAAATACTCTGATACAACTGGTACAACTGTAGGCATTGTGGCACCAAGGTCTGGCTAATACCCCCTAAATCAAGGTCCACCAGCAGTACTTAGTCACTGTGCTCCAGGCCTGCAGACTTATTCAGAAGAAAGTTCTTCATGAAAGTGTAGGGAGAAAAATGAGGAAGCCCCTTTGTCTCCCTTGTCAAGAAAGAGAATAAAACATCAAGGATCATTACCTAATTATTGAGTATTAGACAGTAGGAAGATAAACCACAATACTAGTGGTATTTTATTATAAATAATAATTGCTTAACAGAGACTACAAGTGGAACAATATTAAAACTAATAAAAAGCACAGTAATTACAAAAAGAAATAAAAAAGAACCTTTTAAATTAAGTGAAATATATTCCTGCAGCTTTCCTAGAATACCATACTGTAAAGCTCTAAAAATCTTTGTTAACAACTTTATAAATATTAAAGAATACAATGAAAACTGTCTTTTAAAGAAGTGATTCATTATTTAATAGTCACTTTATTTTTGTTGTTGTTGCCAAGCAAGCAACTTCCTACTGGTCAAATAAGAACGTTTTCATATTTTACTGCTACAACACGAGTTCATCTATTATTAATATAGCTCATAAATACTCTCACCATCAAAAATAGCCTCAAACAATCTTATCTCAGCAAGCTCAGACTTCCCTTCTTCCCCAAGGGTTTCCATTTTCTGGACTATAATTAGTTGTCATCTGTTCTGACAGAGAAGATCCTACCAACCTTGTGGATGTCTCAATAATGTTCTTGACAGATTTTATATCCGGAGGCAAACTAAACAGTTTACTATGTGAGATGCACTAGTAGAAAAGAAAAAGGTAGAACTGAAAAACAAACCCATTAGTTTTAGCTAAAAGTTAATTAGGTGTTTTTACAAGATTTTTTTCCTGAAAGTATCCATATTTTGCTCAATATGTGGCACGGGTTATGTTGCCCCTTAAAACAATTTTAGCCACTTGTTTGAACACTGATTGTACACATGTATAAAAAAAAGAAAGTATTACTTGCTAATTAAGAACTATCTAATAAAAATTGTATGCTGCAAAATTATGATTTTACATTTAACACTTCATATGTTCTGTAAAATGTATCAACTTTTATTTATTACCTTGAACAATTCTACCCCTGATAAATAATAATTCTTCACTGTTTCAGTTAACATGAAAAACCTGGCTTTTCTATGACTATGTCAATGGGAATATGAGCATATCTTCCACAGTGCAAACACTGGTAAATATTTCAGGAAAAAGCCTAAAAATAATCACACCTGAGTCAGGCCAGGACATTAGGAAGGTAGATATTGGCTGTTTCTCGTATGACAGGGAACCTAAAAAAAACCCACGGAATTATCTTCTGGAGGGAGGGCCTCTTGTAGTACAGGCTTCGCCCTCCAGGTGAGTGTTCTAGAAACCCCTTTGTATCAATGTGCCAGCTGGTGTTGTTGTGAGAGGCTGCACTCAGTGATTTTTTTGAAGACATTTTAATGCTTTTTTTTAAGATGGGTGATTTACAAATGCACCTGCCCACACTGCTCTGAGTGTTCAGTTTTTGACCCAAAACAGCATCCCCCATGCTCCGCCCTGCCTATTCACCTGATCTTTCCCTGAGAGACTTGTTTTTTTTTGGTTCTTTTCCTAGATGTAAAAAGTCCTTAAAAGGGAAAGTTTTGCTGATGTGGAAAACATGAAACAGAAAAAAGGCAGAAGCACTAAAAGGCATCAAAATGGACAGATTCAAACTGTTGTGAGCAGAAAAAAAATCCCCGTAGGTGTATTGCATCAAATGGAGATATTCTGAAGGTTACAGAAGTTAAAACATGGAAGAATAAATACATATTTTTATAAATAAATTCTTTTTCTTGGGTATTCCTCCTATAGCCATGTTTCAATCTTCTTATTTATTATGTAAAGCATGCATAAATTCTTGAAATTAATTCATAAATTTATTAATTCATAAATTCCTGCATGAATTTTTAAAATGTTTTGAACTCTCACTGCCTTTTAGGCACTGTGCTCCCATCTTGAGACACAGCAGTGACTAACACAAGTTCTAGCTTTCAGGAAAGCTTTTTGGATCTGGAGTCCCTAGGTAGATACGTAAAGGGACAGATGTACACAGGACGGTGTCCTGAGTACTGAGATAAAGATTCCAACACAGAGAGGAGGGGCATGCCAACCAATCTGGGGGCTCATGACTATGTAGCAAAATCGTCATAGAAGAGACACACAGACTGAATGCTGAAACACAGTTGCTACTTAGCTTCTCAATGTGGAGTTGGGATGGGAGCACAGCTCAGCCTAAAGTTTGAAAATTTGATTATAAGATTCTCTTTCCTGGAAATTTTCATTGCTCCTAGAAGTCCTCTTATCTATGAATCTAACTGAGACTGTGTTCCTCACATTTTCTACATACTTCAGTTTAATCCTATTTTATGAGGCAGTGTAGTGGAATGGAGTGCTACAGCAGAAAGTGAGGAAAAGCATTTTTGTTCAATTCACAAGAGAAATGGCTGGTGTTTTGAGTGTGAAGTGGTGTTATTTCTGTTACACCCCTGGTTCCAATGCAACCTCTGTGTGTAACTTTGGGTAAACCACGTAATCTATCTCAGCAAAATCTTCTCATATAAAATATTTTTGACTCATGAGGTCGCCATGAGTAGTGAGTAAGTTAAAAACATGTGCTACATGGAGAGATATTAAATGTTCTCTGGGATGATTATAATGATGGGAATAATGATGGTGATGATTTTTGTTGACCTACAAATGCCAGTGAATACTTTTTTAAATGTTGCTCTCTCTGTGGCACTATCCTAGACCCGGCTCCAACAAATTCAACTAAATCACTTAAATCCTCCTTCAGATTAAAACAAGGTGGAATGCACTTTCCTCGAAAGTATTGGTTTGAGTTAGATATAGCAAACCAGATACCTCAAGTTTTCTTTAGCTAAGTAGAAATACAATATATTTAAAATTTCCATTTCTAGCCATAATATAGTTACCATAGCAGATTCATGTACCTTTACTAAATAAGTACAAAAATGGGGAAATATATGGAGTAATTATTTTCCAGAGATGGACAGCTGAGCACAAGTCTGTTTTATCTGAAAGAAGAGAAACTCTTACAAGTGAGCTCTGCATTCACCCTGACTTTCTGCCTTGGAGATGGTTTGGCCCACAGCAGGGTGGAGAAGAACCTAAGCAAAACGCCTACAGTCTCAGTGAACAATGCATACAATAATAAGAGTTCGGAGATCCTAGATGGAGTAAATCCATGGGAAAGGAGAGGAGAAAGGAGAGTTGTACAGAGAAGACTTTTTAAAAAAGAATTATTTACAGAAGAAAGTTTTATGCCACTATGTGTTTCTCTGTCTTCCTGGCTGAAGGCAGGACTATCAAAGTTTGGGGCAAGACTTCAAGGCCTGGAAGAGAGCAGCTGCTGAGGATTATTAACTGAATGAAGAAGACGCTAGAGTTTGCTCAGTGCTTGGGATGTGGGGCAGTAGGCCTGGCTGAAGTGGAGACTCTGGCTGAGTTCCCCAGGTGTGCCGTGCCCCCGAGGGCCCAGAAAGGCCACACCTCCAAAGTAAAATTACGCACTAGAAGTAGCAAAATACCGCAATGGATGCAACCCCCTCGAAAAAGAAGGGCTAATGTAAAGGCTCATTGTGAATAACCATTTATTTAACTGTCTCCCTAAACAAAACACAGTATTTTGAAAAAATAATTCAGAAATCTTACATTATTGCAAACAATCATTAACAACTAGAACGAGAAAACCGAAATGTGTTCTTCATAGCCAAGACAAACAGAAACCAGTTTTCTTCTACCAAAAAGTAACAAAGCTAATAGAAACAGACCCCAAGGCAACACCAACACTGGAATTTTCAGTAAGGAATTTAAAACAAATATTATTAGTATGTTCAAGGAGTTGAGGGAAAAAAGTACAATTGACAACAAAAAATGAGGAAATGGCTCATTAAACATGAATGCTAATGAATTCTTAAAAGTACAAAAATAAAAAGATTGAAATAAACTGTCATAGGGTAAATTTAAAAGCAGAACGATTAAATTCAGTCAAGTTAAATTCAAGTTAATATAAATTATTCAAACTGAGGCAACAGAAAAAATCTGGAAAAATACAAACAAATACCCAATTACCCATGAGATTAAGTGTGATGTACATGCAATTGGATTTCTCAAAGGAAGGAAGAAAACTAACAAGAAACATTTTAAAGAAATTTTGTCTTCGAAATTTCCCAAAGTTGGTGAAAATGTGAACTCATAGATCTGATAGGGGACTCAAGACTTGGAATATTTTAGCGTAAGGTAAAAAGTTATAAGTCTAGCAAGTAATGTGTACGTTAAAGCTTTTATTTCAGAAACTACAGATAAGGCCCATCCTGGCTCCTGGGATAACAGCTGACCTCCTGGGGCATTGTTAAAGTTCACTGCCTGGGGACAAGTGGAGGCATCTAGGCCTTTGTGTTCCAGGGGGGACAGATGACCACCGCCCCTGGGAACAGCTAACAGCTAAAAGCTGCAACATTTCTGTAATTATCTTTGCAGCTTTTATCACCTAATCCTTCTTGAATTTCAAAGCCCTCACCACACCTGGTTTATTCCCTGTTATAAGAAGTCTGGCCTGGAAAGAGGAGACAAGATGGTCTGTTAGGGTATGAACCACCATCTTCTCGGATCGCCGTCCATCTGAATAAAGCGCCCATAAAGATTCAGTCGCTGTAATTGCTTATTGGGTTTGTAGTGACAGGCAGTCCGAATGCAGGTCTCTTTTCCAGTTATAGATCCAGGGAGACTAGCAACCCCATAGGAAGATAAATTAAAAAAACATAGACATATTATAGTCAAACTTCTGAGAACCTAAGAAAAAAGAATGATAGAAAAAGGACACACATACGCACACACACACACACACAAACCTACATAAAAGATCAATGTTAAAAATCAACAGACTTAGCAGAAACAGTAAGTTTACAATGAAAATACATGAACATCTACAGTATGCTTTAAAATCACATTGTCAACTCAGAATTCTGTTATTTAAAGAAATTATTTGTGAAAAGATCTGAAGTTGGAATAAAAGCAAACTCAGATAAGCAAAAGCTGAGAAAATCAGTTATTGGAAGAATCTAACTCTTAGCCTTTGTTTATCTGAAAATTTTTTAAGTTTACCTAAATAAAGATGTCCTTCATGTTGAAGGAAAATGTTACTAGATAAAAACTCAGATACCCAAATATACCTGAATAAATATAGAGGATTGAATGAAAACTATAAGGATAAATAAAAATATTACTTGCATTTTATTTTCTTAATGTATTTAAATGTCACTCGGTGTTTAAAGCAAAAATGATTGCATGGATAAATAATATACTTGACACAAGTTTAGAGGAGTAAATAAAATTATATTTGTATTTTCAATTTTATGTGAAATAGTACAGTTTTAATTCTGACAAGAATATAAGATGTTAACAGTAAACTGTAATACCTAAAACAGATTTTTAAAAAATTGTATAAAGAAAAATATGTACTATCATAATCTAGAGAATGAACTTTTGAAGTAAGGATTAAAAATTCATGCAGCAGAATAGAGTCCAGAAATAAATTTGCACATATTTGATCAATTGATTTTTAAGAAAGCTGTCAATGAATAGAAATGAAAAACAAACAGTTGGAAAATGGAGACAACTGTGCTTGAACAACAATAAGAAAAAAAGTTAAAACTAAAGGAAAACAAGCAAACACAAAAAAGAACCTTTTAATCTATTCCCCTTATATAAAAAAGGCAATTTGCAACAGATCATAAACAAAAACATAAAAGCGAATATTTGCAAAGTTCTATATGAAAATACAAGTAACTGTTTTTACAAATTTGGGCTTGAGAAATACTTTCTGGATAGGGCAAAAAGTAAAATCTCTAATCATAATGAAACCGGAAAAGACACCAGCATTCAGGCTACCTATCACATACTGAACACAATAAGCAGAGACAGGGATTGAATCTGTATGGGCGCTTTATTCAGATTGATACAGGGTGCAGCCAAGAGGGGGGCCCAAAAAAGGGATTTGGAATGGGGTCCACAACTCAAGGTGTCTAGGAAATATTGGAGAGACGTAGAGGATGTCCTTACCCCCCCTCCCAGGTGTGAGTTGGGGGAAGGGACACATGGAGCAGGAACATGCAGGGCTGTTTTGTACCGCCATAATCTTGCAGCTCATCCATGGCATGGTCATTTAACATAGCTACAGCCCTTGGCAGGTCACTTGGATATGTTAAATAGCTATGGCCAGGCTTGGAGCCAGGGGGCTGGACGTCACTTGCCCCCAAGATGTAACTGGGGGGGCAGGTCCCCCAGGTTACAGTGCCTGCGTGAGAGCTTGGAGAAGATTGGCTCCAGGACATGGGGCCACACCTGTGCAGACTCGTGATGGCAGCCCAGTAGCCTTGGAATGATACAGGAATGCTGGCAGGTGTAACTGATTGTAGGAAGAGTTGGAAATGGGAGTACAGAGGAAGATTGGCACAGGGATTTAAACCCAGACACAGCAGCCATTGAAAAAAGAGAACCATGAGGCTTAACCAGAGTGGGGACCCCCTCTTGGCTCTGGTGGAAGAAAAGAGATCCACGTGGTTTGACCAGAGTGCAGACCCCTGCAGCTTTGGTAGAAGAGGACCACACGGCTTCAGGGTGCTCCCTTTGGCCACATGGCCTGGGAAGCAGGAGTGACTTTGCCTGGAAAAATGGGTACAAAGAACTCTTGCCAGTAGATCGTGAGAAGGTGTCACATTACTTTGGATTAATTAGAGATCCTGCCTGGACAGCGACATAGCTGATGGTGCCAGCAGCCTGGAGACATGGACATATGCTCTTTCTCTGAGTTACGGTGACCCAAATTAGTGCAGGAGGAGAAGGAAGCACTGTGGGCATCTGTGGGTATCCAAAAGGACTTTGATATTTTAATGAAGATGTTAGGTCAGTACTTTAAGTCTGTATAGCATTAAATAAACATTTCCTTTCCTTCTCACAAATCTCTGGCATTGAGAGACCTCTTTCTGATTGGCGGGGGACAATCGAGCCCAGTAGGTGGTCCAAATGGTATTAGTATGCCATCCTCCGGAGTCCGGATCCCTATAACAAGATGGCCAATGATCTGAGAAGATGGTGGGTTTGCATCCAAAAGAACCACCTTTCCCTTCCTTTCCAGGACAGACTTTTTATAACAGTGAATAAAGAAGGTGTGGTGAGGGGTTTTGAAATTCAGGGAGAATTAGGTGAAAGAGACTGCAGCATTTTTGTTCTGGGCAGTTAACTGTTCCCAGGGACAGGTGATCCTCTGTCTCTCCCTGGAACACAATGGCCAGGATGCTTCCAACTTGTCCCTAGGCGGTAATCTCTAGCAGCACCACAGGAAGTTGGCTATTTTCCCAGGAGCCAGGACAGTCCTTATCTGTAGGATCTGAAACAAAAGCTTTAACATACACATTACTTCCTAGGTTTATAACTATTTACTTTGAACTAAAATTTTCCAACTCTATTTTCCCTATCAGTAGGAGACAGCTCCAGGGTTCATAAAGTCACCAAGACCTCTTCAGAGTTCCCTCATCACCCACCAGCCTCCTGTATTGTGGGGAAAAGTGGAATCAGTCTTCGTATCTTTCTTCTATTGCAGCAAGTGATTAAATGCTTAATTGCTACCTTTCTATTTTGGTTGTTGGTTTAATGCCTACTCTGATACCAGATAGCTCAGTTCTCTTTCTGCCTCAGCTGGCCTCCTGATGTGAAAGGACCAAAATTGAACAACAATAATATTTTGACTTCTAGGTAACTGAAAACCTTCTTAAATTGAAATCTATCCTTATGGTCAGTATAAAAAACCTGAAACTAACAGACTATCAGAGATAAATCACTTACCCCCAAAATCAAATTTGGTAAATATTGTTGTATTACTGATGTGTTCATTTTTGGAAATTGGGAGAGGGTTGACAATTGATAAGTAGTGAAGGGTTTTATTTTTATAATAAACATTTTTCTAGTACCTAAAATAAACATGAAATAATGATCAGTTGCACACCATGCAACTACCAGTCAGACCGACATATAAAACATTAGCAGCACCCAAAACACTAGGCCTGTTCCACTCTCCTAAGCATGTGTTCCCTCCCTTTTACCAATGTTAAAAATTCTAAAGACACCTAACACTATAGATTATGTTTTCAAAAAATCAAAAGAATGTGTTTCTAGGCCTTTGATCCCATTTTCTACCAGTTTCACAGGGGCCTCCGGAAGACAGAGGTTTCTTGCCTTGAGTCCCCTGGTGTGAGGATGGCAAGGATCACAGTGCCCACTGACCTAACCTAAGCATGTAGTTCAAGAGAAATATCAATCTTTGATTTTCAAGTCACTGAGATGTGTTTTTTGTTTGGGTTTTTTTTTGTTTGTTTGTTTGTTTGTTTTTTAAGGCAGCCTGCTCTATCCTGTGCAATAAGGCTCTTTAATATAAAAAGATGTTTTATGTAATTGATCATACCTTATCCGAATGAAGGATAAAATGGAATGATTATATGATTAGCATTTGAGAAAAGTATATAATAACTTTTATCACACATTCATATTTTAAAATCTTAGCAGGAAACAAAGGGGAAAATTATTTAATATTTTGAAATGTCCTGGTAAAATTCTTTTAATAAATGTTTTTTTAATTCTATTTTGGAGAGTTTTAGATCTTCAGAAAATTATGAAAATAGTACTAAGAGCACCACCCAGTTTCTTGGATTATTAATATCTTACATGAGTATGGTACATCACACAGTTAATTAACCAATATTGATATATTGCTGTAATGCTTAATATTATATGTCAACTTAACTGGGCTGAGAGACACTAAAGTAGCTAATAAAACATAATTTCTGGGTGTTTCTGTGAGGGGAGTTTCTGGAAGTAGAAGGGATGAACACTTGAATCAGTAGAGTGAAAAAAAAATAAAAACAAACCTCAGTCATGTGGGTGGGCATCATCCAAGCTCTTGCAAGCCCAAATAAAACAAAAGGCTGAAAGAAGGGCGAATTCTATCTGTCTGCTGGAGGTGCAACATCTGTCTGCCTGCTGTCAGAAATGGAAATTGATGATTCTGGTTCTCCAGCTTTCAGACTGAGACCAGTATTTAAGGACAAAAAGTACAATAAAGGAGCCCACTGTGTTAGTAATTACTCCCGTGACCAAAAGTACTGCTATTCTTTAAAGACGAAATTCTCTCATTTGCAAAATAATAAAAGGGTATGAGATATCATGACACAAGAATGTTGAAATAATGAAACAGAGAGAAAGGAAGTAATCGTTAGGCAATATTCTTTATTTTTTTAAACATACACTAGTAAACTGATATGACCTTCAAAATGTTAATGAAAAAAACTATGCCCTGAACTTCATCTGATGAGTGACATGGCTGGCCTCTAAAAAAGTCATCTTTATTATGAGAAGAGCAATTGGAAATATCTCAGTGAAGAAGTCTCATGGGAATCTTTCATCAGACACAGCCGAAACAGCCTAGTGGGGGTTGGGGATTGGACAAGACCAGTTCAAAGTCAGTGAACTGTGGGTGGCATCCCAAGAATAGAGACATTTTTTGAGAAAAGGTTATAAAAGTTATTCCAAAGAGACATGTACCTGTCATTGATTTCTTATACTGTATGTAGTGCAGCAGAAATGAAAAAGCACAGTTTCTTTCCTGAAGATTAAAAAGTTTTCTAGCTTGCTTTTTACCATTTCTATGATCCTTTGTGATCAACTATAATTTTTATTATGATTCTCTTATTAAAAGGAATTCAGGGGGGGGATTTTTTAAATTAATAGGATCCATGATACAGTTACCTTTTGTTTTTCCTTCTACAGAGGATAAGATCTTAACACCAAAAAACAAGATTACAAGTCACTTGACTTAAACTTTAACAGCAAACTTCATCTCTTTTGTCCAATCTAATAATTACATGGTAACACCACTCGTTAGGAGTAAATGGATTCCAACTAGCTTACAAAATTATAAGGGCTTCTATAAAATTTTAAAAAAACCTAACAATTCCAATTGTTTCCAAAGGGGTTAAGAACGGGTGTCCCCGATATGTGCCGGTGTGACATGTAGATTATTTTGATGTGAAACCAGACAAGACTGAGCTGACTCAGAGAAACTCCTATCTTACTCTCAACCACGTAGAAAATCTAAACGGGGGCCTGTACCGGAACTAGTGCCATTGCCAGAGATAACTTTTCATCTGAAAGACCCATCTGCGGAGCAGAGCAAGCGTGCAGTTCCCTAACCCTTGCTCCTCTGGTTGCCCTGTGCATCGCCCTTCTCCCTGCGCAGCCCAGGCCCTATCCCATCATTCCTCAGCTCAGGATGCACGGCTTGCTTGTCTCATTAATTGCCTTTGTGGGGTCTTGTATGTGCATAATGAAAGTTGTTTCTCTCCTGTTAATCTTGTTATTCCATTTTCACTGTAGACTAGCTACGGAACCTAAAAGGGTACAAGGATGTTTTTTCTTACCAGACACAATTCATTTGAATACATTTATTATTTACAAATACAATCACCTATCCACAAAAAAATCACTTTTAAATCACAATCAAAAAGAAAATATCTTGATTTGCTGTATCCAGTGAAATGCACATGTCACTTTTATCTATCTTTTATGTTTAATTGTAAAAAATCCTCACTAATTCTTAGAATTTTGGAAAGATAAATTTGAGATCTTTTGATTGTGTGAAAATTGATTTGTTTCTGGATGAATAGATTATACAAACAAATTTTGATCGTTCTTCCATCCTGTGCCTGAATTCAATAATTCAGCCACAGATAACGCAATACAGAATATACTACAACAACTTCAAGTCAGTTTTCTAATATAGATGCTGATCATCACATGGTCCACTTAGAATGGAATTTTGTGATAAATGGATAAGGTAGAAATATATACAAATAAAAGTAAACTTTCTTGATTTGTTACAGTGTTACCCAAAAAACAGTTGGACAGATTCTCATCGAATCTAGAAGATATTTTTAGATACCTTAAATTGACATGTAGTCTGTGCAGTGCATACAAAATTCTGAGGTCAGAGTGCACAAGAGGAGCCTCGACTGGTAACAGTGACCACCAAAAAGCGAGAGGAACTTTGGGGCAATAAGAGGCTCTGGTGAGTGAAAATCAGAAGCAATCTCCCAGTTATAATAAGCACTATGGCAAGGGGTTTCAAACAAAACCCTATAATGTAAGAGTTGTAAATATACATGTTCTATAGAACAAATTGTTTTGTGACTTTTTGCACGAGCAAGTCTGGACAGAGCAATACCTTGTGCTTTAGACACAGAGGTTGATATAGCTACGCTTCATGATTGACAAGCAAAATGGGAAGTCCGACTAGTTCTTAATGGGATTGTAAAGTGAAATTTAAATAGATAAAGAAGGCATGGCTAGGGTACGTGATTTAAATATTAAACAATTTTTTAAATGCATAGAAAAGAGGTGATGTCTAAAGGTCCTCTTGTTCAGTATATTTTCATTTTATGTAAATGAAACATCTCATGTGAACTCTCATTTGATTTTTCTTAGTATATTATCCTCATACAACTACCTTAAGATTTTGAGATGGACACACACATCTATTTTAGGTATTGATAGATTAAAATCTAGATTTTTAAAGTATATTTAATTTTATTTTTAAAGTATATTTTATTGATTATGCTATTACAGTTGTCCCATTTTTGCCATTATCCCCCCTTACCTTGCACCCCCCTCCCACCCACATTCCGCCTCCCCCTTAGTTCATGTGCATGGGTCATACATATAAGTTCTTTGGCTTCTCCATTTCCTATTCTTGTTCTCCCCTGTCTATATTCTACCTGCCATTTATGCTAATTATTCCCTATACCTTTTCTCCTATTGCCCCCACCCCAATAACCTTCCATTTCTGCAATTCTGTTCCTGTCCTAGTTGTTTGCTTAGTTCATTTTTGTTTTTTTTAGGTTCAGTTGTTGATAATTGTGAGTTTGTTGTCATTTTACTATTCACATTTTTGCTCTTCTGTTTCTTAGATAAGTCCTCCTTTAATTGTACTTCATCTTATCTTGGAAGCACTTTATCTGCCCCTCCATTCTAAATGATAGTTTTGCTGGATACAGTAATCTTGGATGTAGGTCCTTGCCTTTCATGACTTTGAACAGTGCTTTCCAGCTCCTTTTTGCCTGCAAGGTTTCTTTTGAAAAATCAGCTGACAGTCTTATGGGAACTCCTTTGTAAGTAACTGTCTCCTTTTCTCTTGCTGCTTTTAAGATTCTCTCCTTATTTTTAATCTCGGGTAATGTAATTATGATGTGCCTTGGTGTGTGCTTCCTTAGGTCCAAATGTTTGGGACTCTCTGAGCTTCCTGGAAGTCTATTTTGCCAGGTTAGGGAAGTTATCCTTCATTATTTTCTCAAATAAACTTTCAATTTCTTGCTCTACCTCTCTCTTTCTGGTACCCCTATGATTTGGATGTTGACATGTCTAAAGCTGTCCCAGACATTCCTAAGCCTCTCCTCATTTTTTTAAATTCTTGTTTCTTCATTCTGTTCTGGTTGAATGTTTATTTCTTCCTTCTGGTCCAAATCATTGATTTGAGTCCTTGTTTCCTTCCTCTCACTGTTGGTCCTCTGTGTGTTTTTCTTTATTTCACTTTGCATAGCCTTAACTTCTTTTATTTTGCTGCTGTATTCAATCATTTCTGTGAGCATCCTGATTACCAGTGTTTTGAACTCTGCATCTGATAGATTGGCTATCTCTTCATTGCCTAGTTCTATTTTGGAGGTTTGATCTGTTCTTTCATTTGAGCCATATTTTTCTGTCTTGGTGTACATGCTACATTGTAAGGAGTAGAGCCTTAGGTGTTATTCAGGGTGGAGCAAACCACTTTGCTTCACTCTGGCACTGTACGTGGGGGAGGGGTCAGAGAGGGAACAACACTGCTTGTTCAGCTCTGGGCCAGCTTTCAGTCACTTCCCCTGCTACCCACAAGCAAATTGGGCCTTTCTGGTGCTGATTCCCAGATGGGTAGGTTGTGTACCTTCTAGGACTCTATGGGCCTCTCCAACAAACTCTCCTGTGGGGCTGGAAGTTTCTCTTGCCATCACAACCTCCACAGATTGTTACAGCCAGAGGTTTTGAGGCTTTCTTTTCCCATGCTTGAACACTGGGCGATACAGTCTGTGTCACTCCCTAGTTGCTCTTTGCAGTTTATCCGTATGCAAATATGGGACTGTCCATCTACCAGCTGCCACCTTGCCTGCTTGAGTCTGCCAGTCACCACCTTGCTGACCTTCCTCTCTGCCCTGGCTGCCCATCTTCACCCCTCTTACCAATCTGAATGGATGTTTCTTCTTTAACTCCTTGGTTGCCAGGCTTTTATACAGTTCAATTTTCTGGCAGTTCTGGTTATTTTTTGTTTTTAAACTTGGTATTATCCTTCTTTTGCTTGTGCAAGGAAGCAAAGTATATCTACATATTCTTCTCTCTTGGCCAGAAGTAAAATCTAGTTAATGTACAATTTCTTTAACTGTTCTGAGTACAGTAAAGTGTAATTCCATCTTTGTGTATACCCTTGGGTTGAGTTGTATAGGGCTGACAAATTATTTGTAGACTAATAAGTAATTCACAACAATAAACATTTCAAATGTTCCATGTTGTTTTCTTTGCATTTCCCTCTGTATCTCTCCCCCCCCCATTATATTTCAAAAAAAATGCAATCGAAATGAAACAATTCAGTGATAAAGTGAAATACAGAAGTTTACTTCTGGTTTTAAAAATAAGAATTAATATTTGGACCCACTTTTTAAAATTGCCACTTAAATCAAACAAGGGAAAAATGTCATGGCAAATGTATCTTTCAGCTCAAAACTAAAAAGAAAAAAATTACATCTTCAATAAATTGAAATAGAGTCTACTAAAGTCAAGATATTTTACTATTGGAATTCATGCAATTAAATTGGCCCACTTGGATAATCAAGGATAAGCTCCCCATGTCAAATGCTATAATCGTAAACATATATGTGAGGTCCCTTTTTCCATATAAGGTAACATGTTTCAGGAGTTAGGGTGTAGATATCTTTGGATGGGGGTGGGGAATTATTCTGTTCACCACATTGGGTCTATCAGACTATAATGAGCAATTCCAGCTCCCTTGTCCCTTGGTTTCCTGTGTGTTCTGTCTCTATTAGGCTCCGGTACTATACCACAAGTCCTATAAAAGGAACATAATTACATATTTACTCTATGTGTCATAAGCTTGTTCCAAAAGCCTAGGAGTCTTCCTTGTGATTCACCTACTGGGTCTGAACACAAGTTCCACATAGCCATGTTTAAACCACAGATGAGTCCAACACCATAGATGTTTATCATAGATGGGCTTATCATATTTCATGGCAATGGCCACCTGCATCGCAGTCTTGATCAACCACAGAGACTTTTTCAGCTCTGGGCCCCATCAAAGTCTTGAAGGAATGATGCTTTGTTCTTCATGAGAAGAGAAGCAAGATGTAATAATGGGCCTTTGACTTTGGAGACCTGTCCTGGCTTGTACCTGACTACTACAGTTATAACCCTTTTTGGATATGAACTTTTACATGGCTTAGCTTTCACTCATTTAAGCACATTTCCTAGGAAGGCCTCCTGAATGCAAGCCATGACGTGTTCCTCCAGTCCATTCAACATGATCAATGCAATTGATCCATGTGATGCGATGTGATATTCTGTGAGATGTTCACGGATAGCTTGAAACTATTTTATGATAAAAGGTATGAAAGTTACCACTTTTCTGGAACAAAATGTGTACATGTATATTGTCTGTTCTATATGAGTACAAAATTGTATCATGTATATGCTAAGGATTTTATGATGAGTTAAATTATAGACAAAAATGAAAATAAATGAATTTTTAAGACATACAGAAATAAGAAATATATTCAAAAATAAATATATTCAGAAGCTTAGTTTTTATAACTCTAGGTTAATTAATTTGACCACAGACACTGCCTGCCTACTAGTCGTCTGGCAGCAATCGAGTATATCAGATGGTCTGTGGCAGTACCACAGTGCCGTGTTCAGATAATCCTTATTTTACTTAATAGCCCTGAGCACAACAGTACTTGAAACTTTATCATAGATGTGTGTACACAGAAAAAAACATAGTACACCTACATTTTGGCATGTCTGTGGTTTTAAGCATCCACTGTGGATCTTGGAACTAATATATTACAATTTTTCCTACCTATACACACGTATGATGTTGTTTCATTTCTAAATTAGGCCTAGTAAGAGAGTAGCAATAAGTAATAATAAGATA